>NC_084656.1:8994512-9310068 GCF_019802595.1 Syngnathoides biaculeatus | reverse complement strand
TAGAAAATCTTTGGAAGGAGCTTAAACTCCATGTTTCTCAGTAACTGCCCAGAAACCTGTATGAGCTAGAGAAGATATGTGTGGAGGAGTGGGCCAAAATCCCTCCTGCAGTGTGTGCAAACCTGGTGAACAACTACAGGAAACGTTTGACCTCTCTAATTACAAACAAAGGCTACTGTACCAAATATTAACATTGGTTTTCTCAAGTGTTCAAATACTTATTTGCAGCTGTATTACACAAATAAATTGGTAAAAAAAATCATACTTTGTGATTACTGGATTTTTCTTTTTAGATTATCTCTCTCACTCTGGAAATGCACCTACAATGAAAACTTTGTACATACAGACACTAATGTACTGTTGTGTGCTAGAAGCTGTAAAAGTAGACACAATGAATCGAGCAACCCCCCAAAAAGGACACCAATAGAAAACAGAAAACACATGTAGTGACAACTATACCTATGAATATGTATCCAAATTACACTCTGCAGTACTATGCATCGCGTATATGCAGATGTGAAGGTGAGCAAAGGCAGCAACAATCGTCAGTGTCATTGTTTGTGTATTTGTTATGTAGCTGGGTGCTTGATTCAATATGTTGTGACATATGCCATGATACAAACGCATTATGCGTCGTGCTAACACATTTCCTCGTCATTATTAATTATGCCTAATCAGTCAGTACACAAGCCTTGAATGAATTATCTGTACTTCTCATTTGCATATAAAAACTTATTTTCTCCAACTCTGCTCTCTAACTCTTTTTCTTTCAAACACCCTAAAAGATATGTCGTTTTTCTCATGCTTTTATTTTTTATATGGCCAGCTTTTTTTAAACTTCAACAAGGTGCACAATTTGTCTAGACTTAAGTTCTCTCATTAGCTAGAATGAGAGGTCTGAAATTGGGAAGCTGATTTGATAGTCTACAATTTTTCACTCCCATGCTTGAGTCACTGCGATTGGCTGGCAACCGGTTAAGGGTGCACCCCAGCTCCTGCTCGATGACAGCTGGGATGGGCTCCAGCACTCCTGCGAACCTCGCGAGGATAAGCTTCTTAGAAAATGGATGGATGGATGTTTAATTCAACAGGTGTACTACCGTGGTAGCCACTGGAAAAGGAGGAGATGAAGAGGTGGTGAGGTGGCAGGAAGTCGGGATGGATGAAACAGACAGAAGAATAAAGGAAAACAAAAAGGTGGGTGGGTGCAGGATCCATTGGTACCCATTAGGGGAGGGGACGAAAAGGCGCTAAAAGTCAGGGGGAAAGTATAGTAAGTGGTGGAGGCATGAAAGCAGGTTTTCTGTGTTTAGTATCAAACAAACGAGCACTGGCGGTGAGCTCCAAGTCAGTATGAGAAAGGAGAGACACTTTTGACTCACCCACAGAGCACCAAAAAAAAAACCCAAAACATTTGTATAAAAAGTTGCCATCTCATCATCTCTTTGTTTAGAAGATCCCATTTGCTGGCTTATCTAACAAGCTGAGTCATTTTTGTACAACCACACAAATGACTATTTTTAGCAGTACAAAAGATAATGGTTGTTTTTGCTCTTAGAAGGTGTACTGGAGTCAGAGTCATGATCAATATTGAAACTTATTAAAGGAGATATAGATCTATACTCATCGTCATTGGGGTTGCCAGTGACCTGGACCCAATCCCAGGTGAGTAGAGGTGAGGTACAGTCAGGACTGGTCGCCAGTCGATTACAGTGCACATATAGACAAGAAAGCACTCACATTCCTAAGGGCAATTAAGAAGTTTCAATGAATCTAAAATGAAAACAAAAAGAATCTTTGATTAAAGGATGAAAAAGAAACCAAAAAAATGACATTGCACTTATTTTAAGTGAAAATATGAAGACACTTTATTCTACTCAAAGTCTAGACAAGATGTTTCGCCTAAAATGCAGGCAGCTTCTTCAGTTCAAAAATTTAATGTGTGGAGTTCCTCTATTTATGCCGTGGTGGGTTTGTTCCTTGAGGGGTGTTCCACAATAGACAGTAGCTGAGTCATCACAAGGATAAAGTCCCCAGAAGCAAACTCAGCCTTTTTTTTTTTTTTTTTTTTTTTTACCCCCAGTGCAGCGAGGTGTTCAATGACCTCTACATTGGAGAAACTTAGCAGCCGCTGTACAGGCACATTCTGGATAGGGAGGGCAAAGATGTCAAACTACAAAAGTCATCTTGAAACAGAGTAGGCGGCTTGGGGGATCTCCCATTATCTGCCTGTAAGTCCTGACATCTCTCACATGAAAGATCACCCCGTTTAACAGAAAGAGTCGCCCCAACGAGCTACTTTACTAAAAACAACTTACTGGTATCCAGGACTGTTGTTTCACTAAGTACAATGCCCAACAACACACTATTGTTAACCACCCAGAGGAAACACACTCACCAAGGCATCAAGAGGGACACCATGCATAACATTTAGAACTAAAGAAGTCTTTTGGATTCAAGGTGACACATCTTCAACATACAAGAACAGTTCAGTCACCTTGATTCAAACTTTGTGGATTACCACGATCCGGACCTACACCTACAATTTTTGATAAGGGTTATAAAAAACAAATAAGAATGATCTTGAGTAGTTTTGTGCAGCCCAGTACAGCAGCATGTTGGTCATTCGCCAATATTTTTCTTTATATACGCCTTGCTCCAAGTAACTAAAAAATTCATGTTTGTGATCATGAAGCCCCAAAGGCAGCAGCTGTTCGGTTCTTGAAAATCTTGTGTGCTGCATTCCTTCATCTATACAATCTCTCCCTTTGGTGTATTACTGTACCACGTCTTTTTTTTGTGTGTCCATATACGGTATGCTGTGCTATCCATGCCACTTCCAACAGCAGTGGGCGAAACGCCCCAGCTGTAGGCCGACTCAGCGGCAACAAGGAAAAGGGTGGCTAATTAGCGTCGTAACAGGGGGAGGCGAGAAGGGAAGTGCCAGGGTTAAGCGCCGACTAATTCACCGCGTGGGTTGCTGCCACCCTCCCACGAGACAGTGGCAATCTCCACAAGAGCAACACAGTGCTCGGAGGAGGAGACGTCTGTCTCGCCACCGCCGTCGTGTCATATTAGCCGCTTAATCTGTCTAATATAGTGAAAGAGCATCTGAAACGTACATGTAATAATATTTTGGAAAAAGCTGTCGCGCTGGCCATGAAGTTAATGGAGTTTATGTGTCGTGGGCTGACACTTTAATCTGCAGCCGTGAAAGTTGCCCATTGAATTCCGCCATTCCCAGTTCAAATTTCCATATTTAAATACTATATATGACATTCTGAGTTTGTTAACTCCCTGTTGGAGGTTAATGCTGTACTTTACTGTGTGGGTAGAGCGCCAACAGTATGTGTAAAATAACTCACATAGTACAGTGAACTCCTGCTATGCATTGCATTGTTTCTTATGTACTGTTTGGGTAAAATTTTACCTGGTGTGACGTTTGATAGCGATCCACATGTGCTTTTTAATCATCGTAAATGTGTGGTGCTATTTGCTTCTTGCGTGATGAAGAGGCCTACGACCAAGTTCCAATACTGTACTCCCAGTTAATCACTGATGCCAATGAAGCGCGCTCAAGTATTTGTTTAGTGGGGCATGGGTGTCACATGCCGGATGCACAAATACATCATTGGGTGCCGTTTTAGGCACGACCAAAAAATGTCTGAAAACTCAAGTGGTGCAATACAGTTTTTCAGCATTTATCTTCATATATGTATGTATTGTATTTCGAAATAAATGTCAAAATTCACTTTATTGAGGCTTGTGAAAGTGTAGACGTATATGTATGAATATTTGTATGGGAAGGTGGATATCATGCTGTAGGATGCTTGAAACTTTTCTAGCACATTTGAATGGGTTTCCCTAGAAACATGCACCTGTTGGTTTTTGACATGTCAGGGGCAAATCGTAAAACTGTGTAAGTCTTCAGTTCGGTGTAGGAACAATGACCTAACAGCAGATATAGCAGAAGAGGCAGATTTAAGTGACGGATGTTTATTGAGAGATGGGCCAGGGGGAGTCAAATCCAGACAGAGTTGTGGCATGAGCGCCATAGGCACTCGGTTCTGCTGAGAATGAGGTGAGGCAAACAAAGCAGGAGGGTAGGTGAGGGTGCCTTGGCAGTAACTCTGACAGGAATATAGAATAGTGGTTAAATCACGGCAAGAGTGCATTAAGACGACTCACTCTATAACAGCGAGAAAGAGTCCGGAAGTTTTTTTTTTTTTTTTTTTTTAAGACTCGACCCAAAGCTGATGACGATTATGGTCTACAGCTGCTTTGGCATCCCGACCTTTAAACCTGCACACAGACACTCATACGGAGGGCAAAATGGGGAAGAGATTTGACAGAAAGAACATCAAAATCATCATCATGGCTGACATTTGTTAATGTCCTTGAGAAAATAGTATGTATATCACATAGTTTCATAGATATTTCCATCCAAAAATGAGTACTTTAAAAGGTAAAAAATACCCGTTCCTTTTTTACTGAAACATTTATTAGGGATTGCATATCCTTTTCATAATGTCAGGCAAGCTAGAGTTTGTTTTAAAAAGATCTCTTGTTCATAATTTAAAATAAACCCGGAACGGCTCAGACTACCAGAGACAAATTGCTGGTGTGTTTTTGACATACCTGGTAATAAAGACAAGTCTTTCATAGGAGTAGTAGTTATAGCAGTGTAGTTATTTACGTCATTCATCTAAGGATTAAGTGAAAAAGAATAAAAATTGCAGATGATTTTGCTTTGTTTTAAATAATAATACAGTGAATCTTTATTTATAATCATTATTACTTCTAGGCCCTCTTTGTGTGACACACTATAAATATGACATGAATATTAATATTTCTCTCCTGGTAAACATGTTTTAGTTTTCCTTACCTTTTCATTTTCTAATGGAAATTGGCCACCGGAGTGAACAAAAAGCTGGCCACGCATCCATCAGTTCAGCGCCGCAGCTGGTAAACGCATTCAGCTTGATCACACATGAAAGTAAATGCTATGTTTACAGCACAAGGCAACCTGCCGCTCTCTGTATTTCCAACATAAAGGAGCTAGCATAACAATGCCTGACATTGCCACACTTTTCCTGAGAGTAAAAGTGAGTCAGATGTTCTGTAGGAGGCTCAGAATATAAGCTTTTCTTTCTTTCTTTTTTTTGTTTACTGTTTGTGTAGGTCAGAGAAAACCAGCACCGAGGCAAACTGGCAGGTGGCTACATGAAAAAAAAATTCCAGCCCAAAATTGCTTTATATAGCTCCACACAGGCGGGTCTGGGATTGAACCCGCGACCTCAGAACTGTGATGCTAACGCTTTCCAGCTGCGGCACTGTGTCGTCATATATATGTGAGTGTGTGTGTGTGTGTGTGTGTATGTGTATATATATACACACATACACACACATTTTGGGTTTTCCAAAACTTTTTTCACAATTTAAAAGAGTTCCTTGGTGTGTTGCCTCTCATGTGCTTCATATAATGATAGTCCAATGGTAAGTCTGGCTTTTGTTACCATGATGACCAGGGGGGGCACATTGGTGTTACAATGAGGACAGCTTATACTTGCAGGAACAAAGTCCTGAGTATGGAACAAAAGCAAGTGCTTGTAAAACTATAAAAACATTTTAACTCATGGACTTCTTACTTGCTATACTTGTGTATGTGTCACTAGTACACATGAACAAACATACTGTGATGGGGTTGCTAATTTAACAAAATAAGTAAATGCAGCTCTGGTTACCTTTTGGGTTTAACCTATTAAGTATTTCTGACAGTGCAGTCTGTCCATTGCTTGAAAATGGGAGGTCTTTGCACAGCCTAGCTGACAAGTCGTGGCCAGTAAAAGTCAGTTTGGGAATGACGTTACATAAATTAGCATGCTTCTTATGTTACAGCTAGCCATTTTCAGAAATAGGCAGATGAAATATTTACTTTACTTGATTTGACACTTGATGGGTATGAAGGTACTCCAGAAATCCAAATATTTGTAGCAACAGTTGCTTTTAAGTGTACAGGATCAAAATCATAGAGAAGGGCATTATTTGTATCTCGATTTCCTGCTATAGTGTGTGTTTTTAATCTTCTGACATTAGGTCCAGTTCTATTCAGGAAGGCAGAGGATGCTGGTAATTCAATCCGTATGTGTAATGGTAGCATTGACAAAATTTGCTCACCCGCTGCGCCTCATAAAACCAGATTAAGGTCAAACTGGCCAAAGATACATTTCTAGGAAGCCTCCAACTCTGAGAAAGAAAAATAAAGCAGATGAATAATTTAGAGTTCTTTTTTTGTTTCTTTCCCGAGAAAGTATATGTTATGTATAAAGAGAGGTTTTATCAAACCAAAGAGGACACAGTCTGATATCTTGCGGGCATTTGTTCCGATCTCCGGGGTCTTGCACAGCAGAGACCTGCTAAGTGGCTCGAGCAAGAAACAACATGTATCTCATTTTCAAAAGTGCAGGCTGTGAACCAGCTGTGAAATTGTACATTTACACCATGCGCATGTCCTTGTTGAGACTTTGGACAAGATATGTAACACCTAAAGTATTATTCGAACACTTGATAACCACTCTAAAAATATATATGTAGCTGCAACACTCCATTTTGTTTTCCACTAAATGGTTCGGGGATATGTGGCAAGCCCGATAATTTTTTATTTATTTTTAATAATACATTCTGCATGTGGCTTCAAATGTTTACCATCATTGGATTAATTGTTACTGAGTTACTATATGGTCAATTTGCTGAAAATATCATCTGACCCCACACCTTTTTCATAATGTTCTTTGACATTGTGGAACAGTGATGACTGGTTAGGGTGTCTGCCTCACAGTTCCGAGGACCTGGGTTAAAATCCTGGCCCCGCCAGTGTGGAGTTTGCATGTTTTCCCTGTGCCTGTGTGAGTTTTCTCCAGGCAATCCGGGTTCCTCCCACATCCTCAGAACTGTGAGACAAAGACACTAACTAGTCAGGCACTGTGCCCAAATTTGGAGTTGATTGAGTGAAAAACGGAAATATGCATGTATGCAAATCTGTGCTTGGCTTAATCGAGACGTCAAGTCAGCCTGTAGACAAAAGGGATCTAAAACGTAATGATTTTAAAAAATATATTTTCAGGTATATACTCAACAGCAACCTGACTTAAATGTGACTGCATTGGGAACATGTTTCATTTGAGGAAATATCTGACAGGTACTATGACGCAAATTGAATCCAGCAGCAAATAGATGGAAAATAATAAGTGACGGAGGTTTCTTTGAACTGCATGGATGCCACAGCTTGGCTCTGGAATGGTGTGATGAAAGGAGTGGTATTAGCAGTTCTTTCATTCTCTGCTACAAAGGGTCACAATAAATAAATTAATTCATCATAGTTCAAGGTGATTGTCTTTAAATTATTATATTCCATATGACTGCAGATCAGAATATTTTTGCTTACTTATATAACATTTGGTCTATTTTGGCAATGTCAAAAAAAAAAAATAAGACGATAATGAGTGGTGTTGACCTGTTAAAATCAAATTTGATTCAGCATGTCATTGCTGTTCAATGAAAAGTATGTTTCTAAATGTTTGGCGGCGGTGGGGGGGGGGGGTAAACGAAAGCTCTCAAACAAATTCTCCACATTATTAATGTTCAATGAACAACATTTATATTAGACTATTCTTTTCTGTATACGTGTTCAAATATTAAACCAGGGGTGCTCAATGCGTTGATCGCAATCGACCAGTTGCTCGCTTCATCACAATTGCTGAGTACACTAACAGGACTACTATACCATCATATTCCATTTAATTACTCATGTTCCATTTGCAGACCTTAATGGTTAATAATAAGGGTGTTTACAATTTCTGTTTTAGCATTTTATCCTGTTGTATGAAATATGAAGTTCAGTTAATTTGGTGTATGTTGACCATTTCTGGGAATTTCCAGCACGAGGACCACCATATGAGTAGATGGGAAACTGCGAGATGTGCCAATGTACCTCCAAAAATATTGATTTACCATTTCAAACAGACACAAAAGAGTTGGTAAAATGAAGCTAACAGAGCTGGTTTTAGGCTCGCTAAAAACTTTTCCACAGACAAATTTGAATATATTGTAGATATACACTAACCCTATTGCAGATGTATCTCTGTTCACAAAATCAGTTAACGAAAATCAAGAATTTTTTTTGTGAAACTGACATCACACGTTCAGGATAAACAAAACCACCGTTATCAGAAGCTAATGCTGAATCTGCGTGTCCAACAAAGCTCTGCTTACTTTTTTTTCTTTGAAATAATCTTACAGTGTAGTCCAACTGAAAAGTGGCACTTGATCTTCACCAGGCTGAGCTGACAAGTAAAAAAAAAAAAAATGAGTAAGTGTGTTAATGACCGAAATTATTTCTGATATTTCAAATATAGCTCACAAAATATTTCCGGTGTTGTTTATTTTTACACTTGATGGGTGGACCGGCACATCTGACACCCAATTGTTTGTATACAAACAAGAAAAAGTCACTTTTCCATATGTCACTGAGCTACATCAACAGAAATAATATTAGATATTACTGTCTAAAGATTTCAATTCAAGCTTCTTACAGGATTGCTTCTTTGAACCAAAGTAGTGAGACCAATCTCGCCGGTTTAGAGCACTGTTATGCCACTGGCAATATTGCCTGTCACTCCAATTGCCTACTGCAATGTTGCTATATTGCTGATTCTATATCTCACTTTGTCTATAGCACCTCTACGATCAAAATAAATGAATACGAATTCCATTGCTGCATTTTTTGGGGGGTTGGCGAGATGACAGCACGAAAGTAAAAATATATAAATCAAGCCCAAACGAACAGCTCAGGTCAAGCGAAATAACACCCGACCTCTTGCTCTGACTGTGTGTGTCTTCCTATTGTTTTCTCCCTGTGCACTGTAGCGTGTGATTAAGATGCATCCTATAATATTTGGAACACTTCTTGCCAGATTAATTTCACGCTGGAATTTCATAGAGGATTTCATTTGCGACTCTGTCTGAGTGATTTATGACGGAACTTTGCCTCCTTATTAGCAAGAAAAAGTCTTTTTTTTTTTTTTTCTCCGCCCCCTGTGGCAGCCACATAATACCTCAGAAGGAAAAAAAGTTCGGGAGGTCGACGATTATGGCAGGCTCTTCCTCAGCAATACCCGTTATTACTGCTCTCCAGGGAACGTTAACACAGAAAACTGCAGAACAAAGTATAATAATGCAATGTTAAACGAAAGAGAGCGACAGCACCAGATGCTGGCTTGCCTCATCTGCCGTAATTTAGCGAGATAAAAGATGTATAACGCAGATTACTAAAACATCTGTTAGGCTGTGAGGCATTTGACATTTGACTTGGTGACTGGATTGGGATCAGAGCCACAGTGAAAGGAGTCCATTTTTCTTTTGGTAGGGGGGAGACAATCAAGAATTCAAAGACGGCAATTAAATAGGGGTAGAAAAATATGTTGACATCTCCATCCATCCATTTTCCAGACCACTTCTCCTCACTGGAGCCACAGGCATGCTGGAGCCTATCCCAGCTGACTGTGGGTGATAGGCGGGGTACACCCCGAACTGGTTGCCAGCCTATCACAGGGCACCTATAGACAAACAACCACTTACACTCATATGCACATGTACGGGCAATTTTGAGTCTTCAATTAACCCACCCTGTATGCTTTGGAAATCTGGGAAGAAAAAGGAGTACACGCAGGCACAGGGGGAGAACATGCAAATAACACATAGTCGAAAGCGGATTCGAATCCAAGTCCTCTGAAGTGTCAGGCAGAGGTGTTAATTTGAAAAATGAAATGGAATTTTAAGAAATATCACCAAGTGATTAATAGAGCTCACATATGCAGTTTGACAGTTGAAAAAAAAATGAGACTGGCCATCCAGACACATGAAGAGAGATGAAACAGTTTTCCTTCACATTTTCAAACAGGAGTATTACCATTTCAATTTCAAATTATTGCTACTACCGTATTTCGCATAATGAGCTGAGTGTGGCCCCTATAAGGGGTGAATGAGACAGAATGAGGAGGCTGTCGTGGAAGCAAGGTGGTGGTTTACAATATTTGAAAACAATGGGGGTGTCACTAGGGCTTCAACCCCACTAAAAACATCTCAATTCCTGCTAAACAAGTATTGTTCCCCACAAAATTACTCCCCCTTCCCAAAATAATATTCTATCTACATCCAGCTCCTCCAGATGGATTCCAAGAAAAATGTGGCTACACAAAAGCCCGGCGGGAAAAAATTGAAGGTTTGAGATGTTATAATGCAAGTCATGTTTTATTCCATTTCTCCAACAGCTAGCCCAATAAACCCACATTTGATATAGATGTTTTTTTTTTTTTTTTTTTTTTTTTCAGTTTTAAGGTTGCAGCAGTTTTTAGGCTTTACTGTACTTTTCTTTCCTTCCCTGTCCCTACATTTATGAATAGTGGAAATTTTATGCCATTGTGAGGCATTGATTCAAACAAACAAACAAGTAGTTGTAAAATCACTAATATAAAGACACAGGCCAGTTTGCTTTTCACCTTTGATGAATGTATTTTTTTGTGGTTTCGTTGTTTGCTTCAGTTACCTTGAAATCATTTCTCCTTTCGATGATTTAATGGAACTGTAATCGTAGATTGAAGTTCAGAACCCCACCCCCACCCCACCCAATATTTGTCAAACGCTACAGGCAAATCTTGCAACCACTGAAAATGAAATGAACAAAGCTTCATCTACCTGGTCATCTGATAAATGGATGAATGTGTTAAAACTTAGCTAATTGCCTTTTATTTTTCACATTTTTATTTATATAAATAATGATGCACTGGAAAGGAGAGGAATGAAGATTAGCCAAAATGAAACAGAATATATCTGCATGAATGTGAGGGGCAGAGAAGGAAGAGTGAAGCTCCAGGGAGAAGAGTGAGTGAGGGTGGATGACTTCAAATACTTGGGGTCAACAATACAGAGCAAGGGAGAGTGTGATAAAAAAGTGAAGAAACGGGTCCAAGTGGGGTGGAACAGTTGGCAGAAGATGTCTGGTGTTCTATGTGACAGAAGAGTCTCTGCTAGGATGAAGGGCAAAGTTTATAAAACAGTGTTAAGGCCGGCCATTATGTACGGATTAGAGACGGTGGCTCTGAAGAAAAAAACAGGAAGCAGAACTTGAGGTAGCAGAAATGAAGATGTTGAAGTTCTCGCTCGTAGTGAGCAGGTTGGTTAGGATTAGAAATGAGCTCATTAGAGGGACAACCAAGGTTGAATGTTTTGGAGACAAGGTTAGAGAAAGAAAACTTGGATGGTTTGGACATGTTCAGATCCCCGAGAGTGAGTATATTGGTAGAAGGGTGCTGAGGATGGAGCTGCCAGGCAAAAGAGCGAGAGGAAGACCAAAGAAAAGGTTGATGGTTGTTGTGATGTAGGACATGAGGACAGTGGGTGTTAGAGAGGTAGATGCACGAGATAGGCTTAGATGGAAAAAGATGACACGCTGTGGCGATCCCAAATGGAACAAGCCGAAAGGAAAATAAAAATGTTTTTATAAATAATAACTAATTGGATGAGATCATATCATATTGCTTCACTGCAGGGACACCATTTGCACAAGAATTGAGAACATGTCAATACTGTTTGGGAAGACCAAATTGCTTTACAAAGTTATCCATGGGAGAAATTACCATTATAAGATCAAAGTCCACGCTCACGACCTCGCCTGACCATAACCAACTGCTGGCAACTTGCCGCTCAGCCTGTCACGTCCCATCAGAACGAGAGTAGGACCCAAATGCAGGACTCGGACGATGCCAGGTAATTCAAGGAGAAACGTTTATTATATGCCGAGGTCGGGGATCGAGCAGGCAGTCCGGTGCAGCAGCAGTAGTTAGGACGTCGGGCGAAGAGAGCAGGTGAGCGGATAGGCAGGAGTCTGGACACAGGGGAACAATCAAAGCAGGCAGAACTATCAGAGGAGTCAGGCTTACAAGGGTGGTCGGAGAACGGGCGAAGGTCGGTACACACAGGTTCGATCAGGGATACCGGAGCACACGAACGGGACATGAAGATCAACGAACTGGCGCCGGCCAGTTGTCATCGGGGTCATATAAATCCACAGCATAATCAGGCTGCATGAGGCGGAGGTGTGCACCTCCCAATCAGCGCACCCGCACAGCTCGTGCTGGAGTGGCAGGATCATGACAGTACCCCCCCCCCCTCAAAGGCACGGCTCCCGGACATGCCTAAACGAAAAAACACAGGCAGGGGTGGGCTGAAGGGGTGTCCGGAGGAGGGCACGTACCCCCACCCTCCCGTACCCCAGTCTGGTGGCCATCCAGGCCACCAAACGCAAGGCGTCCGGGTGGACAGGTCAGGAGGACGACCCGGACGCCAACCACCAGGGTCCCCAAGGGGCGATTTGGGCGGACGACCTCTGTGAGGAACCAAACGGCGAAGCAGGCACCAGAACGAGGCAGACCACTGCTCCGGACGAGAACCTCCCATGCCGTAGTTCTTGTCGGACAGGAATGTGAGAAGGCGGCGACCCCATCGCCATCGCCACCTCCTGGACAGGAACGGGAGAAGGCGGCGACCCCCTCTCCATCGCCACCTCCTGGACAGCAACGTGAGAAGGCGGCAACCCATCGCCATCGCCACCTCCTGGACAGCAACGTGAGAAGGCGGCGACCCCATCGCCATCGCCACCTCCTGGACAGCAACGTGAGAAGGCGGCGACCCCATCGCCATCGCCACCTCCTGGACAGCAACGTGAGAAGGCGGCGACACCATCGCCACCTCCTGGACAGGAACATATGGACTTGCCCGTCGCCGTCGGAGCAGGAACAGGGGACGACCGCGGACCGGTCGCCACTGGTACTCCAGGGCACGGACGAGAAGCTGCTGTGGAGACGTCGCCACCTCCTGGACAGCAACGTGAGGCGGCTTCGGGTCGGTCCCCACTGCCACGTGAACTTGCAGTGCATTCGTTGAAACAGCATTGTGGGCGTGGCGCGGTGGCGAATCCGTTTCCAGGGCAATGTGAACGAGCGTCGGCAGAGAGTCAGTCGAAACTGACACGTGGGCGTGTCTCAAGAGCGGGTCAGTTCCAACTTCCGCGTGAACTCTGCTCGGAACAGCCAAAACCTCAATGTGGGAATGGCGAGGAGGCGGGTCAGTTTCCACAGCTATGTGCGCTTGGCGAGGTGGCGAGTCCGTTCCCACTGCGACATGCACTTGACCAGGTGGCGAGTCCGTTCCCACTGCAGTGTGCGCTTGGCGAGGGGGCGGGTCGGTTTCCACGGCAACGTGAACCTGAGTCGGCGGATAGTCAGTCGAAACTGACACGTGGGCGTGTCTCGGGAGCGGGTCAGTTCCATCTGCCACGTGAACCTGCATCAGAAGCGAGTCCGTCGCCGTTGCGACGTCAGCGTAGCTCGGCTGGTTCGCCAATCCTTGCCGGACCTGGGCCGTGAGAGCCACCAATTCGGCGCTCTGCCACTCTATCTCCGCCCGCATTTTGTGGCGGAACGCCTCGTGATTTGGCGGCTCCTCCTCCCTCTGGGCTGGAAGCTTCGCCACCACCGGTTTTGCCGTTGCTGGCGAGGACTATGTCTTAGTTGCCGCGCAGCGGGAGGCACAAGGGAGCGCCCGGCCGGGGCGTCTCCTCTGGCCCGCACGCGGAGGTCCAGGGCAGATGGCCAAGCGGGTTCCCTCATACGGATTGGTGTACTTCAACCTACTGGGCGAAGACGCTTGGGTGCTGGAAACGCGGGGAGGTGGAACAAACTGACTGGGATGAAAAGCCGGGCAAAGAGATTCAAAATCAAAGTCATCGGAGTCGTACTCAGGCACCCGGTCATACAAATCACGGTCCTCCTCATATTCCGAAAAGTCAGAGTCCAGAACAATATGAGGAGCCGGACGGGTCGTGTTTGGGACATATTAATACCTCGCTGGCGGAGCGTAAGACACGGAAGCAGAGGACGTCAGGGAGCCTACCCGGATTGGACTGGCTTGGTCCTCCGGCAGACGGTCTAACTTGCGTTGGTCCCGGCGACGCCGGGTCTTTCCTGCTGGGTCGTGTTGTGGCCAGTTCGTTCTGTCACGTCCCATCGGAACGAGAGTAGGACCCAAATGCAGGACTCAGACGATGCCAGGTAGTTCAAGGAGAAACGTTTTTTATATGCCGAGGTCGGGGATCGAGCAGGCAGTCCGGTGCAGCAGCGGTAGTTGGGACGTCGGGCGAAGAGAGCAGGTGAGCGGGCAGGCAGGAGTCAGTACACAGGGGAACAATCAAAGCAGGCAGAAGTAACGAAGGAGTCAGGCCTACAAGGGTGGTCGGAGAACGGGCGAAGGTCGGTACACACAGGTTCGATCAGGGATACCGGAGCACACGAACGGGACATGAAGATCAACGAACTGGCGCCGGCCAGTTGTCATCGGGGTCATATAAATCCACAGCATAATCAGGCTGCATGAGGCGGAGGTGTGCACCTCCCAATCAGTGCACCCGCGCGGGCACCCGCACAGCTCGTGCTGGAGCGGCAGGATCATGACACAGCCTCATTGTGCACTGACATCATCTCAGCTAAAATCAAGCCAAAGAAAAAGAAAAATTGTCTAGTGAGGCAAACAGTGTGTTTGCGTTGGCACAGAAAGCCCAAAGGAATAAAAAATAGGAGATATGATATGAGTTTGGTGTCCACTTACCTCACAGCATCTTCTGGATCAAGTGTCACTCTAAAAGCCTGCAAGAAAAAGTGTATGGTTTATTTGCCCAAAATGTTTTTTAAAAAATATATATTTTCTTTCTGCATAGATAATGAACATAATGAAAAGCTGTACACATCTTATGAAATTTTGCCCTTTTAATCAAACATAGTTTAACCACACCACAGTGTATTATTCTCCCATTTCCTAGATACAAGTAAGGCTGCATTTCACAATAAAAGCAACAAAAATAAAAAGAGAAATTTAGATGTGTTCTAATAAAGCCCCTAACTTAAAAAAAAAGTTAGAAATTACCCTTTTCTCTTTGAGATTTTGACATCAGTGAAGTTAGTTTTACATATTTCATTAAAAAATATTGAACCATTTTTAGAGGTTTCAAACCCCATTTGGTTCATAAGAACATTTCACATATATGCACTTTTAATCAATGTTCCTGGTGGGAACTTGCTACTGAAAAGTACAAACTATTTTGCAGATTTTAATTACAGTTGTTGCTTTAATTTTTTTATACACTTTGTACTTTGCACTTTTTAGTGAGCTGATCTGTGTTTTTTCAGGTGTTTAAAAAAATGTAAGTCAAAAGTGCAGAAAACAACCCATACCTAGAATGTATTTATATTGTTACGGTAAATTGGCCATTCATTGTTCACAAATTTCCCTTATTGCGAGGGGGTAATGGCATTTACCCCCCCCCAATACAGATCATCATCTTATGAATAACTAATAGTCATGTATTTACTTTATAACAAGTTGATTACAAAAAGACCTAGTTATTTGTACTTTTACACAATAGGACTTGAAGGACTTTATTGAGCTCAGGAAACATTCTTTCTTTTTTCAAATTCACACTATTAAGTTGCTAATTCCAATTTTGGGTGGTAAAATATTATTTACTGGGCATGGGGAAAACTCTAAATGTTTATGTGCAATAATTTAAAGGTGAAGTGTCATGCCAATAAAGACTCTAAAATAGATAATGAAAAATACATATAACATCATTCACTTCAATGTCCATATGGAAAAATAAATGAGCGGAGAGCGCGTCATCCATGCACAAAGTTGCGGAAGTCTCATTCGACATGCAAGTGGTAGCCATATTGCCTGCATCCTGTGGTCATTTCGTCACACCGCGACATTTGCCATTGAAAACATGCTGTGCCACCTACTATGGGACATGGGAGCTCTTTTCAAAGAAGAGAACATCTCACAATCGAGTGATGTGACCAGGGAAATATTACTCTATCGTTTTGAGCCATATTTAGATGATATGCGAATCACTTCTAACTAACAATAGACACATTTAGCACCCCTGACTACTTGTGCAGATCTTTTGTTACATTCTGAGAGGATTACGTCCCATCCACCCCAAAACTATTATTTTTTTTTTTTTTAGTAGCTGTATACACACCTACCTGTCATTTGGAACCCATGAAGCTCTCATCCTTTGCACCTGTGCAATCCATTTTTCATGATGAATTGGGTCTTTTTTTAAAGTTTTAAGAATGAATCCATCCTCCTGAGTGTTCGAACAATATCCAGCAATATAATGACCTGGCATTTGGCTAACATGAAGGAACAAAGAGCTTCCTTCCAGCAGGTAAAACTAGTACAAACAGACGAGACCTCTTGAGTGGGTGTCTGCTACGAATGTCACTTCCTGCTTCTTCTCGAAAACAAATCCCTCGAGAGGATTTTCACGGCAGGAGTGACAAAAAGACATATACATTAAAATAATGTTGTGTGGTGGGAAAAAAAACGGATGGGTCCGTTCCGGCTGCCTTTTTTTCATTAATACCATACTAAAAATCATACATTTCTTGACAGTGGCACTTTAAGATGTTAGGGAATTGTAACAGGAGCAGGAAAAATTTGGCCTAAAAGACATCCGGTACTCATTCTTTGTTTGTCAAAACTGAACGGAAGTATAATACAATTGCTGTACATGTGAAAGTATGTCCAGGCATAGAAGGCAAACTTCTCTTTACTGATTGATTGCGAACCTCGTGACTGCTCTGTTCCTCGCATGAGCAAACCGGTAAGCCTCTCCACAGCGAGTGGCGCGGCCGCCCCCTTCGGAGGAAAGAGTAAACTAACTCCCCCTCAGTTAGTGAGAGGGTGAAATGAATGACTGAAATATAACCATACGATTGCAAACTGTATGGTAGACGTTTTTACACATGCATGTTTTAAATCAAGCATAGCTCTCTCTGCTGTGCTTACTCATGTGTCACATAGATTTTTTTTTCCAAACAGACACACACACACACACACAGGCTTCTCCCTTTAGTGGGTAATGATTTGCTGATGCGCTTCAGGAACACAGAGCAATGTTGTGTGTCAGTGAATGAAGATTCACCATGCTTATGCATTCGCACTCATTTTTGTGCATATCAGATATGGGACATGCATCAAACGAGATCCCTAAATATATCATAAGGCAAAGAAAAAGCTAAATTAGGTTCGGCAGTCTCAAAAGGTGACCAGGGAGCTAATTAGCATCCGTTTTTAAAATTGAAATCCCACAAAAAGGTGAAAAAAATTCCAAAGGCAAAACACGCACAGTTAGGTTGTCAGATATGAGCATTATTTTAACAGCATCTTTTGGATTAAGCGTCACAAGAAAATGAGACAGAAAGTCAAAAGAAAGCAAAACATGCGCCAAGGGAGGCGCGGCCAGCTTCTTTGAGCGTCTCACCATAAAATGTTAAAGAAAAAAAAATAGCGTGAGTTTAGTTTTATTTTGTCACTAAAGCAGCAAAAATCAAAAGAAAAAGCAAAAAAGAAAGGCATCTTAGACAACATTTTTCTGCAGTCATACTTTGTACTAATCAGAATAACATCCCATTAACATTACCTTTTCATGTAAAAATAGTTTGACAAGTGATGAGATGGTTGATAGTCTCTAATTATCTCTGCTGTGTTCATACATATGACATTCATCCTATAGTTAATGCTCCTTTTTTCTGTTTTTTCCTGTTTGTCATGTGTTGTTGTTTTTTTTGTTTTTTTTAAATCCATGCGAGACGAACAGCCCGAGCTGACATCACCGTTATTATGTCCGTCTCTTGCAGCATTTGAAGTATTATTCAAGTCATCCTGAACAAATCGGTAGTGGAACAAATGGCTGCAAATTAAAGGTTTATCCTTCATCAAAGCATGAAACCCGATGCTGTCTTGTTTGCGACAGGAGGATTCATTGCTTTCAACACGCATGGACAAACGCGTACACCACACAACCAATTCCAATACAAAATATATGTGGGTTTCAGTATTTATTTTTTTATATTTTATTTTGGCTTATTTTGCAAAAACAAGTCCAAGGAGATATTGTAGTGGGCCCGCTGTGACTTCCCTGTGTTTATTTTTTCATTCAAAGACACAATTAGGGAGTGGATGAAAAAGAATGCCACCACTTTTTGCCCCCAATGAGTTTTTTTTTTTTTTTTTCCCCCAGTCTCATTTTGTCATCACTGAATTTGAATGTTGTAAGGACAAGAAATACAGTAACTGATTCAGTTTGGAAGTAACATTTTTCTGTTTTGACGTGCTCTATCCTTTGAATATAAAGGACAATCAAAACGGCATCAGGTTGCTGAGAATTTCATTAAAAAAAATTTGGTTCCCCAAATTAACTGACTAACATCACAAAGTTTGTGAAACTTTGCTGTTCTACTTCTCTATTATCGTTAAAACCCAAGATCTTACCTGGTATGAATCATCATCTTTTTCTTATTTTGGCAATTTGTACACTGAACTATTCTGCTGTTTGTACACTGCCAAAAACTATTAACAGTTCTATTCAAAAGTAAAAAAAAAAAAAAAAAAAAAACATGGTGGGGAGGAGTCAATGATTCCAGTTGGGTCTCTGCAGCTAAGGGCGCTCATCCTCGGATTGCGGTTTTCACCATGCAGCACGTGTTTCACGTGAAAACCACAAAAACATGTTCCTGAACTTCTGGGCTCAAAACTCTTGAAGATGTCAACATTAATTCCAAGCGTGAGTGTGACAGCCATTTATAAAATTTTAAGTGCAAGAAAATCTCTAACCGATGAAAAGGGGAAAAACGGCTCAGCGTGATTGAAATACATCATGTTTTAGGAAGCCCAAAAGGAGATAGAAAAAGACTTGCGAGTCTTTGAGCAGGTGGGAGGGAGGGGGATCCTCTTCCTGTTTGGTGATAATAAAAATATCAAAGAACTTATTTTGGACAGTTCCAACATGGGCTTCATTCGATTGAGCACCAGAAAAAACGACGTCTTTACTTGAAGAAAACATTTATGATGAATCAAAGCAAACAAAGAAATGTGACATCTTGCTAATAACATGAGGGTGATCAGTTCTCTCCTGACTTTTATATGAAACTGAAAAGGCCAAAGGTGTCAGAATATGCATTTGGGAAAAGGATCATTTAAAAAGAGCGGCATATGAACAAAATATCCTACAGAACACAAATTCAAGCTCTGATAAAGCAAAAATACACATTACAAATCTGGATAGCGTTAAAGCAGTGTTTAGACAAATGCTGAGTATACAATGGGATTAAAAGAAATGCTTTATTTTGATTGTGTGGCAGCAGGCGTGTTAAACTACATTTCAGATTTTTTCGGGTGCACAGACCCAGAGTATCATTCCAAAAAGGAACAACTTTTAAAAAAGCAAGCATGTGCTTTGAAGATACTTGTCCTTGCCTCCATAACTACACTTTTAACAAGTATCATTGTCGCTAAAGGACCTCAAGTAATGACTCGAGTGTAGAGTGATACACTTGTTTAAAAACACATTTTTAAACAACTCAATGCCTTATCGCAGTACATTCCCACCCTACATTGCTAAATTACGTTGTCATGTAAGATGAACATATGATGATGCAGATTTTTCTCAACAAAAGCTTTATGTTGCATATTATTGTAAAAGATTTAATTGAATACATTATTTTATGTATTTGAAAGTTCTCATTCCATTAGACGATTTACTGGTTGCGATGTGCTGTTTTTTAATTTTTTTTTATTTTGCTTCTCATTATGTCTCTTATGATTTACACAAAGAAAAACACTTTTGTGTTTTGCATTTTGCAATGTCAACCAATTTGCAACCATAAAACCGAAACATGGACCTAACTATGTTCTACTCCAATCTTGTGAAAATGATTGTTGCATAAAAAACTCACTCCTAAGTGTTAAAACTTTATATTCTAAATACTCAATCAACTGCAATTTAGTTAAAGCTATGAAAAATCTTTTAATTTTTATTTTAAATCTATTTAAACATTCCATCAGCTTGTTATGGATGCTGCTATTTTTAAGTGTTTTCATTCTTGCGACAGTCTGTATGTGCGACAATGTGATGAATGTTAACCAATTTCTGCCCATTTTTATTGCTAGGAAAATCAAGCCATAAATATTTAGCAATGACAAGCACCTTGGATTTCCTGATCTGCTTTTTTATCAGGAAGTTGATGTAAAATAATTTATTTTTTGCTACAATTCTCTCTGTTGGTTGCTGATATGATTTCCATCTCAGTCACGGTCTACACAGGATTAAATGATCAAATCGATCACTTTCTCCAATCTATAAGATGACACAGTTCAATAATGTGTCTTATTCGCAGGCACACTTCGACACAACTTCCGGTCTGCAGATGGTGATGATTTCACCAAACTTGTTTCACGACTGCAATATTTAACAGAATGCTATTTTTTTACTTTTTTTGATTTATTTTGGGGTTGAACACCCCCTTTAATTTTATTTTATTTTAGGGCAATTCGCCAAGTCGCTGAAACAGAGATTGGCCAACACAGCACAGAAGAGAAGTCTTTTCATTTTCTTTTAAATATATTTAGTTTTTTTCGAAGGTGATGAATATTCAAGGGAAATGCTGTTTTATTTTGTTGTCCAAAACCAACCTGTAGTCTATAAATCCAAAGTGAATAAAGCGTTGCAGTCGTCTGGATTGGCAACTGAATCTATTAAACTTTTGCTTGCTCCAAAGTTATTATCCATAATATAATTCTATGATGATTGATGACTGATGGAATAAACCTTTTTTTTTTTTTTTAACTCCACCTTTGTAGACTTTCACATGTTCTCCCTGAGTTTATGCTGGTTTTCTCCAGGTTCTCAAATTCCGTCCAAATTTCCTAAACATGAACGACAGGTTTATCAAAGTCAAATTTGTCCATTAGTGTGAATGTGAGTGATTCTATGTTATAATGGACAAACTTGTGATGGACCCTGTCTCCTGACCCAAAGTCAGCTAGTATAGGTTCCAAGTCACCGTATTCATCCTTAACAAGAACAACAACATGACATCATTTGTGGGAACTTCAAGTCGATCCATGGAGACCACTGCTATTTTAGTATTATATTGCCCAATACAACACTGGCATTACAATACCTCAGAACATTCATATTGAGATCCTCTAGTCTTTTTATATACCATGAAAAGACACTTTTTGTTTTTCCATACAGATAAATAAAGAAAATTGGACAAATGCCCCTCTATTTTAGGTCCAAATTAATGTGAGTTATTGTAAAACGTTTGGAGTCATTATTGCATTTGCTTAATTATAAATACACATTCATGAGGTTCTGACTTGCATGTGGCTAACGAGCACAGACGTCGCTCAAAGACACGAGACACTGGGCTCGCTCGTCATCAATATTTCATGGGCAAAACTTCCTCGCGAATCAGAGCTTTCTCTTTTTGTGACTTCGAAGAATCACGTGTTCCTTTTTTTTCTTTTTTTTTATCTGCGCGGTGACGATGTTTTGAAATGAGTGAACTGAGGTAAAAGCCTCCACTTCACAACAATATAAATACAGTATGCGTTGCCTATTTTTGTCGGCGAAAATCGAAACACATTGTGAAGGCTCTCCTATCGTATTCTTGTTTTTGGGTGACAACCTGAGTTGGGTAAAGTGCAAAAGGCATTACGATTAATTCCCCAACAGAAATGCAAAGACATCAGTGACGTGTAATTATGTATGATTTAAATTAGATATACTTTCAGAATTTGTCATCTCGTAAAACCCGTGTGTGGCGAACCTACGCAATATGACCCAAACCTGTTGGGTTACAGGAACCCCATAATGCAATAATCACCAATGTTCCAATTTCCTCCCTCCTATGCAGTCCGCTGTGCCATTCGTCTCTTCTACGTGCCGTGATAGGTCATTAAAGTGGTCTTGGAGCTGTGGAGTAATGCACTGAATCATGTCTCCCCATTCCATCTGCTGGCATGCTTAATCTGGGGCACGAGGGCTGGAGCGCATATGGCCGCCATTTAAGATTTTATATAACATGTGGCAGCCAGTGGGATTCACTGGGAATCAAGCTGACAACAGTAAGCTACAGTTCCTAGAGAAACCATATTTTAATTTTTTGTAATTTTTTTACTAATGTACCATTGGGTTTAGTGCTTGCTATGCTTTTGCTTGACTGATTGGTCTTTATAAGGAAATGATTTGCATTTCCTTTTCTACCTATTTTTCATTGAATACACAACAAAAACTAATATTTAACATTCTAACCAATACACTTTTTGAGGGGAGGTGAGCAAGTCAGACCTCAGGTTACGAGACATCAGAGGATTAGCTCTCTCAGTGTGTGTTTTACTTTTTCTTTTGCTCTTAATGGACTCTTTCTCTTCACTTTAAATTGCCATTCCTTTGCCTTTTGTTTTTGCTTGCTGAGTGCACCAGTGAAGTACATTTAGAATTTTAGTAACTTTTTTATGTAGCTTTAGTTTTGTGAGTGTAAGATAAAGTGTATACTGTTCGGACTTGGTGAAGATCAGGTGAATTCCCAAAGAGCAGTTTGTTCAAGTGAGCGTCACGAAGGCCTATTGTTTAGCATGTTTGCATCACAGCTCGGAGCTTCTATGTTCGAATATTCATTGCTAAGTGGAGTTTGCTTCTTCATGCATTTTTGCTCCAGTGATTTATTCCCACATTTCCAAAATACCTGCATGTCTGAATTTTTGAAGACAGTTCATCTCTTCTTTCTTGCAAGGCATGAATTGGAAACATGTCTTGTCAGTTTTAATTACACTAACAGAATATATGGATATGGATTTGAGCTTCTTCCTTATCTTTGGAAATAATGTCATTTTCCACAATATTCATTATGCAGCTGAAGTTGTCAGTAGTAGAAGTGATAAATGGGTTTCGTCTATGCTGATCAATTAGCAAGAGAGCTTGTGAATTACATTTTGGATGGCAATGCTTGATCATATGAATAATTTTCATTAGCCAATATGCACAGTTGGGTTGCTCGCTACATTAGGTTAACCAGTGGTTTTCAAACTGAGGGGCACAGCATTGTGTGACAGCGGAGTGGTGCGGGGCAACCATCAACTATCGTGAAAACCTATCATTAAAAATTACACCCAGTTGGTGGTGTTGATGTTTTGTTTATTCCCAAGGAAGAAAAAGAGTTTGGGAACCATTAGGTTAAAATCACTTTAAACTTTATTATGGAAAGTTGATGGGATCATTTTTGAATGTTAAAGTCAAACTGTAATCAGGAGTGCCTGTCTACTCATCAAATGTCAAAGCCAAAAGGGAATGCGAGGCAGTTATGGTTCAATTAGCGAGTTCTGGCTGAATATGGAAGGATGAAAATCTCCTACTCAGCAGGGAAACTCAGATTCTCTAGACATCTCAAATAACATCAGACGATGTTGTTAAATTTGTTGCTCACCATTTTTTTTCCCGTTTTTTTGTTTACCAGAGGGGTTAAACCAGAGTACATACTATGTGTATATTACTGGTATAGGTGCTGGAATTTTTCATCTTTTTTTTGTATTTCAAAGGAAAGATAGTTTTATTGAGACATCTGTTTTTTAAATTGCGAAATGAAGGATAAAGTTTCTTTTTTTCTTGCTTTTAATACTTTTAAAATTAATAACTATTTAACCATGGAGGAATATTATTACGCAAAAATCTACCTTTGCACTAATGGTATATCCATATATTTATGTATTTATTTTACTGAACATTTTTTGGACACATTAATTTACTTCTTAACATTGTGCTGGTCACAACATGCCTTTTCCTTTTAATCTCTCTGGTCCTTGAATTAGTCATCTCCTCATTCCCCCACAAAAGCACACACAAGAAGCAGTATATCTAAGTAGAATTAAAAAGTAACAACTGTAAAAGATGTGCTATTTGTGTTTTATACATGTCAAAAGCTAATTAGGAGTTCAAGTTAGATCATTATTCCAGCTGATAAACTCTTGCCATTAATAATAAAAATAGATACTGAAGTAGGGATGGGCATAATAATCGATTACTGTAATTGGCCATCAAGAATACTGTCTTATCGTGTGGAATTTTTTGTCGATTAATTGTCTTGAAGCAACTGAGTCATAATGTAGTGCACGACTTGGCAGCAACCAGCTGAGGTGCAGTTGATTCACTCTGAATTGCTTTGCTGTCTGAAGAAGGGGGTGGGGGTGGATACACTGTATCTGATGATTGAAATAGTTTACTAACATAGAAAAAGTTCTTCTGTTACCACATGAACTCAGATTTCTTAAAAATGGTTGAAGAATTTGTTGAATTTATTTCCAAGAATTGTGTTTTTACCAACTTAAAGCAATTGAGGCAAAGTGCTGCATTACTTTCCTGTTCTCATAAAAGTGAGACTTATTCAAAAATGCTAAAAAATGTACCCCTTTATCTTTCAACATCAAACCAGCCTATGGTGTTTGAAGCAGAAATGGTTTTCTATTGACGGCCTGCCACAGCGCCTCTGCATCAAGACAAGCTACAGTAGCTTGAGCACCCTAGACGGATGCCTCCTGGACACCTCCCTGGTGAGGTGTCCTCAGCTAAGGCCAAGGACATCATAGAGACTATATCCTCTATTTTCCTGACTCAGGGAAATCTGTGTGGGTCGAGTAATTTCATGGAGGTGTGCAAGGTGGTATATTTAAAAAAGGGTGGTCTTAACACACTCGAATTCATTCACCACTAATCAGAGCGATTTCTCTCGTTGCCTTGAAATGTGGTGTAATGAGTCTTGGATAGAGACCTCTCTGTGCGGAAGAGGACGCCGTGATCTCCGTGTGACTGGAGCATTGTCGCTGCTCTTGCCCCATGTAGCAACATACAATGTGAACAGTTACCCTTAAATACAGAATGACCTGGTGATGACCACCAGTGACTTAATATCTCTTGGCTGGCCTGTTTTACCCCACATTTCCCACAGAAGAGTTAGACCAAGGAACTGGGGAGAGGGAAATCGGGAATTCTCTGCCCCCTAAAACCTGACCTAGATTTAGCAGAATAAACTGGCTGGATGGCCTAGAATTGTTTTTCATTCCAATATTTATTATAATTATGACTTCACTACTATGGTCTTGTAGAAATCCATCCCACCCTTGTACTCTGATCAAAGACACTACCATTGAAAGGAATTTCAAACATTCTGTAAAATATTATTATGAAAAAGTGTGGTATGGTGGGTGACTCGTGAGAGCATCTGCCTCGCAGTTCTAAGGTTCTGGGTTGAAATGCCAGCCCCGTCTGTGTGGGATTTCCACGTTCTCCCTGTCAAGGGTGTGGCTTTTCTCCGGGCACTCGAGCGTCCTCTAACATCCCTAAAACAATGAATGGTAGGTCAATTTAAGACTAATTTGTCTGTAGTTGTGAATGTGAGTGCCAATGTTTTTTTGTTAATATGTGCCCTGCAATTGGCTATTCAGGGTGTACTCTGTGTACTGCCTGAATATAGGCGGGATTGACTCCAGCGCTCCCAAAACCCTTTTGAGGATAGATGGCTCTGAAAATGGATGGATTCTGATTTAAAAAAAAAAAAAAAAAAGTTCATACACTCAGTTTCCTCATAAGTTTTAGTTAAACTATGGAAGTAAATAAATAAAGTAAGTAAGTAAATAGTAAGTAATAAGTAAATAGTTGGGCTTTCTTTGTATGTGACGTCATGTGACTAAGAAAGCGTAACTGTATTGGCTGGGTGTTAGGTTCTGACCTTAAGTAAGCCTGCGTTCTTAACCCTGAATTTAGGCGCTGAATTTCAGACGGCGAATGGTAGCCAGTTGAATCTCAGGAGACTGAAAATATTGCGTTTTAATTTTAAAGGTTGAATTTTTTTATATGGCGAATTTGTTAACATTGAACAGTTAAACTGAAATACAGCTACTGAAAATGGGATCACTTTGAAATAACTATGTGAATTTTAGAGCATAAAAGTTTCTGTGGGATTTTTAATTCAAATCCTGGTGGCACATATTTACTTCCATATTAAACCACCCTATTTTTTTTGTTTACTCTAAACTTCAATGCTGATTCAACATATTGTTTGAATTAGTTCATAAAAATACATAGTTAAAATCATTCTAGCTGACAGGAATAGCAAAGCACATTTTTGTGTACTTCACAGGCAACAAAAAATGCTGCTGCTGTGCGCCATTCTCCACATCCTCCATACAGATAATGCTCCATCCATTGGCGGCTTCTTACCTGAATGTCTAATCATGCTTAGACATTTTAGTTCCTGAATGTGCCAGGCGCAAGCTATTGACTCAATGACAGTGCATCTGCTTTAGCGCTTCGACATGGCAGACAGCTGGAGAAAACCTGGCACTTTTATCCTCAGGCTTATAGGTGCTCTGCCATGGAGTAACAGAGATTTCTCTATCTCTTTGTTTTCTTGACGTATGTCTCGGTGGTGTCATGAGTAAATGCTCCGAAAGCTCCCACACAAATATTTTGTAAGCTCAATCTGGCAGATACATTTTTATGTTTTTCACTACTGTCAAACATTATTGTTGTCAGCTTAAGGGAAAGTTCACCACATGGTGATAGTGAAGGTAGAAATACAAATTTTGGATGTCCTCTTTTGACCTTTGGAAACAGTTGCTGTCCCGGAAATCTTTTGAGTTCTTTCACTACTTGAAAGACAAGGACAAAAATTTCATGTTTTGAACACTGTTAGTTCGTGAGCAAGTCAGTAAACCCCGCATATCTGCTGTTGAACATTTGCAGATTCACCCGTTTGTGGATATTTCGGGCAACTGTAGTCTTTATATGCGGAAAAAAGTCATATTCACTGCTCTAAGCTAAATACATGTCCTGTATAAAAAAAATATTTCTCACCATTTTTGTATAAGAAGCTGTTAGGGACATTATTCAGCTCATTATTATTATTATTATTATTATTATTTATCTTTCACGCTGACTTATAAAATGCTCTCACACACAAAGTACAGAAATGCTCCCATATACACATTTTCAAGTGCACTCATGAACACTTGTCAATTCTCCTATAAACACTATTCAAATACTCATGCACTACTGAAAGTATTGCTCTCATAAAGACTTAAACACGCGAACGCGAACATGTGACTGTCACTCGGACACAAGCGTCAATCTCATTCACACACATGCATTCACGCATTCATGTCACTCACACAGTGACGTCAATTACATTCATACGTACGTGACTTGTACTCATGCACGCATGTCACTGGCGCTCACACATTCATGTCACTGACACTCATGCACACATGTCAATCACATTCACGCGCCACATGTCACCTACGCTCACACACGCATAACATTGGCGCTCACACGTTCATGATACCGGCGGTCATACATGTATGTCAATGACATTTACACGCACGTCACTGGTGCTAACGCACACATCACTGGCGCTCATCCATACATGTCACTGACGGTCACCCACGCATATCAATCACATTCTCATGTATATCACTGGCGCTCATGCACACACAACATTTGCATTCATGCACACATGTGCATCACATTCACTTTAATGTGTGTGTGTTTGTGTGTGTGTGTGCCGTATTTGGATCTTAGATCAGGCAGATTGGGGAAACTGTACACCCTGTATGCTGGCGGTTTCACTGTGTCACAGTGTAGTTTTTGAGCTTTCTCTGTTTTCTTTGCATTTTATTGACGTTTTATTAAGGAAAAGAGTCGATCAGAGCAAAATTTCTAGAGGATTGAGAGAAACAAAGGCAAACACAACGCTAACTGTAAACAGAATGAGTGGTAAATCATTCCATATCTACAACCAACATTACATATGGATGTTGCATGAGACTGTCACACTACACTCTTTGAAGGACAAGGACAGGAGAACAAGCATTCAAGACAAGGATTGTAAACATGGCTATACAACTGGAATGTGGTGGGATTGACTAAGTGATCATAGAAGTCTATAGAATGAGAATATAAGTGGCAAATACATGACCAATTTGCGTATACATGAGCTATTTGTTGCAAAAAGTGAGCAGTCCCACACCCAATGAAAGAAACCCATGGGTGTGTGCCTATAGACACATGCAAGAGAATATACACCATTGCGGATGCAAGAAAAAAATGACAGAAGTGCCCTAGAATTGCTGTGTCCACAATGCTGAGGCAAAGGACATCACACAATCAATCGAAGACAGAACCGGGACCAGGGGTCCACCCGAGAGCAGTCCTCTGGATAGGACACATCTCATGTTAAGGGACGCAGTGTGGTCCGCCCCGACAGGGAACCAATGCCACCTCACCTCCAACCCCCCCCCCAGAGAACCTGCAAGACCTGCAATCCAGCCAGTCCCAGCCCAGCCCGAGGACTGGAGAATGTCTGTTATTTATTGGGAATGAGGGGGTATGGGCACCTGACAAGAGAACGAGAAGGTTGGGAACCCAAGTAGTAGACATGGGCCATGAGAGGGGAGTCACCACATCGAGCAGATCATCCATCCAGAAGGGCCCGGCGGCCTCAAGAGCCCTACCATGTAGCTAAGTGTGAAACCCAACCCCCCCACTGTTACTATGACTGCCAGATTCGCGACTAGTAGTCATTGACCCCACCCCGTGAATCAGTGGCATCCCCTGCATGGTGTGGTGCATTAAAAATCTAGAGGGCCAGTTTGCCGAGGGTAGGTAGGACGAGCTGTCAGGCACTACTGCCTAACAGCTAAACACCCCCCCCCCCACACACACACACACACACTCACGACCCGCTGCCCCTCAGAGATAGGTGTATGTGTGCATTAGAAGGGAAATTAGATAAGTGTGTGTGAACTGCATTTAAAATCCAGGGGAGCAGACAGCAGATTGGCAATGAGCTCGAACCAAGAAACGGCACCGGCCTGTGGTGTCAATCATCATATTCACACACTCATGTCACTGATGCACTCGAATGTCCATCACATTCTCATGCAGCTATCACTGGCACTCACAGTGTTAAATTAGAATTTTTGTTGACACAATTTTTGTCGTATTCAGGGAATTTGCCCGTTGGAAGGTCAGGAACACAGCAATTGAGAGGCGGGACCTGATCCGGAATCCTGTGCCCCTCATGCCTGAGTTCCAGCGCAGCGTCCGCCTCCTGGGCCGCAGACCCACCACGCAGCAGTTCATCCACACCATCATTAAAAAATATGGGACTCACATTCTCATCTCGGCCACGCTGGGAGGTAAGATAGTTTCATTGCTTTGGATAATGGCTGAGGGGTTGGGAGAGAAACAAAACGTGTTAAAAATTTTTATGCTTTTAGCATTTTGCTAACATGCAGGGGTGGTGCCATCATTTCAAAATGAAGGGGGGGGGTAGGTTAGGACTTTTATGAGCAAATATCAATCTGTCACCTTGAAATATGCTTTTCTCCATAGTGGCCAAGGAACTAAATAGCTGAATTGTCAAACTCTGGTTAACGTAAAACGATGAAACAATGTTACCAGCAAAATTATTGGATACAATGAACAGAAGTGAAAGGGTTTTGAACCATTTTTCAAACATCATTTACAAAAAAGTCAAAATTCTCTCTTTTAAGTCTATGAAATGTATATACTTGCTGATTTCCTTAGTCCTGCAGGAAAACCGCAATATCATCTTGGACGTGAGTTTGAACTTAACAAAATTTTACAAATTTTCTGAAGTTTTTAGTCAAGGACTGACCCAGTCATTACCAAAACTTAGAGTCCCAGGTCCCAATTTGAAATCTGAAAATTTTCTATAATTCACCAAAACATCCGCAGGTGAGGCTGGGCTCAATAATTCCAAAATAGTTATAGTTTTCACAAAACAGACAAAACAGTTTATTGGAACATGGTGCTATTAAAATCTTCTTCTAATCTTCTCATTCCAAACATTTTTTAATGAACATGTTTAGATAAAATAAGAACACTAATATTTGAAAGTTAATTAACCATTTATAAGATATGTTGAATTTCAAAACATTTCATATCTTTCAATCAATCCCAACTTTGATTCCTATACACTGTACATGTGCAATGCATAAGTGAAAAAAAATTACACACAAAGCAGGGAGCACAACGTCTAAGCAATAAAATGCTGTAGCTAATGAGCAAGCTAACATACTGTAGGTAAGAATCCTTTGTTCATCTTAGCGTCATTGATTTGTATTCCCAGAAGCGAAAAAGCATGCCTTAGCACACTCACAAATAACACTTTAGATAATACATAAAGTGCATTGAAACGCTCATAAATTTTTATCTTGGAGAGATGGGTGGCTGAGTGATAATGACATTACAGACTAACTCCACATTACCTAAAGGTTAAGGGGTGACTTTTAGGTTTATTTGTTATAAATTGGCTTTATTACCAATGTGTAACAATTTTACTCATCTTACAATGCTTCTTTGGAAAAATCCATATAAGGTTTCTTTCCTCTTGGTGGCTTGCTTGCTTAACATTGCTTCACTGTAAAATCTATTTTATCTCCTTTATGGGATTGGTCATCTGCGGGGCAACTACTGCCGTTCAAGAGCTGTGAGAAAAAAACAATTGTTAGGTTATGTTCAAAAGGCAGTAAAAGTCTGTGTTTGTGTGTGGTAGCATGGGGACACAACCTAGCCACCGCTTACATGATACAAAAAAAAAAAAAAAAAAACATGACAGTATCAGGGTTTTGTTTTATCAGAACAAAATATTTTCTTTTAGTTAAGCTTCATTTTTAAAAGATCATACAAACATTAGAAATCCAAGAAAATGTTTAAAAATTAAAATACTAAAAAGTAATTTTACTAAAAAATATAAACTAATACTTCAGAAACGTAGAACATTAAGTTGTTTGTGTTCAAGTTACAAAAGAATCGTTAAATTGAAAGTAGAATTACAGTTACTTTCTTGGTGTGGAAGATAAGACAAAGACACAGATCACCTAAGTGCAGGGAATCTGGGACGCAAGGCACGACTCCAGGAAGCTGAAAAAAAATTATATTTTATTTGAAAAACCGCAAACTGAACAGTCCAAAAACCAAATAATCAAAGTAACAAAGAAAATCTTCGCTAAAACTAAACTAGAAACAGGATGTGGTACAGAGTGACTATGGTTACGGCACAGACTGACGTAACGTCAACAACACAATAATCCAATGGACCAACCAGAACTGAATGAAACTTGGAAGTTAAATACATTGATTGACGAGACAACGAGGAACACCTTGATAAGACGTGAGTTGCTGGAGGGAACTGATTGGTCGACACAAAAACAGCTGGACGCAGCTAACAAAATGAGCACACGAGACATGGGAAGCATGGAACACAGGGAACATGAATCAAAACTGAGACCATGAAAATGACATTCTCAATTAGAGTAGAAAATATTTTCATTCACATTTGAGGAAATATTTTACACCGTTCTTAAAGGTCCAGTGACATGTAAAACATAATTTTAGTATGTTTTTAATAAATAAATATGGACCCATCGTTTGTTTCAGCACACGTCAGGATGTCGTATATGGATTTTTACATCTCCCGCCATGAAAATCCTCTCAAAGCTTTTGTGTTGGATAAGAACCAGGAAGTGATGTTTTTTGCAGACGCCCACACTGGCGGGTTCATCTGTTTATTCCTGTTTTACTGGCAGGAAGTAGCTGTGTGTTAACCAAAAAGCCGGCTCGATGTATTGCTGGATTCTGCTCGAACACTCGGGAAGATGGATTCACTCTTCACACTTTTCCAAAATACCTGGTTCGTCATGAAAAATGCATTGCACGGTTGCAAAGGACGACAGTTTTGTGGGTTCATATGACAAGTAGATGTGTGTAAAGCTATTAAAAAAATAGTTGTGGGGGACTAATTTGTCTCATAGATTATAGCATATGTACCATTTACAATATATGTTATGTGTGAATTTAGAATAAATCCCCTTGGTCAAATTGGCAAAATATAACAAAGCCCTTGTGTTGTATTTAAGACAATTTAATCACACACAATACAATACAAAACAAAACAATAACAAAATAGAAGTACATTTAGTAGCGTGTAACACGAGCTAACTAGCTAACTAGACGTATAGTCACCAAACTCAAAAGACTTCTCCGAAAGCAGCAATAATAAAAACCTCCATCTGCGTCCGACGACATAATTCTTCTCTCAGAATGTATCAACAGACCTGCGTCATAATAACTTCATAAAGTACGTAAGTCAGGGCTGTTAAATGTGACTATGTGTGCGGCCCGGTGTTGTTGTCGCTCACCGGCGGCCCGGCATTGCCGGCAGCCCGGTGTTGTTGTCGCTCACCAGCGCCCCGGCGTTGTTGTAGTTAGCCAGCGGCCGCAGCGTTATCCCCGACGCGGAGGTGGATTGGGTGGGGATGTGGTTTGGCCGTGTGCGGGGAGGAGAAAGGAGTTCCCCCACCACCGGCCACCAGTGTATGGGCACCCCTGAACTAGTTACTTCGCCCGACATGGGTCCTCCTGACTACGCTACATCCACAAGACTTTTAAGAGAGTTGGGAAATTTTGAATATTTCACCGGGTTCCTCGTAAGTCTGTCAGCGAGTCTGTTGTTAGTTAGAAGTGATCTGCATATAATCTAAATATGGCTCGAAATGAGAGAGTAATATTGCCCTAGTCACTCGATTCTGAGATATTCTCTTCGAAATGAGCTTCAGTCTCAGAAGGGGTGTCAGAAAAATCCGAGAATCTCCCGTTCATTTCCCATAGCAGGTGGCACAGCGTCTTCTCAATGGCGACTTTCCCAGTGTGACATCTGCAAATGACGTTGCAGGCACTATGGCCGCCACTGGGATGTCGAGTGAGAATTAATTAATGACACGCTCTCCGTTCATATTTTTTTTCGTGTAGACATTGAAGTTAATAATATTATGTGTATTTTTCATCATATCTATTTTAAAATGTGTATATGCTGTCAGTGGACCTTTTAAGGTTACTGGTAACTTATATTAGAAGATGATTAATTAATACATTTTGAGAGAACGATATTGCACACGATTGACTTCTATTCGTTTCATTCTTTTTTGTTTCTTTTTCTTTTTACATCCCAACCATGCATCTTTAACCTTGAGGCCTTTTTGTCTCAAGTTGCAGGTCAATACACTCGTTACAATCTCACTCTTTGGATTGGCCATTAAAGAACACAGTTATAGAGGACAATAAAGGTGCTCAGCAGACTAGTAATCATCAAGAAGAGGCTAATTCTCTGTGTGGCCACCTACACTTTTATGCTCTCGACAATCATTATACACGAGGGTAGGGAAGAAGTGAATTTTCACAGGCAACTTAAATTTCACTGGTCAAGAGTAAAGAGTGTCATTAGTGGTTGGACCATTTGAGTGTTACATGGACGCATATAGAAATAAAACTGTAGAATACATTGACATTCTTGGGTGCGTATGTGGCTCATTTTATTTAGGATCCTTCCCTGTTTTTCTGGGCCAATTCTATCAAGTCAAATGGAACTTTGACATGTATTCTCACCACCCCCTGATGACATTACCCCGCTCAATACAAAATGTGAAATCCACATCTTTTTCCATTGCCACTTTGGATATACTTTCCATAATGCTTCATATTTTACCTGCACTGTTAAAAAGAACCTAAACAATTTAGCTAATAAATTTAGGGTAATGATTTGCAGCCATTTTCTTTGTGTAAATATAAACTATATATTTGGGGTGAAAAATACCTTAATTCAATAGCTATAAAAAATTGGATAAAGTTTACCACAGATTTGTGATTACACCCCAACCACAGCGGCCGAGTTGTGGGGGAGGTTCACGTGGGAGAGTACGTGAGCATCACGTTACAGCTTGTGTTCTTTGTGTTCATCATCTTTCCTGTTCACTCATTGTACAGTATATTTCACGGATGTAAGTCTCCATATTTTGGCAACGTCAGGTTTTTCAAGGCAAGTGCAGTAGCGAAAGACTCAACAGGCAGCCCAGTGAGACATGTTCACAGATAACTTCAACATTTTGTTTTACATTTTAAATACAGTTGAGGGCAGGGCCAAGAAATTGTTTTCCATAGAATCCACAGACACGGTTTAATGGAAGAAAATGCACATGTACCCTGCTAACCTTATCCAGCACATTCATAATACAAGCAGGAACAAATGTAACTAAGGATCAACGTTTAGCTAAACTTGTTTACCATATCGAGACTTTTTCTTTGTCATTTGTTTCCTTTGGTGCTGGTTCGCTCCCTAACAACCAATCAGAGAGACCAACTGTCACCGACGGGCGATGCCATTTTGCATATTGCATCTAGCGAAAGCGCAGCGGAACAGAATGTGCAAGCCATGCGTGAAAACTGCTCGCTGACGACGGCTCATTAATTTACTGCTCACTTTACTGTCCACAACAAAGCCATCTCTTCGTCCTCACTGGGGTCATAGGCATGATGCGGTGGTTACTTGTTAAATATATGGGTCTGAAGTCTTTATGTATGTATTTATACCAAAGCAAATAAGTAGTGTCCAAAGTGACTGATCAGTCCACAATGTTGTGTGCATCTCTGTTTATCTTGCATCACGTCAGTCTGCCTCAGTTCTTGATGTTTTGTTGCATTCCTTTGCCACATTCCACTTCTATTTCACTTCATTTAGATGAACAACCAAATTTCATCAAATAAATGCCTGGATTCAAACAAACATTCAAAGATTCTACTTTGACTTCTGAGCAATGAGCTCACATGGACTCTGTTGCTAAACAAAACAGCAGCATCTACTCTGTCAACATTTTTCGCTGCATTTTTCCCATTATATGACTTGTTACTTTGTTTCAAACTGTACTTATCTCTAAATATATTGTAATGTATGTACCTTACTATGAATATTGTTTAAAATGAATGCACAGACACTAATGGACTCCGTCATTTCACCAAAATAGATTCTATCTACAATTGAGTCATGAAACATCCCTCATATTTAAGTCTTGTTCTTGGATCATTAGGCAGTTTATTAACAATGTTTTCTTTGTAATGGTGTACGAAACGTTGCAGGTATTTATTAAAGGTGCACAATTGGAAGGACTACATTTTCTCTGTTATCCGGGCTGATAAGAATAAAGGGAGGGACATTTATCCAAACAAGTCACACGGTGGAACTTAAACGCAAGTGATTGATTCAGAGCACCGAACCTGTTGAACAGAATGAGCGGGTTGTCAAGTAGATTACTCCTTTAGCGTCAACAAGCAGCACAATATAGATTTCAGCTGAGGGGGGAAGAGAGCGAGAGCTCATTCCACTTCCCTCTCGTAAACGCACAACCTGTGATTGGATCCGAGGTGCTTGCAGTGCGACAGTCCTCTGTGCTCAGTGGCACGCTCACAGAAATGGTTTATTGGAATGACTTGGCTGGGGTCGCGGGGGATTGTTTTGCAGGAACCTGGCGGACCCGATTTTGTTGGGATGTGAAGGAGAAACTGGCGAAGCGGCCTACGCTGCCACTTTTTTATCATGTCACTTGCCGCTTTCTGGTCTTTGTGTTGTTCTGCAGTCAACTTGACATGCTGTAGACACGGTTGGACATTTACATTTGATTTGCATGACATTTTTTTTTGGAAGGCTCCTTTATGCTGTTTGCACATACAAAAGTGGGTGTTTTAAAGGGTTATAAAAGTGGGCTGTCACTCAGTACCAATGCCAGTGCCCAACCAAGGTATATATTTAAAAGTACCATTGCTCTACAGTACTCGTATGAACAAAAGAGAGAAAAAAACAGCCTTCCAACTGTATGTTTATGGGCATAAACTATTAATGCAGACAATTATAAGATATTTAGGGAGTGTGTCAATTACTTGTTTATTTACGTACTGTACTTGGCAAACTAAAGATGATTTTGATTCAGCAAGTGCTCTTAGTAGATATTAAGACACCAAAGAACGGTGGATGACTGGTTTGCACATCTGCCTTACAGATCTGAGGACCAGGGTTAAATTCTGTCTTACCCAATTTGCATGCTGGGTCACCGGGTTTCCTCCCACATCTCAAAAACATGCATAGTGGGTTAATTGAAGACACTAAATTGGCCATAGGTGTGAATGTGAGCGAGATTGGTTGTTTGTTCATATGTGCCCTGCAATCGGCTGGCGACGAGTTCATGGTGTATCCCGCCTCTTGCCCAAAGATAGCTGGGAGACACCAGCGACCTGAGTAATGATAAATTGTTCAGACAATGGATGGATGGATTGATGTAGCCTGTCTGATGTGAATAAAGTAAGTAATCCCTATTTGATGTCTAACAAGTGAGAAGTCCTGAATTTTAGCTACTGTCTTGAATTTTAACACTCACAGAGATATTTTTCTTACTGTACAATGCATTCAAATTGCGTGAAGGGTTAAACTTTTCCTTTTTTTTTTATAATATTGTAGGGCACGTTGTACAACTGGTTAGCACATCAGCCTCTGTGGAAATTGCATGTTCTTCCGCATCTATGTGTGTTTTCTTCGTGTACTCCAGTTTCCTCCCCACATCCCAAAATTGTGGATAATTGTTAACTGAAGATTGGAATTTGCCCATAAGTGGGAATATGAGTGTGAATGGTTGTTTAATATGTGCCGTGCTATCAGTTCAGGGTGTGGCCTGCCTCTCGCCCAAAATCAGCTGAGCTAGACGAAAGCGTGCCTGCGACTCTTGTGATGATAAATACAATGGAAAATGAATGGCGGATGGTTGTCACTGGAATAAATAATTGGCTTCCTTTAACCTGGGAAAAAAACAACAATGAAAAAAGTAAAAATGCATGTCTCAAAGGTTCAAGACCCGTGGTTACAACAATGGCCTTTTTTTTTTTTTCAATTCCATCAGTCATTGTTTATAATATCCTGCAATGGTTGCTTGTTGTGAAGCTTTTTATCCACTTTAACAGTGTCCTAATTATACACACGGTCGGTATAATTATATTTTGCATGCTTTCTAACTTTTTAACAACCACCTTTTAATCAATGCTCCTTTCATACATAAAAGCATTTGCCCTCCTGGGACTGAATGTGAGGGGAAAAAAAACACTTTGATTAGCTCTCTCCGCTGGAAGAATGCCATACATAACACGGAACGGTCAAGTCTTTCCATTACTTTAAAACTCTTCTTGTCCTCTATACTTTTAACATCCCCATACATACGTGCATCTATTTTAATATATACATATATATATATATTTATATATATGCAAGTAGTTACCTAGTGGTGCGCTTTCAAGCTGATACATTACATTGTTTTAAAATTGCTTAAACGAAGGGTCTGCTTGAGTGCATTACTGGCAAGCAGGGTGGTCCATAATAGTAATTTATTGCCGGAGTTGAAGCAATATCCACAAATATTTATGAAGCTACATGCAACCGTAGCTTCAGGCGTGCAATTGCATGTGCACACATACAGATTTGAAAACATCTCAACTTATTTTACAATCAAGAAACCTCACACGACAAAGAACATATGGGTATGTGTGCTTACTGTTCTTGGAACATGTAGTGTACTTGACATGACTAACAGCACACCACATGCCTAACAATATTTCAACTGATGATCACGAGTCTCCTCCAAGATTGACCTGTGAGAGGCAGCACAAGAGACCCAGACAGCTGGAAAATAAAGAGAAGTATCCTTAGTGCATTTAAAATTGGATGTCTGTGCTTGTGTGAACATCACCACATCCGACTTAAATCTTTTTCAATCGATGCAGGTTATTACATGGCGACGTCATATGTGTGGAAGAGGACTCCAGTGAAGGATCATCAAAAACGCTTAACACACACAAAAACTAAAGACTTAACGTGGCTCAATGTCAAAAAGCTGCCCTCAGTCACCAAGATATGTGTGGATATCTCTACGTAGGCTATCTTCAACATCAGACAATGGTAGAACGATCAGCCCGATATTTTGGACATTAACCATTTTCACATCGGTGCTATACTGTACAGGAATAGATTAATGTCAGAAAATGGTCATCAATCATCGCCAAAATTTGTTGTAATCTTTAATCATGCCCACTCCAACCTGAAAATATCAGGACAATTGGCACGATATTTTTTAGATGAACGTTAAGCATTTTGTCATAGGAGCGGTAAAGTAAAAAGCTTCACCACCACAGAATAATTGCTCAGATAATCTTTTATATATAATCGGACGGTTGCTGACTGATTTCAAGGGAACACAAATTCTAAAATGTGCCACATTTGCGGTTTGTGTGTATCCTGCTTAAATAACTTGGCAGAGCACCGAGCGCCGCAAGGATTTTGGACTCCAAACAGCCACAAGACTGGTCGTCCCGGTCACCACAAGTTAAGTGACCAATTCACATGCATCGCTCGGGGACAAAAAAAAGGGTTGGAGCGTGCCGTAGATGTAAACATGTGTGACATGCTCTCCAACCCGGCTGCAGGGATACGCTTTTGCCTTTTGGTTGAACCGTAATCTTGGAAAGGCGAGGTCACGTGAGCCCGTGGGATTGAATCGGGGCTGTTTGCTTGTTTGCTCCATGTGCTCGTCGGAATGAGATGTGGATAAACATGATGTTGTAGAGAATGAGCAAAACGCAAACCTTTTGAGAATGTGTCAACAAACAAATGTATGACATGCAAATCACCACAGATTGCCGCACGACGGGTAAATATTTGGTCCCGTTATGGCTCAGTGATTCATATTTCAACCCCTGAGTTTGAGATGTCGTTGATTTGCAGCCTTTTTCTCTTCAGTTTAAATGGAGTCCTCCAATGACCATATCAACCTTGAAAAATGTGATGGAACAAATGTTTTATTAAATGTTAGGGCAATGTCTGGGTTTCATGACTTTTGCCTTTTTATAAAAGTTCCTCTGGAATTCTGTTTATTTTTAGAATTCCATGCAGTGTCAGGTGTAGATAATGACTGTTCATTAAAAAAAAAGTGAAAATTTAAAGTATTATCATTAACTGTCACACAAGTCTAAAAATAAACTAACCACTGCTAATAAAAAAATGAACATTTTTCAATAATTCCACATAAAAAATCGAATAAGAATTTAAAACTAACTGTAATAGAAGTATAAAAAGCTAGCCTCTGTTTATAATATGTATCTAAAAAAAGTGTCACCATTTTAATCTTAATAATCACAGTGACTGGAAGCCATTGTTAATATTAAGATATAAAAAATACAAATGCTTGAAGTAACAGATAACAGTTTTAAATGTCATACAAGAGTAAGAAATTTTAGCCTATATTAAAAAGAAAATTTCATTCAATCAAAATGCTTAAATCAACGTCAAATTTCATAAGCTGTAAGTGGAAAAATAAGTGTGTGAAATTCAAATAAAATAAAACGACTTACATTATCATGAATACTAAAGGAATATTTACACATGGACACTGCTGCTGTGTGGAAATACATAGGTTCTACTGGAATCATTCCGCTTTATCTACATATTTTGGCATGTACTATTTAACAGTGCTGGGTGGTGTATTTGGTACCTAAATCTTGAGAATTTACACACACACACACACACACAGATATGTGTGTGAATTCAAATGACATATATCCATCCATCCATTTTCTTGTCACGCTTATCCTCACTAAGGTCACGGGCCCAATTGACATGATTAGTAATGATATTGCTCATACTGAGCAGTCAGGCACTATCTTACGTCGCAATAAATCCCATTTTCTCTTCTATTGTGATCATTTCACTCTCCTCGACGAGATGGGATGTGCAGTGACTGCATAATTGAGTTGGGTTGTGTTACCTTCTCACAGCAGCTTGAAACTCCTCCCTCCTTAGAAGAAGTCTATCTTGATAAACATTTGTAAGGTTTCAGGTAGTACAACACTGCTCATTACGTGTGTTTGGCTATATTCTGGTAGACATGCTGCAATACAGGCAACATACCAACATGCTGGAAGAGCAAGGTCAGACATACAGCACCTTTCTTTTTTCACTGTGTGCAGTTTTTTTTTTTCTTCATTATCTATGAGATGATGAATTGATACCATTTAGGAGGTATAAAATCACTTTTTCATAATAGCACAAAGCCACATCTAACCTTGGAGTTGTGCAGTATCAAACAAGAAGCAAGGCAAGAAGAATGGGCTGAGTCTTTTCTCTCCCGCAGTACTAATATAAATAGAAACACGTGACGCAAAGATAATGTGGGCACATTCTATCTGATGCACACAATGTCTAACAGACAAGTAATGCAAGAAATGTTCCTACTGCCCAGTCGTCATGTATTCAGTGTACTTGCTATTTCTGTCATAGCATTTACCAAGCACATGCAACAGAGCCTTCCTGTATGGACGGCATTCAAAGAAGTAATTCAATCCTGAGAGGGTAAAGCTGGGCGCTTCCTGGGCAGATGCCAACTGGGGATAAAGCAGAGAACGTGTACAGTATGTTCCTGAAAAATTGGGGCATCTGATTTCTCTAGCTAAATGTTGCTTGCCTATCTTTTTTTTTTTTTTTTAAATTGATGAGCGTGACTAGAATGAGTATTACATTTATGACAATAGTTTTTGGTTAACTCACTTGGAGTACGACATCATTTCAGCTCTGGAAATCACATTTCTGCATTTAGTCCTAAAATTGAAAAGCGCCATTGAGCACAAAAGTTTTGCTGACTGAACATATTATTTTTTCCAGTGAAAATTTTTTGTGAAATTGGGCAAAATCTCAAATATTGCCTAAGTCAAAGTATATCCAATTTGAACAAAACATTTTTGTACAGGCTCTTTTTTTTTTTTTTTTAATCGGGGTTTGATCCAGATTGCGAAGCTGGTAAACATGGTAAATAAAACAAAATGTTTTTTCAGACACTTAGGGTTCATTTTAAGTACCCTGTTATTCCTCTAATTCAGTGCAGATATGTTTTTGAACTATTTACTGTACATCTTTTTCATGAAGCAATTTATGTTTGTATTTGCTAGTTTGGCTTTAGTTGATTCACTGCAAGTATTAGGTTGTTTCGATTTACATCAGGATAATATCATGCGGGGTGAATCCGATATGTTTATTCAACATGATCACGTATTCAAAAACATTTCCTGTATCTGATTTTAATCCATACTTAAATAATATCCTAGTCGGATTTCAAGATCTATGATTCCACTCACTAATGATGCAGTGGTTCACTTGCCTCAGGATGGTTCATTTCCAACTCGGTAGTCTATTTGAGTATGAATGGCTGTCTATTTAAGGTCCCTGCGTTTGACTGGTGATCACTCCAGGATATAAAGTTTATTTTCCTTTGACCCCAAGCCAGCTGGGAAAGGCAGCAGCTCTCCAAAGATAAAGAAAATAAATGAATGGATGTATCTTTTTTTTATGCAAAACCGTCAATGACACATATACAAACCAGATACAAACGATGAATATGTGTCACTTGTACATTCACATGTTCATTTATAACCGATGTTTGGTGTTCCCTTGTAGGGGAGGAGGCACTGACGATGTATCTGGCCAAAAACAAGCTGGACAGGAAGCTCACCAACGCCACTCAAAATGTGGAAGCACTCCACCAGCTGGCCTCCTCCTACTTCATCGACCGCGACGGCACAATGAGGAAGCTGCACGAGATCCAGATCTCCACCAATGCCATCAAGGTTGCTTGTTCATTTATATCTGGAAAATGCACCCTACAATCGTCACACTATGTATTCCTCCATTTTCCCAAGCTGCTCATCCTCACAAAGGCTGATTTCTTCAATTAAAGCAATGCTCCTGTCCTTCCTCACCCTAAATAATAACTATAGAATTCACTCATCTTTCAATTGTCTGCAATAATACCCTGATGAGTAAAGATCGATAAGTGTCCATACTAGCCAATTGTGATATTAACTTAAAAATGTACTCTACGATCTATTGACTCCAATAACAACTTCATCCTTAAAGGATCATTCATATTCGTACTAACCCTTATTAATAACAACTAGCGCATGGACTCTACAATCACCTGACTACAACGTTAACCCTATGCTTAATGGCTAAATATCGACCATAATAACCCTGGAAAATAACCAAATAATGAACAGTATCTTACAATATATTGATAACAATAACACTATCCTTGACGGCTACTTTGTGTCTTGACTATTCCTTACAATAATCACTACTAATTGCCCTCTACACTCTATTAAATGAAATATTAACCCTATGCTTAAAATATTTTTCCTTACCAAACAATATTAAGTAGACTTGCCAACCTATTGACAACAATATTAAACTAACCTTTAAAGGCATTTCAGTTCCCTTACTAACATAACCAAGCATTAACAATAACAATTAGATATTGCACACTAAGATCCACTGAATTCTTACGAACATTTAATAATGCTACTACTGCTAATAATAATAGTAAACAAGATAATCCAAATTCTGGTTTTAAAATGAACTTGGACTGATTATTTTTTTTTATTTTTAATCTTGTTGGAAGCTGTAACTAATGATACATCACGGGTACTACCATATTTCCACATAAAACGACTTATTCTCACATGATTTCTCAAGATAAAGGCAGCAGGGAATACATAACTACACGCAGCATGACCAGTATCATGCTACACTTCCATCTGACATTTTTACAGGTAGCAGCTGAGTGTCAGGAATGCAGTCTGCAGCTGTATGTTGAATAAATAATACTGCCCTGGGCCCAGAACAACAGGCCTCCTCTCTCCTATGACCTTGCCGGCATCTACATTAGTGATTCATTTTGTGGGGAAAATCCATACCATGAGAATTAAAGTCCCTTGTGTCACCGGACAAGGATGAATTATTCCGGCAGCATAGCTACCTGTGTTTCTTTGACCAGAAACAGTTATCAATAAGTAAAAAGTAATGATGTCACATAATTCACCAAATGTAAGATTATTTTTAACCAAAATGTGTCCAACGTAGGAATCTGTTTTAGCGTCACCAGCAATTTATTTTTTCAAGGGAGAAGCCCGAAGCAAACACCTTCACTACATAATTATTTTCCTTTTTGTTATGTGAAAACAATCAGCGCTAGATGGAAATACATGACCCATGCGAGCGCTGAACAAGCTGTTTATTTGAAGCCCCAGCGCTCTAAATTATTTAGACTTATTTGACTCACCAAAGTCTCACAATCAGGGAATTCTTAGATGGAATGAAACAAGAGACAGCCCTAACCGCGCACAAAATGAAATCCCGCACTCCTTTCAACTTGTAATTGCACTCTGTGAATGTAAATCACTTGAGATGTTTCAATCACCAACGGTGTGCCAAATGGGCTGCTATAGGAGCAAAAGTTAACAACATCATTTTCAAATCCCTCATTCCTGTCCAAAATGGTAAAAGCGACGAGAACTCAAATTGCGAAGGTCCATATAAAACCCGTACATGACGCTGGACGGTCTCTTTCAATTTTGAAGATATGCAGTATGGTCTTTGTTCAGAACTGAAAGTGGCGCCTGTGTAACAAACAGACATGAGAAAAATAGAGAGATCATATGTAGTAATTGAAGTCATGTTGGAAAAAGCAGGTTTCTTATCACACTTCATACAAGTGTTTACTATTAATAAAATGTGTTTTCGTTACTTTGGTTAGAACTTTGAAATATCCATCCTACCATTTTCTGTACCAGTTTTTCCTCACAAGGGTCATGGGCAACTTGGAATTTTTTTCATTATTATTACACTATTTGTAAAAGTCAGCTGAATAACAACTAAAGTTCCCAAATTTTGTGAAAGTGGCCAGCAGCACAAGTAATTTTGAGTATGTATAGCCTTGGAATTTAGCTAATTCAGAACAAAATGATGGATGATGATGACAAAGGATGTTTAATTTCGGGCATAGGTCCTTAAGACTTTTTTGTTCACCCTGTTATGACTGAAAAGTCATAAAATTAGTGCCGGGGAATCATTTCTTGCTACACTTTCTCATCTGAACTTCCTATTAGTAAACGTTTCTGTGGATTTATAGGAAATATTCCCTTTGCAAACCCCATTTACCTCAGTTGTACACTGTGGAAAAACTTGCTACTGTGCTTCAACATGACCTTGTAAAAAAGTAGGTGTTCACCTTGGACTGGATTCACTACACACATTGTTTTCCTCACAACTATTTGCGAGGAGAAGGTTTTATTATGCCACGAATAGTTTACTGTGCAAGCATATGGCAACCCTCCTCCTCAACTTTTCATCCCGGGCCTTCATTCAGCTTCTTATCTTTTTGGGGGCTGGTGAGTGACAAGAGGATTAAGGCACTGTGGCACATGAGAGTGCAGGTAGCGACGAGTCGAGGATGGCAAACTTAAGCAAACCTGACAGCGGCTGCTGAATCAGTTTCTGAGGGGAGGCAAGACTGGGAGCGGTGTTAAGGGAAGGCTGGGGTGGCTCTTAAGTCAAGTTGCGCAGTGGACGGTGTGTTTGTCTGTCAAGTCTGATGGACAGACGGAGTCTGTCACAAAGGGAGCATTGTCTGATTTTTAGGAACAACTGCTTTAGGGCGAATAGCAATGGTTTATGATTTTTTTTTTTTTTTGGGGGGGGTGCACTTCGAGATCCCGAATATCATCACATCTGCCAGAATGTAATGACTCAAGTGAGACTCCTGGTGCATATCTCTTTCTCTTCTAACAGGCTAATGTAGCAGTGATGCTCAGTTGCAGCGCAGATCGACAAAACACAGATCACAGCAGCTCCTTATGGTGTGTTGTGTTTTCCGCATTCACTTCAGAGAGCGCATCAGTAACACACGTTGGACTTTTTGGCAGACGCTTCAGTTTTAGTACAGACTCCTTGTAAATTCCTTTTTTTTCCCATCGTGTTCTCCGTGAGAGACAAAAGCTGAGTACACACCATGAAGCTTTCTTTTAAAATAGATTATGACTTGGCTGACTCGTTTTTTAATCTGGTCTGATTTTTTGTTTGGTTAGGCAAAATGCAGGATCATAAGAACAATTTTAAATAATAAGACTTCAAAATAATCTAGTGCAATTATTAATCAATATGCACTTAACCATAACACTACTATGATGTATTTTGGCAAAAAGTTTGAACACGCAAATGAAATTTTCGCAACGCGAATTTGCTGGCAAACGTTAGATTTTGATGTTAAATCGCTGACATTGAGTTTGAAAAGATTAAAAGATAATGGGAGTAAATTTATCTTGTAGCAGTAATAAAAAATACATCTGTAATTAATTTTCATTATGGAAGTAGGCCTCATTATGACTACTCTTTTAAAAGTAGTGAGTAGTAAATATGAGTATTTTAACAAGTGTTTTTTTAAACGATGTCCACACCAAACATCGTGATGCTCTTCTCCCAAACCTGTCTGTTGTAATAAGGTGTCATGTTTTACAAGTGTCAGCCCCAACTAGTTTCCGAGCGGATCGGTTAAGAAGAATTACTCCTCACACACCCTCGCACCAGAGGATAATCATAATCGATAATCCGTTAAGGACATCCGATGATCGGGCCTTTGCTTAATTGGATTGGATGGGCTTTAATGAAATCAAAATATAACCTTGGACAATGAACGTAACAATTTGACCATAGAATTGAAATTATGGGATTTATTTTTTATCTGAACCAAGTCTCATTAATGGATAATCTTTGTAATTGAGTGACTGTATTTGCCACCAGCTATTTTGAGTACAATATGTGTGAAAGGGGCTTTGCAACAATGTCTGGAAGGATGTAATAGCTTACCTTTGGATTGTTGTTGTTTTCAACCATAAATTCCTTCTTGGTTATTGACTTGTGAGTTCAGCACTATTGTGAGGGGAAGAAAAGTCATTTTATATCTTGACTGTTCAAAAATGCTTCTACGAACAGTACAGTTGTATCGCACACATCAAATCAAACTCCACAGTGTCATACTGTAGACTCAAACCTCATGGGGTTTAAATTCAAGTAAGACTACGGACCGTAAGTAAGTGGTGTAAATAAAAGGAGAAAAAGACACTTTGGAGCAGATCACCGCGAGCAAACACTGTGTGAATATAAAACATGCATAGCCAACTGTATTATTGCAGACATAACATAACCCAAATTTAATCTCAGGTTATGTGCCTTATAAAACCCCTTGACTATGAAAAATGGCGACAGAAACTGCTGTTTTCCGCTCACGTCGCTGACAACAGCAAAAGCGATGCGAATGTGCAGAGGAAGCAAAGTCCAGCCCATGGATCTATAAACACAGGGAACAAGGGCTTTGCTCCTTCAATATTGATTCAGAGTGACTGTGAGAGCTGCTTTGCAGTGCAAACTTACAATCAGGATGAAAAGCATGTGTCAATATGGCCGTATTGTTTGAGACGTTTCCTGTCCACACGGAAGCAGGTTGGACCAAGTCCATTTTGTTCCGTCGGGATGTCGTACGCTCACAAAGCAAAGCTTTGCGCATGATTTTGGTGACACCCTATTTGCTCAAAAGGCCACTCTGCTGGAGAACCATTTTGAATCACCATTTCCATAATGACATTCTCGTCCGCTCAGAAACGATTCAACGTGATCATCAAACTCTTGGTGCGTAGCCAAAAAAATTTTATCCGTTTCAGGTGTTATCTGGCTTGTTGAGCCTCTCAAAAAGGTGATTCATGTTTTTGAAGAAGTAGAAGAACAAACACAATGATGATAACCTGGCCCATCATTATGAAATGATTTGGGAAAACAAAATGTACACAACTCAGAACTATATTACATACAAATTAAATACACACACATAAATATGGTTCCAAACTGGGAATCTAATGGAAAGGCCCAGTACAGGAAGTGGTCATGTTTGTCATGTTTCTAAGTATTTCCATTGGCCAACAGAACTGTCCTATAAATACACTTCTTCAGATCATATTTGAAGTTTTCAATTTAAAAAAAAAAAATTAGAACTTTGTTTTAATACATCAATCATGAACATTATTGGATTATGAACATGACATTTTGAGCCTAGACTTTAAAATATTAATATAAATATATTTATATATATATGATTTTTTTTTGTTTGTTTTAGTCTCACTGGTGTATGCAGGTTAAAATTGTGTGGCTACGACAAAACTATAAAATCATTTTGAAAATGCTTTGCTCAGAACGGATTTATCTTCCACGTCTTAAACGCCATTATACTACACAACAATTAAAAATGCCTTTTTCTTGTACTTGAGCTTGAAACTAAACACAGACGCTGATGTAAATTCATCAGCAATTATTATCTGATGTTGAAGACAGCAGATGCTCTCATTTGGAAATGAAGGCACACTCCCGCCGATGGTCGGACACAAGCTGGTGGCTACGCAATCCCCTTCTTCAAGACGGTAACTGATGGTTTGCCGCCAGCTTCTTTGTTGGCTGTTGGCCTAAATATGCTAAAGTGTGTCTGATGATGCATCATCTTCGAAACAATGTGTAGCATATTTAGCAAATTTATAAGGAAATTAACACATAACATTGTTGCTATTGGATGACATGAATAAGATTAATTTTTTTACAGCTTTATAAATTACACCACTGACTGTTGGTAGATACAGTGTAAGAATGAACATAGAAATCAATGAACAGACCATTAATAATTCAGGGAATTGCATGGAATTGATTGTCAATTTTCCACATCTTGAATGAGTCGGGGCATAAAGAAGTTCAAATTGACTGCAATCAGCAGAGGTGTTGATCCACTACTAGTTTTAGGTCTGAACAGCAAAAATAAGAGAAGAAAAGGAAAAGTTACTGTATGAGAAAATTTGATCTAAAAAATAAATAAATAAATAACATGGGCGTAATGGTGGCACGTCTGGTTAGTGCATTTGTTTCACAGTTCTGAGGACCAGGTTTCAAATCCTGGCCCCACCTTTATGAAGTGTGCATGTTCTCCCCATGCCTGTGTGGGTTTTCACCGGGCACTCCGGTTTCCTCCCACACCCCAAAAACATACATCAATTGGAGAGTCCAAATTGCCCTTAGGTGTTATTGTGATTGTGAAGGCTTGTCTCTATCTGCCTTGTGATTGGCCGGCAACCAGTTCAGGTTTTACCCCGCTTCCTCGCCAAAGATAGCTGAGCGCCTTTGTTCACTTTCTGGTTAGTTCGATTTTTATTTTAACAGCATTTTTTTCTTGTAAAGGGCACCAAATCTCCTTTTTTATGTGTAAAATTTCAAAAACATGACAAAAAAACATAAGACTTAGAATGTGAAGGTTGCTGCATTTTGGAAATTTGGGTTTTGTGATGACAAAGGTTTCATTTTTAAACTCAAACACTCAAAAAACACAACCACACTGAATTATCTAGATTTTCATTTTTTTGATTACAAGGGATCTATGGGGAAAACACAGAAAACAAATGATTGACAACAATTGTTAAGGAAAGAAAACAATACAAAAAGGGAAATACAACACTATTGCCTTGCTATAACTGTGAGGATGAAATAGTTGAGTCATAGCAAGAGAGAGCCAAGTTAGGATTTGCGTGAACATCGTATTTTCTTTACTTTACTTATAAGGGACTAAGCTTGTACATTCTTACAACCATTGTGGTGCTACTCATGACTGTAGATCAAGTTTTCTTTGGAAATGGTCTTTTCTCTCTGCATCTCAGGAGGTAAATAAAGCAGGTTTGGTTGAAGAAAATGTAGCACAAAAATAAAACAAAAGGAGGTGCAAAAAGCAAGTTGTTTTCCCGTTGGGGTACTTAAACATTAGTCTTGGCAAACAAGCGCTTGTGGTTCAATACAACATTTAATAGTGTTTGGCTTCAAATCAAGCTGAACAGTTCTCAGTCTTGCAGCTGGACCCATAAAGATGACACAGTGATACAGACATCAAGGCATATGTTTGGAATGTTACTGCAGAGTTTGTGAATTATCTAAACAAATATTTATTATCTGTTAAAGAAACTTTGAATGAGAGTCTACTCATTACAGTAATTCTCAAATGCCAGCAGGTGTCGTCTATAGTGTTCTAGCAATGTTCCCCATCGATGAGTGGATCCAACCTTTTGGTCGCGCACTTCAAAAGAAGGAACGGAGTCTTTGATGACTGGAATCCAGATTTGCTGGGGAGCAGTCAATTAGTTTAAAATCCGGGTGAGATAAATTAGCCGTCCTTTGGTGGCCGTCCTGCACAGAAGGCCAGCAGGGAAGAATGCCAAGTCTATCAGTTGTAGTGGGGGTTGGGGCGTTTGTTATGACAGCCAGTTCACAGTCACTAAAAACAAAATAAGTAAGAAAAGATATGTTTTGACATATTTTGAGTTGAACTCTAAATACTATGTGGGGGAAAAAACACAGCTAATTTACTTTTCCTTTTTTTTTTTTCAAGTCACTGATTAATTGTGTCTTTGAAGCAATTTAGTCAAAATGACGCGCAGAACTTGGACAGTAGAGGTGATGTTTATTCATTTTCTAATTTGCTGTCATATTTCTGAATTTCTAAAACATAATTTTTTTTCTCATCAACTTAATTGTTGAAATGTAAATTACAGCTGTTGTCCGGTCTCACTGGGAAGCAATTTATCTCATGTAACATCTTTTCAAATGATGAATCACACATTTAAGCTATCGCAGTAGAGAAGAAGGCTAAAGTCATCATTTCAGCCTTTGACCTTTTTTACAATTGCTCTGTTCTTGGTCAAATGACTTGTTGGGTTCATTTGTGGTGCCATGGAAGGATGCTGGGCCTTTGCCATCCAAAATTGTATGTGAGGTAAGGGTCAAATGTCTGACAAAATATCAGGGCAATGACTTTACCACCACACTGCAGTTCACAGGCTTCCATTTTAATAATCAGAGAAGATGAAATAAAAAGATATTCATATTTTAATAATGCGTATGCGTGTCCTGTGGGGTGATGAACTACATTCGTCTCATAACAACTCCTTCTCCTCATTCTGCTCAATGCGATACTAGCAATGCAAAACATCAATCACTTGATTCATTCATTTTTCGCTTTGCCCATAATTGATCACTGGAAGTGTCAGATTATTATGTCTATATTGTGTTTTTCCTCCACGCATCCTTTTGAAGAATCATGTCATTATAATATTTTTTTTATGACATAATGTTATGAAGCAGCATGAGGATAGCCAGCAGGACATAACAATCAGTTGCTTATTAGCAAACATCTGTGCAGGTGCTTTCTCATTAAGCTCTTTTTGTGGGGAAAAATGCAAACAATGCTTTTGGATTGTTATTGCAGTCGTGCCGTGCTTGGCTCAATTGTTTGAATACCGCCAAAGTCATTACATGGTATTAAAAAGTTGAGTGGAAATGTGTGAAGCCTTTATTAAGTGAAATCCTCTTCCACAAATCTTAGCCTTTGTGTGTGTGTGTGTGTGTATGTGTGTGTGCGTGTGTGTATGTGTGTGTGTACCTTATCCAATTGATTACCACTAAAAGTGTGACGTGATAAAGAGGCATACTGAAAACATCAAGCCTCTCTCGCTGTCCTTCTCAGTGTTGGAGGTTTTAGCCATCATCTGAACATTAATCACAATCTAAGCTGCATACATTTCCAAACTCACTGTGGGTGCGCTGTTTACCAGGCTCTCCAGACAGCACAACACTTCAAACAAAGATTCACAACGCCAAAAAGAAAAAAAAAAGATAACTACGTCGTAGAGGAGAAAAAAATCGTGAAATGTTTTTTTTTTTTCTTGACTGTGTCAGCTTGTGTTCTCCGTTGGCAGCAGGGAGGGAGACGTGATTCCGCAGAGACAAGCACAATAAAGCGACAGTACGTGAGCAAGCTAGCCTTGGGTTAGGAGATAATGAGATCATGCAGTTTGGGCATTCTTTCTCATCGTTGCAGCTCCATTCATGGATCCCAAGCTTTTGCGTTGTCAGGGAAGTACTCACGTTATAGACAGTCCACCAAATGTACTTATGGCAGGAAAACACTGTATTAATTCATATCCAAATATTGTACTACTGTACTGCCTTAAATTGTACACACCATGTGCTCTACTGATTATAACTATGATTGACATGTGTCTTTAACACATAATACTGTCATGAACAATATGCATAGCCTGCACAGCTGGTGTGGCCTCTGGAAAGGTGTAAAGTTCAAACTTCAAAGAGACAATTCTGGAGTAAAACATGTGAAACATTTTGGCATTGAATCATAAAGAAAGAAAAACCCCAAATAGATGGCCGGTTGTCTTTTGGGTCGAGGCAGTCAGTAGTGTCTGAAGCATGCAACAGGTGAGAGGTACAACCCTCATAGGCGATTCATTTTCGCCAATCAGGTAGCCCAAAAAAAAAAAAAGGATGTAAAAGATTAACTGTTTTGAATTTGGATATCCCATGTGAATCAACAATAAAGCTGTCATTAAAAAATAATTAAATATAAGCAATTAACATTCAGAATAAATTGCATGGATGAACAGACATGTATTCCTTTGTTGGTTTATTAGTACAGAAAAAGAATGGTAAAAAAATAAATAAAATAAAGGTGCTCATTTAAATTCCCCCGCAGTGTGAAATCCTTGAAAAAACAGCAGTACCTGTTCATGCAGCCATGTAAGAAAAAAATAGCCCCTTCCCACTGTGACCAATATCATTCCTGCCTGATGGAAATAAATGACGTCAAGTTGTTTGTGTTTGGGTGGCTGCGTTGCCCAGGACTCCAGTCGTGAGGGATGATCATTTAGCGACAACAATAAGCCACCCCGCCGAGTATTTTAATGAAAACCAAATACCACTTTCCGCATTTGTAAGTGTCTTCCGGTGCTGGAAATGCATCATGAATGGTACGTAGGCTCCTGCTCGCTGGCACGTTATCACGGCCGAGAGGATACGTGGCAAAAGCTTGTGAATATGTGTCATTAATGCATTCGGGCGTGAGGTTTGCTCGTGGCTCCCAGGCAGTGCTTTGACTGCATCCCTCACAAGGTCACCTATGCACACAGCGACCATGGATTGATTTACACCAGTGCTCAATATGCATCCCCCCGCATCCCCCCAATGCTCCTGGTGTGTCGGTGGTGGTGGCAGTGCTGGTAATGTGTGCCTGTAACAGGTTCTTTGAGCAATTAGCAAACAAAAAAAAAATGAATAGAAAATGGGAAAAGGTTCAATATGTAGGGAGATGCACTGACTGACTACACAAGGTCTTTGCACACTTTATGAAATGTAAATTTTGTTGTATGAAAAACGAGACCCAGATAAATCAAGACAACTAAGATTTAAACAAAAACACCTCTAACATTTATGTTACAGATAATGCACAGGTGTCAATCTGAAGGCCGGGGGGGGGGGGGCAGATCTGGCCCACCACATGATTTTATGCGGCCCGCCAAACAAAATCATGTCAACTTTCATGATTCTTTTGAAAATCTGTATCAAAGTTTCAAATTGTCTTGTATCATAAATGATAAAGATTATATATATATATATATATATATATATATATATATATATATATATTATAATTATAACCATTTTTGTGTTGCAAAACATGAAGAATGGTTGAAAAACACACTTGAATTCTGCTTTCAAAACAAGCCCTGAAATTTCATGTGTAAATATGGTGAGGCAATTAAAGATTTATATGGTTTCACACTCATAACGGCCCTCTGTGAGAAACCGTAGCTATAATGTGTCCCGTGACAAATGTACTATGATGTGTACAACTCAATTGAAACTGAGATCATGTGATTGCAGAAGTGTGCACACCTTTTTAGAACTGTGGAAGTGGGTGTGCTCAGAATATACCAATCACAATCAGAAACTCGTATTAAAGTGGGAGTCCACAGTCAACACACAGCTTGCCAACATTTAACCCTCTCCGGACCAAATAAAATTTTGCAGAGACAAAAACATGATACTTTGAGAAAATTATACTCTGGATTTAAAATTTTCAATTATATTAAACCTGTTGCAAATTTGCAACCCCTGCCCGGAAAGGGTTAAAGTGCTTTTGAATAGCCCAGATAAAGTTAATCTCTTCTTGTGATCTTTAACCGAGATTTCTTTCATTTTCTTACTGAAGCTTGAAGGTTTTGTACCAACACCGGCGAGGTATTTGGAAGTGTTCATCAATTGCTAAAAAGTGTAACATTGGTTACTTCGGACTGAGACAATTCAAGTCTTTATTTTGCTTGATGTGGCTCACAGATCAGCCGACCCTACTGTACGGTACATTATCCAAGACATACAAAGTGCACAAAAGATTGTCATGACCTGTACGAAACAGCGAGTATTTGCCAGATGTTGCTGTCAGTCATTCTTTTGTCCATGAGCATCTTATTGCCATTTCATCAATTTTCAAGGGACATCCAGTTCTTGGTAATGTCAGGACGTTCATCCCCCCCCTTTTCCCGTACCACTTATCCTCATGAAGTTCGCGGGTGTCCAGAAGCCTTAGTTCTTATCTGTGGTTAAACTGTGGTTTGCACCCCTACTCCCCTTGTCCACTATGTCCCTCTCTCTGAAATGCTTTGCTGTCTGGGTGCATTTTCAACAAACATTACACTAATTTAACAAATAATAATGAGTAAATGGCGTATTTCAAACTCCCTAGCTGCACAGCAAAACTGTTCCAGAACAAAGGGCATACAGATCCTCCATTCTGCAAGGCAATGCAGCTGTAATGGACAGGATGAAAGAAGAAAAGAAAGAAAGAGAAAATAAAAAGTAGAATAATTGAATGAACTAAGCCCACCTTGACAACTGCAAGGCTTTAAATGTGCAAAAAAAAAAAAAAAAGATCTGCCCCCTAGTATTTTTAAGGTTCAGTACACGATTATCAAATTGTTTGGATAAAAAAAAACTTGTTTTATAAATATATAGTCAATAAGTATATATATGTGTGTGTGTGTGTGTGTGTGTGGCTGGTGGAAGAGCGTTGGCCTCACAGTTCTGAGGTCCCAGCTTCGATCCCGGACCCACCTGTGTGGAGTTTGCAAGTTCTCACCATACCTGGGTGAGTTTTTTCCGGGCACTCTGGTTTCCTCCCACATCCCAAAAACATGCAACATTAATTGGACACTCTAAATTGCCCCTAGGTGGGATTGTGAGTCCGGCTGTTTGTCTCTATGTGCGATTGGCTGGCAACTAGTTCAGGGTGTACACCACCTCCTGTCTGTTGACAGCTGGGATAGGCTCCAAGCACTCCCGCGACCCTTGTGAGGATAAGCGGCTAAGAAGATGGATGGATGGATGGATGGATATATGTGTGTGTGTCAACTCACATTAGATTGTGGGGAAAATGCTTCAATTGCAAATCTTCTTCTTCTTTTCCTTTCGGCTTGTCCCGTTAGGGGTCGCCACAGCGTGTCATCTTTTGCCATCTTAGCCTATCTCCTGCATCTTCCTCTCTAACCCCAACTGCCCTCATGTCTTCCCTCACCACATCCATAAACCTTCTCTTTGGTCTTCCTCTCGCTCTTTTGCCTGGGAGCGCCATCCTCAGCATCCTACTACCAATATACTCACTCTCTCTCCTCTGAACATGTCCAAACCATCGAAGTCTGCTCTCTCGAATCTTGTCTCCAAAACATCCAGCTTTGGCTGTCCCTCTAATGAGGTCATTTCTAATCCTATCCAACCTGGTCACTCCGAGCGAGAACCTCAACATCTTCATTTCTGCCACCTCCAGTTCAGCTTCCTGTTGTTTCTTCAGTGCCACCGTCTCTAATCCGTACATCATGGCCGGCCTCACCACTGTTTTGTAAACTTTGCCCTTCATCCTAGCAGACACTCTTCTGTCACATAACACACCAGACACCTTTCGCCAGCTGTTCCAACCTGCTTGGACCCGTTTCTTCACTTCCTGACCACACTCTCCATTGCTCTGTATTGTTGACCCCAAGTATTTGAAGTCGTCCACCCTCGCTATCTCTTCTCCCTGTAGCCTCACTCTTCCCCCTCTACTTTTCTCATTCACGCACATATATTTTGTTTTACTTCGGCTAATCTTCATTCCTCTCCTTTCCAGTGCATGTCTCCATCTTTCTAATTGTTCCTCTGCTTTCTCCCTGCTTTCACTGCATATCACAATATCATCTGCGAACATCATGGTCCAAGAGGATTCCAGTCTAACCTCATCTGTCAGCCTATCCATTACCACTGCAAACAGGAAGGGGCTCAAAACTGATCCCTGATGCAGTCACACCTTCACCTTAAATTCCTCTGTCACACCTAAGGCACACCTTACCATTGTTCTGCTGCCATCATACATGTCCTGTACTATTTTAACATACTTCTCTGCCACACCAGACTTCCACAGTTCCTCTCTTGGTACTCTGTCATGGGCTTTCTCGAGATCCACAAAGACACAATGTAGCTCCTTCTGACCTTCTCTGTACTTTTCCACGAGCATCCTCAAGGCAAATAATGCATCTGTGGTACTCTTTCTAGGCATGAAACCATACTGTTGCTCGCAGATACTTACTTCTGTCCTGAGTCTAGCCTCCACTACTCTTTCCCATAACTTCATTGTGTGGCTCATCAACTTTATTCCTCTATAGTTCCCACAGCTCTGAACATCCCCTTTGTTCTTAAAAATGGGAACTAGAACACTTTTCCTCCATTCTTCAGGCATCTTTTCGCCCGCTAGTATTCTGTTGAATAAGTTGGTCAAAAACTCCAAAAGCCATCTCTCCAAATTGCTTCCATACCTCTACCGGTATGTCATCAGGACCAACTGCCTTTCCATTTTTCATCCTTTGTAGTGCCTTTCTGACTTCCCCCTTAGTAATCATTTCCACTTCCTGGTCCTTCACTCTTGCCTCTTCAACTCTTCCTTCTCTCTCATTTTCTTCATTCATCAACTTCTCAAAGTATTCTTTCCATCTATTTAGTACACTACCGGCACCAGTCAACACATTTCCATCTCTATCCTTAATCACCCTTACCTGCTGCACATCCTTCCCATCTCTATCCCTCTGTCTGGCCAACCTGTAGAGATCCTTTTCTCCTTCTTTCGTGTCCAACCTGGTGTACATGTCTTCATATGCCTCTTGTTTAGCCTTTGCCACCTCTACCTTTGCCCTACGTCGCATCTCGATGTACTCCTTTCGCCTCTCCTCAGTCCTCTCAGTATCCCACTTCTTCTTCGCTAATCTCTTTCCTTGTATGACTCCCTGTATTTTGGGGTTCCACCACCAAGTCTCCTTCTCCCCTTTCCTACCAGATGACACACCAAATACTCTCCTGCCTGATTCTCTCTGATCACCTTGGCTGTCGTCGTCCAGTCTTCCGGGAGCTTCGGTTGTCCATCGAGAGCCTGTCTCACCTCTTTCCGGAAGGCCGCACAACATTCTTCCTTTCTTAGCTTCCACCACATGGTTCTCTGCTCTACCTTTGTCTTCTTAATCTTCCTACCCACCACCAGAGTCATCCTGCATACTGCCATCCTATGCTGTCGAGCTACAGTCTCCCCTCCCTCTACTTTACAGTCAGTAACCTCCTTCAGATTACATCGTCTGCACAAAATATAATCTACCTGTGTGGTTCTACCTCCGCTCTTGTAGGTCACTATATGTTCCTCCCTCTTCTGGAAATAAGTGTTCACTACAGCCATCTCCATCCTTTTTGCAAAGTCCACCACCATCTGCCCTTCAAAGTTCCTTTCATGGATGCCGTACTTACCCATCACTTCTTCATTCCCCCTGTTTCCTTTACCAATATGTCCATTACAATCTGCACCAATCACAACTCTCTCGCTGTCTGGGATGCTCAGAACTACTTCATCTAGTTCCTTCCAGAATTTCTCTTTCAACTCTAGGTCACATCCTACCTGTGGTGCATAGCCGCTAACCACATTATACATAACACCCTCAATATCAAATTTTAGTCTCATCACTCGATCTGATACTCTTTTCACCTCCAAGACATTCTTAGCCAGCTCTTCCTTTAAAATAACCCCTACTCCATTTCTCTTCCCATCTACTCCGTGGTAGAATAATTTAAACCCTGCTCCCAAACTTCTAGCCTTACTACCTTTCCACCTGCTCTCTTGGATGCACAGAATATCAACCTTTCTCCTAATCATCATGTCAACCAACTCCTGTGCTTTTCCTGTCATAGTCCCAACATTCAAAGTCCCTACACTCAGTTGTAGGCTCTGTGCATTCCTCTTTTTCTTCTGACGCTGGATCCGGTTTCCTCCTCTTCTTTGTCTTCGAGACACAGTAGTTGAATTTCCACCGACGCCCTGCAGGTTAGCAGTGCCGGGGGCGGGCGTTGTTAACCCGGGCCACGACCGATCCGGTATGGGATTCTTTAGATGAACGCTCATATTTGTTTGGCACAGTTTTTACGCCGGATGCCCTTCCTGACGCAACCCTCTGCATTTATCCGGGCTTGGGACCGGCCTACAGATTGCACTGGTTTGTGCCCCCATAGGGCTGCATTCTTCAATTGCAAATACAAACTGTAAATTAAATACACTGTAAGGTATTTACATTTAATTAAATGTATTTTTAAAAATGCAGGAATAACAATTTAGAAAAATCTTCAATCTTTAGAATATAGACAAAGCAAGTTGTCCACTGACGATAAAATGGTGCTACTCAACACAAATTCATTTTTTGACGAGCTCAGTATAACCACTGATGTTTTTATATTAAAAAAAAATTGTGTAATTGACTCCACAATATGTAGTTCCTGCGATAAATCAGTTAAACAGTTTTGACACAATGGAATTTGTCAAAAAATGAATAACCCAATACACTCCCCTGTAAAATTGACTCAGAGGTCAATTATTGGAAAAAATCCTCTGAGATTTTAAACACTCTCATGCACGGTGAATTAGCTAGGAGCATGTTTCTTCATTTCTACGTTGGCTGGAAATAGCAAGTCATTAAGAGAGGATGGCAAGTGATGGGCAGATTAGGAGGCCTGGGTTGGGGCAGTGTGAAATTAAGACGCTTCTCCAACCTTCCACACAAGTCCCGCCAGACCATTGACATTTTATTTTTTATGGTTTTAAGCTGAAATGCTCAATGATTACTGAAAATATTAGACCCTTTGCAAGCACAGCTGAGATTTGAAATCAAAGGGACTCTATCCCAACAATGAGTCCTCATCTACAGAAAGGCAGTTTTCTTTGACAGTGCTTGGCTCCTTTCATTGACCCCAAAAATATGCTGACGCCACTCTACTGCTCTAACCTCTACTGCTCTAACCTGAAATAAGAGTCTACTTCCAATGTTGGACTCTGGGGACCGAGTTCTTCCGGTCGCAGTCACATGTTTTCACCCTCCATAAATGGCTGTTGTAGTTGGTCCCAAATAGCTCAACTGTGGTGCACTCTTCGCAAGCTAACTTTTATTTTCCTCTTTTAGCTCTTGTATGGCAAATTTAAGGCGGGCCTGCACATGTTGCTTCTTGAGCAGTCACTGCAATATTGTGTGCTGACAACAGTTTTCCTGATGACTGAGGTCCCAATTGTCCTCCAATCAAGAACCTCTTCTGCCATGTACTTTCAATATTTCATGATCATACTCACTCCACTAGGTCATTTTGTGTATCTTTCAGTACAGTTTCACCTTGTCATCAAGCCTTTCACTGATGGTTCTGTTCTTGATGTTATGTGTTGTTTTGCCAACCTGTGCACAACAAAAACAATGCAGCTCTGCTTAACTTTCTGCATTGTTTCTGTGTATTCCGGCCAGAAAATGGGTAATGCAATTTTTAAGTTTGTTACTTGAGGCCATCTAATTGGGCAGGGAATAATGTCAAAAAGTGTGATGATCATTTGGCGTATTTGGAAAGGGAGTACAAGAGCTATTTCATTGTTGCTTGCCAACTTTAATGTCACGTAAGGGTTGTCACTGATGTGCTCTAAGTGTGATGTCAATTTTTTTTTACATTTACCTTACTGTATGTTGTTCTTCAGCACAATGTCCCCAATGTGTACTGTAACCTCACAGCATGCAGTGTAATAATTCCTACATTGACAAGAAATTAAAAAGATCTTACTAATCAGCCACGAGGGTTGCTAATGCCGCGAGATGACTTTTATTATGGCGATTAATTTGCACTGCTCTATGTCACCGCGTGCTCTGGCATTCGGTTGTCAAAACAATGTTGCATGACTGCTGAGTCGAGATTGTGCGAATCTTCGCTTTGTTGCGATCTGACGTGAGCCTGGCGTTTACACCGCCAAATGTGCCCAACTCACTTTTGACTGTCAAGCCGCTGAGGCCCAAATGAGATTTTTAATTGGTGTCTAATTAAAAGCGCACACACAGGAAAGGTCGAGCATATGAGTGAATAGGCCAGTGTATGTGGAGAGAGGAAAAAATATTGAAATGCTTTGACATCAGTTTGTAGATACAGTGCATGTTGTGTGCTCATTAAAGTGGGTCAAAATGGGTCAACCCTAATCAAATAGTGACACTCATTTTCCTTCTTATTGCAGGATATTTTTATGCATACAACCAAGAAATTAAAAACATTGTTCCCTTTAGAGAACAGCCATTTAAACCAAATGTTTAAAAAAAAATACCGGTATTGGATAGAGGAATTTGCCACCACCTGAGGCAGTATTAGATAACAAAGAAATAATCATGTCACAAAGACAAATGTTATACTGATGAGAAAAAGTTTATCATGTTGAGTTGGGCTGAGTTGTGTAGTAATGCACCGTTGGATTGTGGATTGATGAATATCATACCGAAGAGGAAAGTTGCAGTCACGGGGTTGTGGGGAGGTTGTACTATAAAGAGTGGAAAGTTGCAGCAATGCAGTCCTGTATCGTGCGGCAATGGTTTCACGATTACACACATTCTGCTGTGACATTTCATGAAATGAATGAGTGGCAAATACATTGTATGCAGGATATCAGTTGGAGTAGTGCAGTTTTATTACTTCAAGTGATGCGGTGTGACAAATGCAAATCGTAGTGAAGGAATATGTGCACTAATACAATGTTATTTCATGAAGGAATCGTGTGACAAAGACATCATAATATCTTACCAAGGAGAATTGCAGCCATGCAATGCTATAAAGTGATGGTGTGCTACAGACAGATATTGTACAATGTGACAAAAACAAAAGAGGAAACTTGAGTAATGTAGTGTCTTAATGTGAAGCGATTGTATTGCGCCTCTTACCTGTCATCTTCCATGTAGTCGCAAGAATTGGACAAAAGACATACAAGACCTGATTTTTCCACACTTTCCCCAAAATGTCTGCACTAAATTAACTCACTCATGTCATTAAAGCACGACAACAAATGTAGCACATCTCATATTCCTTTGCATAGTGCTGGAATTAATTTAGCATTGTCATTATTTGTCAAATTGGGAGTAAGACACGCACTATATATCTTGCCACTTCACCGGATAGGAAACCGGATCTCTCGGGCATCGTTTTATTTACAGCGTGGAGATCATTTTCATGATGACAGATGACAATTATCGAGGCTGTTCCAGATCTCTGGTTTCTGTCTAACGGTGGGGTTTGACAAAGTCGGGTGGGGTTTGGAGGATGGTGGCCCAGTGGGATTCCACTGTTGTGTTCCGCTTAATAATCCAAATCCTCTGCTGTCCCCCCCAAGGCCCACTTCAGTCGTTTGATTGCTCCTTGTATATTTATTACGTTAGATTCCACATTTTAATAATCTGCTGGTGTGTGCTCAGAGAGAAATTGAGCCGCATACTGTAGCACTCCTAAAAGTCCCGCAGATTATCAGGTCTACGCTTAAATCCATAAAGCTGTGTACGAATGTGCTCATGTTTATGCACATCGATTAGCACCACATGTTTGTGTGAAAGTGAATGTAAACAGGTTTCAGCCTGCTGGTGGAACCAAGCGACAAGGGCCAAATTATGCATTAGCATGCTACATTACCTTTTAAAGGGCATAAGAAATTGTAAAACGAACCACTAATGAAGTAATAGTGTGACAAACATTGTCCTGAAAAGAAAGTTGCAGTAAAACAGTTTTGTATCATAAACTAATAATATGATGAATACTGTATGTATATATGTATATATATGTGTATATGTATATATATGTATATGTATGTATATATATGTGTATATGTATATATGTATGTATATATATGTATATGTATGTATATATGTGTATATATATATGTATATGTATGTATATATGTGTATATGTATATATATATGTGTGTATGTGTATGTGTATATATGTGTGTATGTGTATATGTATATGTATATATGTATGTGTATGTGTATATGTATGTATATGTATATGTATATATATGTATGTATATATGTATGTATATGTATATATGTATATGTATATATATGTATGTATATATGTATATGTATGTATATATGTATGTATATATGTATATGTATGTATATATATATATATATATATATATGTATGTATGTATGTGTAGGTTCTAGTGAGGAGAAAAGGTAGAGAAAATGGATCTATGATGTTTCAAAATGATGCCAATTGAGCTCGCTGCGATGATCCAACCGTACCATTCACAGTGCAATGTATACAGACGTTCTCATACCAGTAAAAGTGATTAAACATTAAAACACATTTCTTTTAAAACAGTGTGCCTTGCAAATCGTTGGATGCCGAAATGCAGCCTTTCTTTATCTTCCTCCCAGTCTAAATTCTTGCATTTCGCCCAGTCCACCTTAATGACTTGATGCAGCAGCAAAAAAATACATCCATCTAATTTCTTGCATGTCAGTGCACCATCTGGTGTGTGACCAGCATGAAAGACATTAGAAATATTGATAAACAAACACAATTAACTTGTTCTAAACTTTTGTCTGTGTTATTACAGTCAAACCTCTGCTTTGTGCTGAGTTTGATTTACTCTATCCCCTAGGAAAATGGTCATTATTTTATTTGTTAAAAGTTTGGAACAGTAAAGGCATTTTATAAAAATATCATTCTTTATTGTCATACGAGTATAAAAGCTGTTATTGGAAATACGATATGTAAGATGTAAGCATAACACAGAAATTATCTTTTTGAAATGTAAAAATGAAATAAAATACATTAGTCAGCTGCAATCCCCCTCCTATTGATGTTTTGCTATTCGCATATGCACCCAATCACATTTTTCTTTCCATAAATGTATCCCAAACTTTTTGCTCCAAAGTTCACCCTTTTATATATTTTTGTGGTCTTCCTGGAATACTCTAAAACCCCACGAGATGTAGGCAATGCTTATGGCCTTTAGGGAAGTAGTAATTGGAATTGAAAGATGATTAATGAGGTCATCATAAATGAGCGTGAGGAATACAAATCAAGTATGTGAAATCGGGTTTTAAAATAGTAAAAAAAAGACAAGTCTCTTGTGCAATTTCATTTGAATAGCTAGCATTTTAGAGTGTGACCATAATTTAGGGTCACTGATTGTGTAGTGGTACACTCACCTGACTTTGGTGTGGGCAGCGTATGTTCCTTTGCAACTCAGTGACGCTGTGAATGATTGTCTGTCTATATGTGCCCCGCGAATGACTGGTAAACAGTTCAGGGTGTAGTCCGCCTTCACCCGAAGTTGGACTTGGATAGGCTCCAGTACCACGGTGACCCGAAAACTGGACAAGTAATGTTGAGAATGGATGAATGGGTCTTAGTGCAATAGGTTCCAGCCTGTGCATTCATCATCATAGACCAGACTAACTAAACTAAAATGAAAACGAAAAAGAAGACACTTTGATAGGAGACACAAATACACTACAGTGCACACAATTATAACATGACTTAAGGGTACTTGTTAAAGCAATAATCCCCCAAAATTTTTTTGTTAGTCATTTTCTCCCAAACCATGAAAAGAATAAATGGCAGAATGCTGATTAATCCAACAAAATATCTTCCTTTCCAGCCATCAATTTTCTGCACCGCTTATCCTCAGTATAGTCGCGGGTGTGCTGGAGCCTATGCCAGCCATCTTCGGGCAAAAGGCGAAGTACACCCTAAACTGATCAGCAGCCAATCGAAGGGCACATATGAACAAATAACCACTTGCAATCACATTCACACCTATGAGCAATCTACTGTAGAGTTTTCAATAAACCAAATAGGCAGTTTTTTGGATGTGAGAGGAAACTGGAGTACCCGGAGAAATCCCACAGAGGCAAGGCGAGAATCTGCAAACTCGACACAGGCAGGGCTGGGATTTGAACCCCAGTCCTCAGAACTGTGAGGCAGTTGTGCTAAACTGTGATATATTTTTTGTCCTATTTTTCTATTGACTATTCTATGCATTCTCACACTGGATCACTGTAAAATAAGGTAACGGAAGATGTCCCGTATTCTCCCTCTGAACGGGCACACCCGTACACCCACAGGTTTCAGGTCGCCTGAGCCATAGAGAAAGGAGTTGGAAGGAGGAGGGCGGACAAACATTTAGCCCATGTCATATCAATGTGATGAAACATTATGCCAGAAACTGAAGTTTGTCGCATTAGGCAGATATGAAATGTGTCTCAGATTGGCAATTAACTCTTACACCAATAGTATTGTAATTCTCTCAGAAGTGGTCTGTGAGGAAGTCTTCAAACCGCTTCAGTGACCTTATTCATTGGGTGGCAACTTATTCAAGTATTTTTGAAGCTGTACTATGGACAATTACAAACATTTTTGGGGGCTGCCAACAATGTACTCTCATGTTCACTATTGAAGGGAGAGGTCAGTTCCTGTACTGTACTAAAACGGACAAACAACAAAATGATATGCTTACCCACTGACATTAAACAACTGAACTTGTTTTGTATTATATTCTTCTTTTATTATTGTCTATGATGTCGTATTTTTAGCCATATTGAACAGCCAAGGCAGGGACATGTCTACCTAAGTTGAATTATTAACACATTTCATCTCCTCTTCTATGAATTTCATCACATTTTCTGTATTCTCTTTGCCTTCACTGATTCCCCCACACACAAAGCCAACGAAAAAGCAAATTACAATTGTGCAGTGAATAGATATTCTGTACTTTCCAGTATACATCTCCATGTTCTTGAGTTATTGTCATTATTGTATTTTTACATACGCACATTTCCGTATATTATTGGGAGGGTTTTGAAGTAGCACTCCACAGTCATTGTACCTAACCTTTTCAAGGTGCTATTTGGGACTACTCAATGGGCAGGGGCCCTTTACTTCATATTCCGTTCCATACGATTTCCAAGGACAACCTTCTCCAAGCCCGACGATGTGAATGTTGGCCATTAAAAGCACACTCTACATATTGGAATAGGTCCATTATTTTCTCTTGATGGCAGTTCGGGGTCAGGCATTGTTATATACTGTATGTCTTAGCGCGACTGGCACGGAGTTCGGCTTTTTATTTGAGAAAAATGCCCATTAATGGGTCCCATAAAAGTGTTTTAAGATCATCATTAGTAGGGAGTTAGGACGCTTCGCTAGCAGTTTAATATCAAACATTGCGTTCATCTTTCTCCAATCTATAATTAACAATGCTTAAATTTACGCTTTAGGATTTAACACTGGTCATTGTCCCCAGTCTTGGGGTACTTCAACGTGCTTTGAAAAGCCATGAAAACAATGTATTTGTTATGTGATGTTCTGTGTTGATGTTATCGGAACACACCACACACAATACAACCAAAATGGTTAAATGCCAGGTTTTTCATCTATATGTGTCGGGTCTGTCACAAATAAATAATCTTTTAATATTTGAAGTCCTTGTGTGTACCAGACCTGTATCTGATTAAACAAAGATCATGACACAGCCAGGATGGAGATATGTGTACTGTTTTGCTGAATCCCATTGAATCACATTTTTCCTCTTTGCCAAACAACACAAAAACGATGAACTCAAATCATCACAAGAGGTTCAATAAATCCTTTTTTTTTTTTAAGACTGACTACTGGTGAACCTCACACCTTCATGACACATACACATTCTGCAACATGTGGTAAAAGTACATGGACAAAATGATATGCATCAATACAAAGTTGTTTTCTATTTCTGTCATGGAACAGGTGACGGAGACACGGACAGGCCCGCTGGGATGCAGTAGCTATGACAATCTAGACTCAGTCAGCTCCGTCCTCTTGCAGAGCCCGGAGAGCAAGCTTCATCTGCAAGGTAAACAAAAAGTCAGCATGCCTATATTAACGTTCAGGGATGCCGTGTGACACTTCGTCACACATCGGTAAACTACATTTTCTCTCTTTAAAATGGAGACTGACGGTTTGAATGTAAGTAAGCGTTCACCCTTGGTCAACTTGGTGTTACAATATTCCCAGCAAATAGCAAGTTACACATGATGTTTTACTAAATTATAGTATTTTCCGCACTATAAGGCACACCTAAGAGGCTTTAATTTTGTCAAAATCTGACAGTGCGCCTTATAATCAGGTGCGCCTTATATATGGATCAATATTGAGCCTTTACCGCTACCCATCTAATGGATGCATAACGTAACCCCAGCCTCTACTGTAGTGTCTATTCTATGAGCCTTATAATGCGGAAAATATGGTACTCAAAATATCCCAACCACACATTTTATGCAAACCGAAACATAAAGGTTTACTTCACAGTCTACCCTTTAAGAAGCACAATAAAACTACCTGGCATTCTTGCGATCGTCAGACAGCAAAAAAATAACAAATAAATAAACCCAAACACAATAAGTAATTGTCATAGTTACTCGATTTCTTCTACACAGAAGTACCCCGATACCCATTTTTTTTACAGATAATATGAAATGTTTGGTTGAACGCTGGGAGAGCAATAAAATATAAACAGAATGACCATACTGATACCTGCTGTCAGCCTCCAAACATGGGTTTAAAATTGATAGAAGTGCATATGTGCAGTGTGTGTGTGTGTATATATATATATATATATATATAATATATATATATATATTTGAATGTGGATTCAATGTACATTCAAAAATACCAGTAATAACTCCATGGGGGTATGGCACAATGGAAAAAAAATGAATGCATTTCTTTCCACAATGAAGCTAAATAACTAACTTTGCCGCTCTAGTGGCTTCCATTTTTAAAGATCTTAAACAATGTCGCAAGTAATTACAAAGGCCGACAAATGCAATTGAAGTCAAAGATAGAGCACTGTGTAATCTGCAGTTAAGTATTTGAACAGAGTGATTGCTTCTTTTTTATTTCGCCGAGTTTACCGAGACAATTACGAGCAGCCAGAGATTCTCAAAAGGCACGCTTTCTTCATTATGACGCCCACGACCGTCCCGTCTCCTTGTAACAAAGAGATCATTATTTGTCCTCTAAAAATCTGAGAACTAAGTGGCCTTGTCAAAGGAGCCATTTAAGTCATCTTTCGGTCAATGGGTTCCAAAGCTTTACTCTCGAGTACAAACTTTGTTGTTTGTATCCATTCTCCACACTGTTGTTGGTGACAGACTTGGTTCAAGTAATACCGTTTACATTGCGTGGTTTTGGAACTTTGTGCACTATCTGTGTAATAGCAGTGGTTTCAGAATCTGAAACAGGCCTTTCAGCAAGTTCCAGATACAAATGAAATATGATTCTGACGCCAAGCATATTGTTAATGGATAGATTTCGAGCCTAGCACTGTATTGATTCATTGATTGCATGTCTTTGTTTCAAACGTCAGCCACAATAAAAAAATCAAGAACAAACAAATAAAATGAAACAATACAAAACTAGAAGGCAGATTACACTAAAAACAAGATCAGAACAAACTAACTTACACTTGCTCGAAAAGGGGTAGAAGGAAATTATACTGTACTAAAAAATTTAAATTTAATTTATTATATATACCTGTAAATGATTATATTTACAGTCAGTATTATAAAGTTACCCCATATATAATATTGCAAAAGAATGTAGTTTTTTATATGCATATATAGATATAGATAGATTTGAGTGACAATAAATAAATAATATATATAATCCTAAAAAAATTTATAAATAAATAAATAAAATTATACATCTATAAATATGAGGTAATATGGTTGGACAAGTGTGCACAACTGCAGATTATCATATAAATGGGGATGTGACTGATCGGGAGTAACCACTTACGTTTATAAATATGTAAAATGTTAGCACAAAACATGCCCTTATTTAAAATCCCTCTAATTAACCCCCCCAAAAAGTTTAAATCTTCTAGTATGCATTTCCTGATATTTTGTAGTCACATCAAATATCACAATCCATGATATGCTTTCACAGCATCACAGTGATCTCATTGTTCAACAGAAGGGTACAAGAGAATTTCCAAGGCATGAAATACTGTATACCGTAGAAGACAGTGAAGACAGACATCAAGTAGAGAAAATATAGCTCCACAGTGATATTACCAAGAACTGGGTGCGCCTCCTTAATTGATGAAAAGACGAGATAATGGTCAAGCGGGCTGCCAAGAGGCTATCCAGAACATCTAAGAAGCTGCAAGAATTTCTAGGAAGTATTGTCTGTGTAGTACACATGATAACAGTCTCTGGTCTTCCTCCTATAGCCGTGCTGCAGGGTATTGTGGCAAGAAAGAATATGAATATAGGTTGAATATAGGATCAAAAGGATTTGCATTTATATTTTCGTTTTTTACTTAGATTTTACACAACATCCAAACTTTGGGACTTACTAGTTTCAATTAAGTTTTGAGAGTTGGAAATATGCAAATTTAATGAAAATATTTTTTTCATGACCTGAGTTTAAAGGCCTTGTATCTCGCAATGGAGCATTGAAATGGGACATAAAATGCAGAATGAATTCAAGATGCAAGCACTCCCATTTACCCCTTTTTTTCATGGCAAATCCTCAAAATAATCACCATCTGCCTGCATTAGGCGTTTAACATCGCTCAGCTCTCTAAAAGACTTGTTTCCGAATGGGGCTGTTTTGGCCGAATTAGGAGGTCAAAGAAATTACAGAATTCTCCCATAGTGGCCTTTTCATACAAACATGTCCAACTTCTTTTTTTAAATCTCATACATGGGTCATTGAGGTTTTTATCTATGCCCTTTTATAATCGTCGTTTCCAGCCAATTTCTTGTTTGTCAGTGAAACTTCTGTTGGGGGTATCTTTTTAGAACTTTTCCTTGGCGCACTACTTAGTGACGTTTTTTGGGGACACATTTGTTTATTTTTTGACTATGTCAAGGCTCTCAATACGGCAAATAATTTTTTGCGATAGTAATAAACACACCAAGCTCAAGAGTTCCTTTACATTTCCTGGTGCTCGGACTTAAATATTGACAATGGCATTGCATTTGATTAATACGTATTCATTGTTGATTATACTGTAGTCTTCTTGCTGCACACATACTTTCTGCACAGGAATGCAGTTTTTACTTGAAACGGCAGCAACTGCACGTTTTTGTATCAGAAATGTATCATTGAAGTTGTCAAGATTAAAGCTATTGAGAATTCACTGAAAAGGGGTGAGAATTTGCTTAAGGCCTTCTTAATTAGAAGTGGATGGTTTAACTTTATCAACAAGCATGGCAGTGGTTTTCAAAGTGATGGCACTTTGCACAGCTCATAAAGAGAGGCCCATTCCCTGTGGAGCACTTTGAAGGTATGTGCTGCTGAAATAATGACATCCACTTATTTAATTTGCTCATTTTGTCATAATAGCGAGTGCTCGTATAGCAATTAGTCTTCTGTTATCCCAACTACTGTGTGTGTGTGTGTGTATATATATATATATATATATATATATATATATATATATATATGAAGAGTTTGTTTTCAAAACGAGACATAGGCATTTTTTTTCAGATTTACGCAACTCGCGCCAAAATTATCCAGCTCCGAATGGATAATTTTGGCGCAAGTTTCATAAATCTGAAAAAAATGCCAATGTCTCGTTTTGAAAACAAACTCTTCATATATTGTTTGTGTGCCTCCCTAATCTGGACACGTGTCACCTTCAGCAATTTCTTCTCTTGGGAACATGAAATCTGGAAAGCTTAAACCTTTTCATTTACGCAGTTCACACGACTCGGTTTGATTTAGCCTGAACTAAACACATGTTGATCCGATTGCAATTTTCAGACCATATTATTTTCCTTGTCTCTAGAACTGGAGGTTATTATTCTGACCTTGGGGGTTACAGACAATTTTCTTGGCCTCTTTGCACCAGCCGTTTGTTGTTTGGATTTGTTTAATAAAGGTGTCATCTATGTGGTGGTGATTAGATCTCACAAGGTTAGACAGACTCTTTGTTGTGTATTCTACCCACAAAGCCACAATAGAGTGGATTCCAAACGGATTTATCATAGTAGCAAATGACAATCTGTTTAGAGGCCATATACTGTGCTTCAGTCCTTGTCTAAAGAGTGGAAAAGATCAGTGATTCTAGGATGTGATCACAAAACTCCAAAGCCATAGCTCATGTAGTGTACTTTGTTTGGTCAAATGTGAACGCTACCATATGAACTCATTTGGTAGACAGACTATAGGTCCTTTGGATTATTTTGAGTCAATCTATTCACAGTATTTCCTTAAAATATGGTGGCACTATGATAAAAATATATATGTCATGTAAGTGTGCCCTATTTTAAGACGCCAAGTTGTACTGTGATTTTATATTGTATTTTTTCACTTCATGACACAACAGAGCATTCACCTGTTGATTCTGAATGATAACATTTCTCCAATTGGTGACTCCACTTCTCCCACCGTGAAAAAAATATGTCTGGTAACTGTAATTATTTCAGTTCATTGACACTATCGTTCACATACAGACAGACCATCAAGTGTTGACCATGCCCAAACTCCATGCCTAACGAAAGCAGCGCTACTAACCCAGGCACATAAATAATCTCAGTTGATAATTACTCCATGTTATAAATGAATTTGTTTTTTCAAGACCACTGGCCTTCCAGTAGAATTCGATGTACTGTATGGACACTCCCCAATGTTTTTTTTAATCCACATTTATGTTCTGGAGAGTGACGCAAATGCCTTAATTCTTGCTGTTTCGCTTCCTCTAACAGTCCTTATTTTATTTTATTTTATTTTATTTTTTACAATAGGCTACATAGAGTAAATACAATAAATGTTCCCCATGAGTCTGTCATGTTGAACTTTAAGCTTGCCATTATTTCCTGTTGACCTTCCTAACCCTAACCCTTCATGCTACTGATGGCAGAAAAAAAAAATGTATGTTCTCCAAGCAGTAATTGTTTGGACAGCTTTGAGTATGAAAAGGTCAGGACACAGATGTATCTCAGATCTCTTTGTGTTTCTGGTCATCTTTTGACATTTCTCACTTAAAAAAACCAACAAATTGCACTTGAAAACAGCACTCCTAAATCTGCCAATTTTTACGTTATCTCGTGAAGATTGTTACGAAATTACAAGAGATTATTGATTGACATTGTGATGTTTTTCATTTTTGAAGAGATTGGGGAAAAACTGATCCCATGTCATGACTGATTCAGGTGCAGTTTGTATGAGAATACTCCGTGGGGGGAGAAAATGGTGTGAAAATAGTTTTCCACATTGCCACCAAAAATGTCAGAAAGGCTTTGAGAAAAATACCAAAAGTGTGCCTGTGCATAATTAATACCTTGGAAAGAAAGGTTACAAGCCTCTGCTTGGACACTGCTCCAAGCACAAATAGAAAAGGAGTTGATTAATGGAACTGAAAGTGACAGATGCTTTATTTCTTTGGCTTGGAAGGAAAGATCCAAGTGGAAGCTTTGGCCATCTGCTGGACCAACTTTTGAACCCCCTAAAGTGTTTTCACTGCCTTTTTTTTTCTTTCTTTGAGGAAAAATGAGTCGCTGGTCTTTATAGTTAATGCTGTTCCCTCAGAAAAGCTCTTAAAAGCCATCATCTTTTTTTTTTTTTTGACAACATAAAGGAAAGAACACTAGCTGCAGAAAAATTTACACTGCTGCTCTAAGCACCGTTGCCACCTTTAAATACCTTATGTAATTAATAATCCATGCATCCACTTGAAGAGATCAAACAAAAAAAAGCCATATGTGCCATATAGACAAAAATTGACTCACACCTACTAGCATACTATCATGGCATCATTCACGCGTTCATTTCTTTTTTTTTTCTTCTTAAAGCTGTCCTATTTGGCTGCTGGGTCATGTTTAGGAAGTATGTTGAATAATGCATCTCAACTGAGGGACTAATGTTTGGATTAGACTATCAGAAAAATTTGGTCTTTCAAAATTGCACTATTTCCGACTACTACCAAAATCTCTCCGTATCTCGGTCAGAGAGGGCAACACTACACAAAGTATCCCGAGCACACTTTTTTTCCATCTTTTACGAACACTGGGCATTATCTTGTGAAATCAAACACTGTTGGAGAGGCGTGAACAGAAAAGGTGTCACAATGGATCGCTGCAACAATGTTTGGGGAACAAAGTGGGGGGAAAACATGCTGTGTTTCAGGTGCAACAATTCAGGGATGGCTTGAGGTATTTTCATGTACTTTTAATTCATGTAATGCCAGGCATGTTTCCCAAATTGGAATTGACGGCAATTTCTGACCATTTTGACAGATTTTTCAAGGCTTAAGGAAAATTTAGTTCTGTAGCTATATAAACACGGAACCTACCAAAAAGAAATATTTAACCCTCCTCTTTCATCAGAAAAAAGTACATTTCTACCTTTTACCATTCTTTAGTAAATAGCAGTTAAAAATTGCTAAGGTCCTTGAAAATACTTGTTCCAAAAAATAACTGAGAAAAAGAGCTTTTTGTGAACAGATGCATTTCAAGTGGATGCTGTTTTTTTGTTGTTGTTTTTGTGATACCGCAAATATCTGAATGATGCACTTCTACTATGTAACGTTATAACACAAAAAAGGGTACTTTGATTGCAAAATAGTTTATTGCAAGGATAGCACTGTACTGATTCATGAACTTTGCATGAACTTTGAACTTTGCGTGTGTGTAGGTGTGTTGATCTTGACCATTCTAAAAGTCATTTTTTTGTGTGGTAAATGTGTAGTAAATAGGACAAACTGTCTTTCTTGTTTTTTCTCATTGCAACAACTCAGACTATGGCCGTTAGCCTTGAGGTTAGCAAGTTCTTACATCGTGGTTTTTGCCACCTTCTGAGAGCTCAGAGGATGACTGTCTTCCACACGCAGATGATCCAGATGGACACTAGTTATAGATATATAATTAGAAGAATCTGGTTCAAGCTCACTTATCATTATATCATTTGGAATTGGATGTGTATATATGTAGGCAATTATTAACATTTTTAGGATACTCTTAGTGGCAAGGCCCAGTCCTTATCCCACATGAATAATGGTTTTTCTGTATTTTACTTTCTTATGATCCATTCACTTAATAAACTGCACTTCAAGTCATTACTTTGCACACATTTTCAGAAAAGAAAAAAAAAAGCTTTTTGGTGCGAGGGCATTACATTTAGATGCCTCAGTGGGAGCCCAAAAGTTTAGCCAACGTGAGGTCTTAACCTCACAGTGTGATCCTGGGTGGTGGAACGTGGGAGGAAAAAAACCAGAAAAAACAAAACCAGACTTTCACTTCTTCATTTACACCTTTGGGTTGCCCCTTAAGTGAGCCCTTTAACCCCCAACTGCTGCACTGAGTTGGAGGGGAGAATGTATGACTCCGAGGATTAAGAACATATTTTGTATATGGAGGTATAATGAGGATTTTATTCAGCATTGAACTAGTTTTGAATCCACTATGTGGCCTGAATAAATGACTTGTAAAAAGACACCAATAATCCCAGCCCGAAATATACAGTTAACTGTCAATCAATTCATTGGTTATCATTTGGACATGAATCACATACACGCACACATTTCTTTTCACATAGCCAACATTTGAGCTCATCATTTTAGTTAGCAACACCGTTGCAGGAAACAGTAAATCGTGTGAAATGGAGCTGCGTGCTTTGAAAAGGAAAATAGCGGCAACCTCTTGTGAGCGCATATTCCAAATTGAAATATACATAAAAACTTGCTGCAAGCGATTGTATTAATTTATGTCATCGAATGTAGGATCAAACATGACATTTTCAATGGGATTTTTGAATATGTCAGCTGCAATATACATATTAAATACTTGATGGTTATTTTTTTTTGTATAGCTTTGCCATTTCAGACTAATTTAAGTAACAGATATGACAACTGAAATGTTTTTTCAAAAGAGTATTCGCAGTCGTAGCTGAAACACAGTCAATAGTGCAAAGTGGCTTCACAGAAACTCTCAAAATATTTGCTGGGATGTCTTTAGGGTAATTTGTTTTCCTCTGCCAATGCATAAACATAACATCCATGCCGCATGCATGGTCAGATTTTAAACATGCAAAAGAAAATGACTTTTTAGTCCACCCCGCAGACATTTCAGCCAAACATCATATACAAAGCAGTGGAATATTCAAAAGTAAATGTGTTTTTCTCTCACCCTGGTGGTCCCTGTGGTCTTTAGAAAGCAGGCTAGGCTGCCAACCACTGATAACACAATGCGGATATGACACTCCCTGAATGTGCCTCCTGCTTGTGCTTAGATATAGATGAGAATATGCTATTGGTCTCAAACATAAATGGAGCCGCCTATCAAAGCCAAAACACTGTTCTCGCACTTCAATGTGCAGATTTAAAATAGTTGGCATAATAAACCAAACAGCTTGCGTCTCACATTTTTTTTCCTGATAAATGATCGAAAATAGGGATGGCGCTGCAAGTGTGCTTTTTTTTTTTTTATCACAATACATTTCATGTGCTTTGATCAATCAAAGCAGACGACTTTTATTGGTGTCAACTTAATGTGGCCGCTGAAGCGCTTCTTTCATATTGGGGCTTGTTCGACATTCAATAACGACATCGCGGGAGGTCATTAGGGAATGTTATTATGCGGAAACTATTTTGAGAACCTATTGTGGCTTTGCAATAGGTCACAAGAGTGAATTGTCAATTTTCCGTGCCTCTAATCTCCCAACATAAAGAAAAACGTAATTAAATACACCAGTTGTTTAGTGCTATTGTAGGTTTTTAAAAATGCACTGTAAAATATGTGCACTTAAATGAGGCAAAGTTATCCATGGCTGTATGTATGACTTATTCGCCCAAACACTAAATGATCAGTATGAAATTTTATTTTTGGGAATGTGTAATCAGTTCAAAATCAAAAAGCCTGTCGAGCAGGAATGTTGGGAATTCCATCTTGATTCTGAATTCACTCTTAAAGATAGCTAATATGCTCACCATTGTTTTGTCCAATCATTTCTTTTTAACGTTTGCTGCAAAGCAGAAGTGGGTATTTTGTTATTTTCATAAAACGTCCTGAAACCCATTTTAACACTTCCATGTGAAGCTGTGGGTTGTGCGAACACACAGCAAATAATTGACACCTTGTCAGCCACACCTTCGATATCAGATAAGTTGTTTTCCCTCGGGCGCATTAGTTGCTTAAAATCATATTAGATGTGCAATTTTCTGTTACAAAATAAAGGAATATAGAGTAGAATGGGGTTTTTTTCAACCTGACACTAGATGAAGAAATTTTCAAAATACTGTATTTTCCGCACAATAAGGCACACCTATGAGCCTTTAATTTTCTCAAAAACTGACAGTGCGCCTTATAATCGGGTCCGCCTTATATATGGATCAATATTGAACCTTTACCACTGCCCATCAAATGGATGTATAACATAACCCCAGCCTCTGCTTTAGTGTCTATTCTATGCGCCTTATAATGTGGTGTGCCTTATATATGAAAAACAGTTTTAAAATAGGCCAGTCATTGAAGGTCCGCCTTATAATGCAGTGTGCCTTAAAAAAATACAGTAATCATTAGTTGCAGCGTTATACCGCTTGAGAGTAAAATAAAAATAAAAAATGTTTTACAAAAATCTTGTAATTTTTTCATGTAAAAGTTGTGATTACAATAATATAACTGGAAAATGTAATTTTACATAATTAAATTAATAGCTTAACATTTTTATATTATATTATTATATTATATTAGATTGAAGCATGGCAAGAACGATTGATCAACCAAACTGCTTATTAATGTAATGTTTACACTGTGACAAACACATTCTGTGATTGCTTTTTAAAATAAGAATACGACCTCCCACTAGGAAAAGTTTTGATCACCTTGTGACACAAGAGTGAAGTAGCAGTTAGACACAAATGACAGCCTGCGGTTGGCAAGAGTGAGCCAGGGGGAGAAGATGTATGGCTTTGCCAGCCCGAATGGAAACTTACCCTTGATTGACCACTTCCAATTGAATACTGACCCAAGGGTCAGTCAGAGAAGATTTCATCAGTTACTGGAGGGGTTTTGGCCGTATTTGAGCAGAAGACGTGTGCGGCCATCCATCTTGAAAATGATCCCGTTTTTTATCAGTTCTCCAGGCAAAGGGTCAACATATTTTAATAAAGAAAATCGATACGGCGGTTCGGTTTCACAGAGCACTCCACGAGATGCTTCAGTAACTCTCAAGATTCACTGTGTGTGATTATTTGTTGCACAAGTAGTGCGATCCTGTGTAATCAGTTGCATGACATGAAAAATTCTGGGATGGGAAAAAAAAAACTTGCTAATTATTTTTGCAAAGGATGGTGTTTGCTGTGAGTAAGCCTACAAATCAATTTCTCAACACGTCCGTTATTAAAATTTTTATGTTTGTGTTTGCTGTGATGTTTGCAGCATTTTTGCTCAGAAAAAAAAGAGGGGACAGCAACGGAGCGACAGCGCAATGAGTATCTAATTCATCACGCCGCTCACGACTAGCCTACAGGGCCACTTTAATTTATTTTCACTTCACCACTTTGAAAACTGTTGGCTCAGGCTATTGGAACATATTCATAAATCTTGCGCGATAGGCTCATGGCTCTTCCTAGATAGACTCTTGAGAAAATACAGAAAAGAGACTGGTGAGAAAAGCATGTGCCGAGTTAGACAAACTACTCTGCTTTTGTTTTGCTTCTAATTTATGACAGCCGTATTGACGGTGATTTGGTCCTTTTCAGCTAATGACTTTTTTACCTTTCTAATGCCCCTGTGAGTTTTTTTTTTTTTCTTTCCCTAATACTTTTTCAACCCCTGGGAGAAGATGCCCGAGTGGTTCGCAAGTCCGGACTCAGAGCCTCTTTTGTGGATATTGGATATCCTTGCTGTTTTCTTTTTTTTTTTTTTTTTCAGGTACTTGTGCATCCTTCTACATTACTTGAAGACTCCATAGATTGTGTGATTGTGAATATATTGTGGAGCAGCTGTAGAGCATTGGCTTCACAGTTCTGAGGACATGGGTTCAAATCCCAGCCCTGCCTCTGTGGAGTTTCTCCGGCCACTCCAGTTTCCATCCACATCCCCAAAATATGAATTAATTGGAAACTCTAAATTGCCCATAGGTGTGACTGTGAGTGCGACAGTTGTCTGTCTCCATGTGACCTGCGATTAACCAGTTCAGGGTATACCCTGCTTCCTGCCTGAAGATAGCTTGAATAGGCTCCTGTAAACCCACGACCCTAGTGAGGATAAGCGGCACATAAAAAGAATTCGTTAACGATTAATAGGGTTTTTAACAATCGCATGCTCAAGGCTTTGCAATGTAAAGTATTTTATTTATCGCATAATCGCTGTATCATGGTATTATTGTTGGCCATTTATCTCTATACTGTATTTCATTTCCATAGAAGACAAAGTTATGATAAATGAGATTTCTTTCAGAAAAGGGTTTGTACACAATTAAAATCCCTACCCCTTTAACTACTTCGAGCAAATACCATCAGTGCTTCAATAGAATCATTTTACCTGTCAGTCTCTGGAGAAATTTAAATTCCACTCCAGCTAATATCGAGAACACTTCTCGAGCATTAGTCTGGTGCCAGGAGAAACAAACAAAGAGCACATTAATGTGCCATAGCAAATTACTATTGCAATCCCTGTTGGAGGGAAGCAAAAGACATTTTGACATTGATTAAACTTGAGACAAATTTCTTGTTTTTTTAACTAGAAACCCGCCACCAATATCGCATACCAAATTGTATTTTTTAGTCGAATAATTTATGAAAAAAAAAGTTAACAGAAATGTCTGCACCTTCAACTACAACTTTACACTTATTTTGCTATTTTGTACTTTACATTCTTCGCTAGGTTTCAGTGGGCAGAGGCGTTTAGGTTTTTTTATTATCCTGATGTTCACCAGATGAACTTGGTTTCACTCCATTATTCTTGTATTACAGTACTCATTTTGGTAAATGATATGGTTTCATCCTTGCAATTAAAATTTCAAACTCATCATATTTACAATATTTCAATCATTTTTTATGCATTTATTTCTTTTATATATGTGCCATTGTCTACACTTTACTGCAGGGGTTGGTCCATTTTCCTGGTCCTCTTAGATAAGATTGTCCATATAAGATAATCTGAATGTCAAAGGTTTCCCTCCTATGATTTTTACCACTCAAAACAAGGCAAATAAATTATCTCACGAGCCAATCGTTGTGTTCAATTGGAACAAATTTGGATTTAAAGAGAAAAAATTTGGATTTAAATAGACATAACAGATGTGACAGAATATTTGCAGCCCCTGAAGACATTTCTCACAGCATTTTTTTTCCTATGATCAAAATGTCTGTCAGAATATTTGAATTACAAAATCTACATCTTTACTCACTGTCATTTTTACATTACAGCTAACAATTTTGCAACAACTGTGAAAGTTTCTCTTAATGTATGAAATGATTTGTGCACTGGAGATCATTTGATGTTGAGTTGCTTCAATAAATGTCTGCGTCCGTGTAAGCATTTTATCTTGCAGCCTATACAATCTTGACACTTTAAGAGCAGTCGTATCTTTAAGAGGCATAACGGAAACGTCGAAGCTTGTCCTCGGACAAAATTCCACACCCACTCTCTGGGGTCCTTGTAAAATGTGTGATTTCTGCAGGACCTTTGACTAGTGGTTGTGTGGGGTTGGGTCCTATCATGGACGTGCGCAAGTATAGATGTTACAATTGTGCAGGGCTGCATGTCAAAAACACCTAATAACTGTGCAAGTAAGTCAGACTGGCCAGGAATCATCATTTGTTGTCTTTACTAATTCTCTTAAATTTACAACTCTGCTTTTCCATTTATCCATCCATCCCTCCATTTTCTAAAGCTTATTCAAAGTCTGATCGCAGTTGCAGTAGCTTTCGGGGGGATGCCTAGACTTTTCTCTCCCCACCTGCTTCATCTAGCTTTTTTGGGGCAGTCCTGAGGCGTTCCTCAGGCAACCGAGAGACATAATCTCTCCAGCATGTCATGTGTCGTCCCCATGGTTTCCTCCTGGTAGGACCTGCCCAGAACACCTCACCAGGCAAGCGTCCCAGAGGCATCTGAATTAGATGGCCAAGTCACCTCATCTGGATCTTCTCAATGCGGAAGAGCAGAGGCTATACTCTGAGCCCCTCCCGGATTATCGATCTTCTGACCCCATCTTTAAGGGAAAGCCCAAATTCGGGATCTTGTTCTCTTGGTAATGACCCACACCTCGTGACCAAAAATGAGGGAAGGAACGTAGATCGACTGGTAAATAGTTTCACATTTCGACTTAGCTCCTTCTTTACCACAATGGACCCATTACTGCAGATGCTGCACTTATCCAACTGTTGATCTCACCTTTCATTTTTCCCTCCCTTGTGAACAAGACGTACATACTTGAACTCTGCTGCGAACCACTCCAGGGAGCTGGAGCTCATGGCTTGATGAAGCCAACAGAACCACATCATCTGCAAAAAGCAGGGAGACAATACTGAGGCCACTGAACCAGACCCCCTTTACATCTTGACTGGGCCTACAAATTCTGCCCATAAATGTGAACAGGATCTGCAATAAAAGGCAATCTTGGTGGAGTCCACCCCTCACAGGAAACAAGTCCGACCTCTTGCCGTCAATGTGGACCAATCTTTGAGACCGGTCGTACTGGGCCTAACAGCGCATATCAAGGGGTTCAGTACCCCATACTCCCGAAGGACCCCCCCCACATGACTCCAGAAGGGACATGGTCAAACGCCTTCTCCAAGTCCACAAAACACAGACTTGTTGGGTGAACTCCCATGCACCCTGCTGAGAGTGTAGAGCTGGGCCTTTAGTCCACAGCACGGACAAAAAACACAATACTCCTACTGAATCTGAGATTTGACTTTCCCACATACGCTCATCTCCAGCCCCCTAAATAGACCTTACCAAGGAGGTTGAGGAGTGTGATCACCCTGTAGTTGGAACCCGCCCTCCTGTCCCCCTTCTTAAAAAGTGGGACCACCACTCCAGTCTGCCTATCCTGAGGGACTGTCCTTGATGTCCACGTGATGTTGCAGAGCCATTTCAACCAGGACACCCTCACAATATTCAGAGACTTTAGGAACTCCAAGCACTAGACACTGTACTGACGGTCCACTGCTTCCCCCTCCTGAGACGCCAGATGGTCGACCAGAATTTCTTTGAAGCCGTCCAAAAGTCTTTCTTCATGCCCTCCCCAAACGCCTCCCATGCCCGAGATTTTTCAACCACCAATGCTGCATTCCACTAAGCCAGGTGGTACCCATCTGTGGCCTCAGGAGTCCCACAAATCAAAAATATCCGATAGGACTCCTTCATCTTGACAGCATTCCTCACCATTGGTGTTAACAACCAGGTTTGGGGATGACCGCCACAACAGGCAACAACCACCTTACAGCTGCACCTTCAATCGGCCTCCTCAACATTGGAGGCACTGAACATGGTGACTTAGACCCCTGCATCCTCCCGACTATGAGCTAAGTTCTGTCGGAGGTGGGAATTGAAACTCCTTCTGACAGGAAATTCTTCCAGACATTCCCAGCAGACCCTCACAATATGTTTGGGCCTGCCAGGTCGGACCAACATTACCCCTCACCATCGGAGCCAACTCCCCACCAAGTGGTAGCAATAGAAAGCTCCGCCGAATGTCCAAGACGTGACCAAAAGTCCGATGAAGTTTAATCAGTTTATTGATGCCTTTGTTTTTGTTACCTTTAAACTTCCTTCTCGTGATACTGTTATTTTTGTCATGTTTTATGATTTTAATTTTGTTAAATTTCCCATTTCTTTTTTTTTAAGTGCTTCCATTTGTTTAGCACAACTCTATGACTTTTATGGAAAAGGGACATTAAAGAACACATTCTTTTTTTGTGTGATTTGAAAGGCAAAGGGTGAATTTTGAAATCATAGTTTCTGGTCTTTGTACAGAGATCATGTTGCAGCCCTTTGCCATTCGTTTGTGTCTTGAGTGTTACAGAAAAAGATTTGTCTTTTTTACTTGCACAATACCTGCATTATTCAAGGAGACATGTATTTTCCAACCACAAGTCACTACACTTCTTAGTTTTCTAAAGTGTTTATTTTACTGGTGGAGATGTCAACACAACTACCACAGCTGATCCAGTTGTAGCGACCAGTTCAGGAGACCAAAATTTTGCTCGTCTTGTCAACACAGTGATGTCTCATAGAGAACAGTTCACCCGGAAGTCACCTCCGTATCTTTGCTCTGCAGCAGGTCTCAGAGAGACGTGTCCCCTCAGCAATGTCTCTGAGATATGCTAGAGACATCAAAAACTCCCCAAAAGGTCTATGATGGAATCAAACATTAGAATTCACTGAGACTCCCTATCAAACCGAATGGTCTCCAAGAGACATTCCAGGGAAATCGCCACAACCAGATGCGACTCGAATTGCCATCAGGTTGCCAACTAGTCTCCAGGCCAATGAGATAGACCCTTTAATAGTGTGTCAGAATCTGTTATCAAAAATAATCAAGATTTATGGAACGGTTGCACACACTATTTCTTATCTTATGGAAATCAGGCCATTTCTAGTGGCCAGTCCTCATCCAACCCTAGAAACTGCAAGTCAAGCATTGGTTACCGTGACAACAGGGGTGGAGAACACCCCTTGCGACTAGAGAGGGTTGTTGCACTTTGTCTTGCCGGCTTGCCAGCAAGTGCATGTATGAACAGTGGGTTGGATCTCGCCAGTGAATGTGGGCGTTTCGGCCAGTGCTTGGCGAGTGAGTTGCAGAATGTGGGGTAAAAAAAGACAATTACAGTTTTTGCGTATGTAGAAGCAACGCTATGTACATTCAACTGTATCGAACTGCCTCTGTGTATTTGTGTTTCTGAGCGTTTCCCTGCTACAGCTTTAATGTGGGTCTGGCACTGAACCCAGATTAGCTAATCATGTCATTGGTTGAGTAACCCTTGTGTTGGAGCAGTTATAGCATAATTTGTAAATGTTACGTAACAGTGGATTGAAAGTGAAGAAGGGCTCGCTAAAAAACATGAAAGACTTCCTTGATTGTTTTATCTCACACTTGATCAGAGGTCTTTACAGTAGCTAAATATTGTGCTAGAATAAGAGCTGTATTACTGTAGAATAATATGACTCAAGTAAAAGTAGTCCTCAAAATAATTATTTCAGCAAGAATAAGAAAGTACACAGTGATGAAATTACTCAAGTCCTGTGTTAACTGTATAAATTCCCATTTGTTTGATTTGATTAAGACCATGAACATAAAATGAAATAAAAGCAGCTGACTTTGGGCAAGGATGCATCCTGGACTGGTTGTCAGCCCATTGCAGGGTGCTTCAAGACAAAACAATGTATACTCACATTCAAACCTGTGAACAATTTAGACTGAACGTAACAAACTTGTATTGGCGATTTATGAGGAAGCCAGACTATGCAGATAAAACCAACAAAAGAGCTGGGAGAAAATGGAAAAAAATCCACAGATATAAACCTGCAAACCTAAACCTTAGAAATTCGAGGCAGATGTGCTGACCACTTTCACCGTGCGGCTCATTTTCAATAAAACTAAAATGTTTGACCTGGAAATGAAAGCTGCAAATATTTAGCTGTCCAGTGCAATTCTTATTCGTGCAACTTAAGACCTTGGGGGCCGATGCTCCGGTTTTACAATGCTAATCTTCGATAATCAACTCATCATACCTCTGAACCATTTGCATGCTCAGTGCTGAGACTATGAAAGTTTTCCAAAAGTGCTATTCTGAGCTCCAGTGCTGCTCACAGAGAGTCTTATGGAATAGAAATGAAAAGTGGATAAATAGCAGCTTTGGCAGCACAGATGTGTGCAAAATGGGTCGACACAGAAAATCTTCCAATGATATGCCCCCTCTGGCTAAAGCCTCCACAGGCAGACCAGAGTACCCATTCCCCAACCTAGAAAAATACAAGGAGCTATAATCCACATCGGAGGTTTTAGCATTTGATAACGATAACCTCTAATCTACGTTAAATGCCCATCTCTTTCTTCCCTCCCCTCGCCTCTTTCCTATTCAAGTAAATGCACTTTATTGCACCAGTGGATTAAGTAATGATTATTTTGCAAAATTGCAGGCCACACAATGGTCAATTAATCTGTAATGAAACGCTGATTTATGAGGCGAAGCGTGGCATCGCAATAAGCAGGCGACAGCTTTGCCGTTCCAAACTCCGGCCCCTCCTTTCCCTTCCCTTAACCCATATCTATCAGCATTTAAAAATAGTCCACACCACAAGGAGACATAATGGAAAGGCAAAGTCACAGTGGAGTTCATGGCCATTGTCATCATTCAGTGGAAAGAATTAAGCCTCTTCACTGACTTCAGTGCTATTTACAGTGGAGCCTTTAAGGTCAAAAATTTCCCATTGAAAATAACAGAAAATAAAGCTGCGCGCTGCATAAATCAATCATTCGCACCCCTTTTGAATGTAAATCCTGCCAATGATCATCAAACTTTGACATCAGGCTCCAGCCTTATTTGATGGCATAGGCCACAGGTGTCAAACTCAAGGCCCTGGGGCCAGACCCATGTCATTTTATGAGGCCCATGAAAGCAAATCAAATGCCATCTTTCAGGATTCTTGCTCAAATCCATGCCAACATTTCCAAATTGTCATATGAAATAAATGAGCTATTGTAACAGGATTTTTTGGGGGGTTACCAAACCCCTCAAGCACCAATTAAATCTCACAGTTGCAGAGATGCTACTCACATGAGTATATAATATACAATACAAAAAAAAAAAACAGTAATGACAACAATGCAGGAATAAGGAGTGCTTTGCAGCACTGCATTGCTATGAAGAAAACATGCAGTTGTGTAATGTAGATTTTTACAGTTGTGTAATGTAGATTTTTGTAATAGTTTTATAAAAGCTCACTGTCTTTGAGACCAAGAAGTTATCTGTGGTTTGTGATTGGGCAGTGGGGACAGCAGAAGGACGATAAGGATTCTGAATGTTTTTCTGCAGGATCAAGGCTGACAATTTTGGAGAAATGCTTGCTTCTTTGCTGACATTAAACGTTACTGACCGCTTAGCTTTGTTCATCATTCAAACAGATGCTACAGTGTATGTATGTTTTTTCACTGGTACAGGAAAGCATTTGGCAGCTGACAGCTGACATAAGCATTTAAGGCTCTTGGGCAGCTGTCATGAGCAGCTGCCTTTAAGATTGGCACTCATTTATTACTGTATACAAACAATAATGTTGGTTATTTTGCAAGTGACTCTACTACTGATCTAATCCTTTGTAAAACATTTCCCAACACTTGAGCTACCTGTTGATTTTAATCAGGATTGTTCTTAATGCAGAAACACGTGATTGATTGACTTCCGGCTACTTTCTAACCATTCTTAGGCTCAACTCATTGGTTCAACCCCTATTGAGTGATACCTGTATTTGTATTATTATCAGCATTAGTTGATGACAATTATTTAAGGTATTTATCAGTACTTTTTGTGTGGGAGAGTTCTTTTTTGTTTTTTGTTGCGGTACACAAGGAAATTTCATAGTGCCATTTATTGCCAGTCCAATGACAATAAAGGTGATTCTGATCTTGCCAAATGTGTTAGCCATGGTGGAGTTCCGTGTCAGTACCAAAGGCTGCTGTGGGATTCTTGTAGCAGGGGGCATGAGGAGAAGACATCACATTTCCAGTAAGTGAGTCGATGCACAGTGATTGAGTGTAGTTGGGGACAGCACGAGAGGTAAAGAAACAGTAGTGAGTGATGGACTGAACACAAGCCAAAGGTCGCGTGGAGGCACGTAGCGGCAGCACAAGTGAGCTTAATGAAGTCGGACAAAGGTGCAAAGAGGAGAGACAAAGTCGGCAAGTAGAAAAGAGTGGACAGCAGCTGACGTGACGGATGTTGAGGTGAGGCTCGGAGCTTGTGAAGTATGGTCAGAGGAAGGAGGAGGAAGGAGATGGGTAGGCACTCTCTGTTATTGTGCAGCGGGCCCCGCTGGCACCCGCCTCCGTCAGTGAACGGCGATGATCCGTGAACTTGCCATCTGGATTGTCCCACAAATCACATTAAAGTTTCAAGTCCAGGAATACATCAAGCTAAATGAATATTGGATCTGGGGGCCACAGACAGGCCTGATGGAGAGAGAAAAAGGCTTGTGCAACCAGACTCTTTTGTGGTCACATTGTATGCTATCCATCCACTTTGCCCCGACCAGAATCCCGCCTCCCCCTCATCTGGATGATGGGCAACAGTCATTGTATGGGGAACGGAGGCAATTTCTGTAAAGCACCAGTAAAATATATTACAGTACATTCTGATCAATTTACTGTTAGTTCCTCTTTTGGCAATGATGTTTTTTTTCCATGAAAAAAATAATTAAAATAGGGTCAAAAGCTTGCCATCATGAAACCTCTTTTAAGTGTTGTAGTAATAAAGGTGAAATATAATGGAAATGTTTACTTTTTAATTATGAGCATACACGTAATTGGTTCCTAACACCCCCCCCCGCACCCCATCAAAAAAAAATCAAAATTAAATGACCAAATAATGCTTTTGTGAGCTGACCAAGCTAGAAAATCTGACTTGAAGGCGTTCAGATTTTGGCCCTATTTTGTAACACTCTGACTGGGTGGGAACCAGTCCAGGGTGCACACCACCACTTGCTGATCGTCAACTGGGATACGCTCCAATTCACCAGCTACCCCAATGAGGACAAGTACGAGAGGAAATGGATGCTAGGTCACAGTCAGTCTAATTTACATAATTCCTCCCCCACACAGTTTTCTCAGTCTATGACCGATAAACTACCTGGGAACCAGACCATACGGGACCACGATCATTCCAAAGCCAATAAAAGCCAAACATGGTTTTAGGGTTGTTGAACACACACATTGGCAACCCAAAGCCTATAAACACAGAACTTCCTGTATATGTACAGTACAATGTTATCGAGTAGCAGTCACAAGCATAGCTACCAAAATTAGAATAAAACATGTGACTGTTATCTACTTCCGAGCACACATAAGAGAACTGCTGAGTGACTTAAAGTTCTTACAAAGTGAATAACATTTCTGTAACGTCCTGTTGTAGCTAAATGACTCAGTTCTTTCGCTCTCAGGGTTGCATGGCCGTGAGCCCGGGAATTACTACTCATTTTAAAATAAATTACACAAATTTGTCCATTCTTCAGCCGCTAGATGTTAAATTGTGAAGTGTCATTCACTGATGCAGTATTTTATATTTTACATATTACTACTACATTAGTACTGCTATATTCCATCCATCCATTTTAACACTCCTATGTTCCTATGTCATATAAGTGTAAACTATTTTACTACACTGTAGAGCACTGTAGAGCAGAACTAATTACATCTTTCTTTGTAAGGTACCTTACAGACACATAATGAGGAGTCTCGGGTCAATTCACTGATCATTGTTAACCGTTATATTTTCAGCTCCATGTCATTTACTTGCGTATTACTATTTACATCAGTATCTGCTTGGAAAAATAGTTGTGCAGAACACTGTTTGAATTAAATTAGTTTTTCAAGCTGCACCTGTACCATGCTGCACACCATTTCCCAGATCACTCAAATTTCTATTTCCAATCTATCTGGATATTTAACTTGTTATTTCTGTGATTTGACCTCTCAGTAAAAGACTGGTAACATAAAACATAACGTTAGCAATTTTTCCTAACCCCAAGTTTAACTCGCCGTCAATTTTAGGAGTATTGATTGTTCAGTTTACCATACAAATATGCTGTGTAGTTGTTGCTTAATTTAATGACTATAAAGATCTTAGTTAACTTCTCAGCTCCCAAGTTTTTTGTATTAACAGTTTGCGAATGAAAATAAGTGAAGTTTAATTGAAGTGTGCTTACAAGAGAGGCACCATTTGACAATTTAACAGTGTTATTCAAGCGTACAATGTGCAATAATGTGCTTGCTTTTCATTTGAGCTACGTTGCATTGATTCGGCATAAATGGATAATGTTTTTCACCTTTGGGTGAAAATAATACATAAGTGCAAAATGAAAAAAAAAAATCATTCCCCATATAGTATATTATGTTGTAGTTGCTGCGTGCATATATTTTCTGCTGAGGCAACGTTTGTTCTCAAGCCAACCTGATTAAAAAAATATTGCTTTCCCAATGTTCCATACAAAAAGGGCGAGGAAAAAAATAGTTCTTTTCCAGTCCACTGGCTTGTAGAGCTGAGGATTTATTTTCCAGGGCCTGGATTGAAGAAAAAGGCTTTACCACCACACAACCTTCATTTCTATGAGATCTCCTGAGAGATATCAATTGGCCCACAATGATCCGTTCAGAGGGAGTCGAACGGGGGCGAAATGCACTGCTTCCATTTGTTGGCCTTTAGTTTCTACACCACTGGCCCTTCCTGGATCAGGACCTGCACACTATGGGTGGGAATCAAGTCCAATCGTACTTTATTATTTTACTGTAGTATCTTATTCTGTCTCTGTATTGGAATTGGTAGGGAAAATGTCACGATATAGTTTTTTTGAAAAAATAAAATAAACTACAATGAATCACACTATATCTGGGCAACTGGAGCTTGGTATAAAATATTATCAGGATATTTTGACAACCATGTTATCACAAAACAGAAATCCCTCGTTTCTCGCAATAGATGAAATCTGCGATGTACAATTCACTTATTGCATTGATTATTTATATCCATTTTAAGGCTGTATGAATCAACCCACACTATTATTAATCTTCCCCACAGTCCTATTAACCTCTACCATACTCTTCACACTTTCTCCACACTTTAACATGTTTTAAATTTAAAAAAAATACACTAATGAACAGCTCTATTCTTCACAATATGTTAATTGTAAAATGTTTTAATGAAATTGTATCTATATTGTGATTTAAAAAAAAAAAATGCAGTTTCACCTGTCATGTTTTATGACATACAAGTTTGTTTGGTTTTTTTATCACGTAAAAAAATTACAGCATGGCCTCAAAATCCAGCGATATGGTGGACTATGTGTGATATCAATATGAAAAAAAAAATCTGCAATGCACTGAAACAATGAATACAATGAAATAGGTGAACTGCAATATAGGAAGGGAACACTATACAGCCACTGTTCAATAATCCTTATGAGCCACTGTTCATTAATCCTTATGAAGTTTTTAAAACTATAAATATATCAACTATATCAAAGAATAGCTCAAAATACACAGCTATTCCGATTTACCCGACATAACCAACGATCAACATTTTATGTTGGTGTATTGATGATTTACTGTGAGCGCTGATAATAGTTTACCTTGCCATATAAGTGTTTGATACTGGTGTAGGCACAAAATAACCCCTGGGGGTGCGTAAGCACCATCCTTTACACCCTGGATGAAAAAAAAAGTGTCTTTTGTGTCAAAAAGTTCAAAATTACCCTCTCTGTCATCACTTCCTGCAAAATGTGTTTGATACCCGAGGAGCATCTATTTGAGTTCTTGTGAGAATTATGCTCCTCGCTGATACTTCACTGCATCCCTGTCCTCTTCCTCCTCCTCCTCCTCCTCCTCCTCCACACAGCTCTCATGGAGTACTGAGCGTCAACTCCCAGGCAGAACAGGTCTCCTTTGACTCTCACTGTCAGACAGACTGGTCATGATAGTGTTTGTTACAAATTAATCACAACACTTTGCATTACATCATCGCTGAAAATATCCCATGGATACCAGCATAATGTCTCCTAAACAAACACACGCACATATGCATGCACACACACGTACTCATACTGGAGGGGCGCGATTTAAGCAACCCACCTGCCGAAAACCCTAGCTTTTTCATTCAAAGTAAAAAAAGAGCATCCATGCAGCTTACACATTTTATACTAATGATGGTAAAGCTTTGTCCGGCTGTTTGCCGACATCTGTTATGCTTAATGAAGAGACTTTCTGTAGAGAGATACAGACGGACAAAATTTGACAGAGCTTTGCTCATTGACAAATTAGACAAGTCCACTATTTTTCTTATTTAAAATCTTGATTATGACATGAAAGCATGAAGAAAAACCACAAAGATTTTGCAGAACAATGTCATGTAGCATAAAGTGTTGAAAATACAAAGTAGAAACAGAATATTTTTACTGTACAGCATCTTAGCCAAAACTCTGGACTACAAGAATAAGGTGGTATAAAAGTTTCTTCCAAATGATACTGATGCATAAATAATGTAGTCATTAGCAACAATACAATTTGCTCCAAAACCAATGTTCGACACTGGTAAACCAATACAATACTACAAGCCATAGTAACGATAAACTAAATTGGTATCAATGGCAAATGATGATACTGATGCATAAATAATGTAGTCATTAGCAACAATACAATTTGCTCCAAAACCAATGTTCGATAATGGTAAACCAATACAATACTACAAGCCATAGTAATGATAAAGTAAATTGGTATCAATGCCAAAACATAAAGAATAAACATATGACACATTGCACTATTTATGTTTGATGCATTGATACCAACTCTTAAAGGTCCACTGTCATTAAATGCATGATTTTTAGTACGTTATTAATGAAAAAACGGCAGCCGGTATGGACCCATCTTTTTTTTCACCACAAAACATGATTTTGACGTATGTGGTTTCTTGTAACTCTCGACATGAACATCCTCTATAGGGAACTGTTTTCGAGAAGAAGCAGAAAGTGACATACAGGGCAGTAGTGCACTCAGGCGGGGCTGTATGTTTCCATTAGTTTTACCTGCGGGCAGGTAGCTCTTTGTTCCTTCGTGTTAGCCAAAAGGCCAGCTCGTTGTATTGCTGGATGTTGCTCAAACACTCGGGAGGATGGATTTGCTCTTCATACTTTTCAAAAAGATTCGGTTCGTCGTGAAAAACGGATTGCACAGGTGCAATGGACGAGAGCCTCGTTGGTTCCAAATGACAGGTAGGTGTGTATAGAGTTACCAAAAAAAAAAACAATGGTTGGGGGGGAGGGGTGCAATCCATAAGTCAGGGATGCTAAATGTGTCGATGTCCCACCCCGGCCGAAGCCGTGATCGGCGGACGCGGACAGAAGATGCAGCCAATATGGCTACTACTTGAATGTCTAATGAGTATTCCGTAACTTTGCGCATGGATGACGCGCGCTCTCCGCTCATATTTATTTTTTCGTATAGACATTGAAGTGAAATAATGCTATGTATTTTTCATTACACTATCTATTTTAGAATGTTTATAGGCATGACACCTGACCTTTAAGCAATAATGCTAATTTAGGTAGTATAGTTTTCCCTCACATGTGAGTTTCCTCTAAAATTGATGTGCAATACACTGTGAAAACATGAATGCTATCTCACTTTCTGGTTGGTTGATTGTGTGAAACACGGGCTCAAAATGGCATACGAGGAGGGGAACGATTGTATGCTAAATAAGCTGACAGTACACTCGATGGGAGGCATCAATCTCGACTGAAAGCTGTCATGTTGAGGGCAAGCCAGTACAAAAGTGACAACTCATGTTCAACATTGGAAGGCTTTGAAGCATGTCCTTTAGACAAATAACCGAGTATCTAAAACATCAAAGCAACACTGAAAAGACGCTCAACCATTTATTTCCCCGCACACAAAGCCCTTTATAGAACAATTGTTGAATTAATTTAAAGTTCTACATGACAATTTTACTTGTTTTTACATATATAAACCATCATTAGTGCACAATAATATGCCAGTACAACACAGCACCTATGTGCCATTGCTTTTTTCATTCTATAATCCTTTATTATTTTACTACTGCAGTGATAGTGACAGATCGATGATTTAAACTCCCTTAAGTTGCTAAAGACGGTGTCTTACTGTTCTAATTATTTCACTACATAGGAAATTCTTCTTAAAATCTGAATCTATGAGCATGTATCTACTGTACTATTGTGCATACTGGTATGTATGTTGTTGAGCCAAAAATTATGTACTTTTTTTAAAAAAAAAAGTGTCTTGTACAAACATCCATCCACCAGAGTACCTGGAGAAAACACAACCAGGCACAGTCGAAATCTTTACACAAAAGCTCAAATCGCATAAATTCCCATTTGAAGCACTGAAGACATACAGTATAATAATATGGAATAATCCTGCTTTAATTGATGTACATTGTTTTTTTTTTTTTGTTTGTTTTGTTTTGTTTTTGTGTTTTCCAGGTCTTCAGGTCATTTTCCCGGAGTACCTGCAGGAGAAGTTTGTCCAGTCGGCTTTGAGCTACATTATGTGTAATGGAGAAGGGGAGTACTTGTGCCGCAACAACCAGTGCATCTGCCAGTGTGCCGACGAGTATCCCCAGTGCAACTGTCCCATCACCGACATCCAGATCATGGAGAACACAATGCTGGGCATGGTGGAGTCATGGGCATCCTCCTACAAGGACTTTGAGAACTCTGGTGAGTAGTTATGAGCACTCGTTTTAAGAAGTGAGTTTTTCACTCCTTGTTTGCTAGACTCAGACAATCGGATTGGATCTAAATGTCTCTAAAATCTCCCATTTTACTACTCTTAATACATGAACACAATCTGCCAAGTGATCACAAAGATACAATTGTTTGCAGTTACTCAATCATGTAAATAAATGTGGGTGATCAGAAACATGCTGCTGGGTCCAGTCTGAAGACATTATTATCGTAGCACATCTGCTCTGCGAAATATCCACTTTTTTTTCACACAAATGAGTCACTTCATTGAAAACACGTCATCATCTTTTGGACGTTAGTATTTTCAGTTTGATAAAGTATCGCTAACATGTCAATACTTTTCTGGGAAAATTTCTGTTTGTTATTCCCCCATACAGGACATGGCACTTGCCGAGATTGTAAGAGTGGGTGACATGTTAATGGTCATTTTGGGGCGTCAAATTCAGACGACTATTAATCGAGAGACAACACCCCCACTGTGGCTCGTCGAGCGAAAGGTTGAGGGTGGCGAGTGACATCTCAGAAAGAGTAGAGGAGGAAGAGAAGGACTCTGGTGTCTCTTAAGCAAATGAGCAAAGTAGATCTGACAAGCCCAGGGAGGACAAGACAAAAACTGTGAGAAATGTCTCTGTCAAGGCTGGAGGTGCGGGGAGAGAAAAAAAGGTGTTCAACTGTCTTGAAGTCTGGAAGTGAGTCGAGTGTGGAGGGCATCGCCATTTTACAAATTGACCTTTGGCTTCCTTCAGCTCACAAGATTACCATAGTTCCCTGATGGTCATCCTGGCTTTTTTTTTTTTTTTTTTTTGAGTTTATATGCTGGATACTTACACTACATCCAAAACTGTGTAGCTTTGACTAGGCGTGAAAATTGTGACTATCTTTCCATCTTCTATAGACCGTGTCCTTGTTGCAACGGAGTTTTAACCTATCCCAGCAGACTTTTGGCAGGGAAAGGCGATGTTTATTCTGGACTACTCACCGCTCACTTGCAGAGCATCCCATCCTTTTTCAAGAGTGCCCAGTTGGACTACATGCACCAAACCAATGCAAGCACAGGGAGAACATGCAAGCTCTATACAGGAGGGCCTGAGGCAGAACTCGGGCCATATCCTTTCAACTGTGAGGCAGACTTGCGAACCACAACAACTGTGCACCCGGCAACTATAGCAACTCACAATATTTTGCTAAAGATATCAATATATGTCAACCATTTTGTCTGGCTAATGCTTGTCCGTGTTTGTGCGCCGGGACTATCTTAGCATTTTTCGCCCTCCTTTTCAGACATTGCCCCAAAGAAGAAAGCTGTGTCTTTTAGCGATGCTTTTGCAGCCAAAAGAAAATCCATTACCATGGAAACGAAATTCAAGATCATAAAATGATTGGAGAAAGGAGAGACACCAATACTACCAAGGCTTCAGTCGGTCGACCGTGGTGACAATTATTAAAGACAAAACTCGTATTTTACTGCATGTGAAGGGTTCTGTTCCTGTTGGATACAATGATCACAAAACGGGGTTCTTTGATATTTGTTGAGATGGAGAGGATTAAGGACCAGGTTCCTTTGCAATAGCTAAGCATAGCCTCCCCTTCCCCTTCTCCATCCACCTCTCAGCAGTAATGCTAAGTATCGTATTTTCCGCACTATAAGGCACACCTTCAATGAATGGCCTATTTTAAAACTTCTGACTTTAATGGTAGAAACCTACTTAAGTCAAAATTCAAGTTAAGTCTCTACTGTAGGAACAGATCTCAATCGTAGACCGAGGACTCCCTGGAATGAATTCAGTGATACAGATGGAATTATGAAACAAACAACAAACCTCTAAAAGGCTTCAGGTTTTAAGGTTTAAAGTGTAAAATATAAAATTGTTTGTCACTTCACTCTTGTGTTAAGATGCCAAACAAGTAAGGGGAAACTCAATTTTTTTCTGAAGTAAACCATTTTATTTAAACAGGTATACCTTTTTTTTTTTTACTTGGTTACTTTTATTTAGTAAGCTTGTTACACTATTGCGCTGATATCTTTGATTGCTCAACCAGAATTAGGAAGATTTGAACAATTCTTGAAAGAAAACATGAAGGATAAGACAAAACACCTTTCATTTTATTTTTATTGGCATTAAAATTCAACTGTAAGTCATTATCATCTTTAATCATTAAACAAAACATAAATATAAAGAAGATAATGGCATGGTACTTATTTAATCATCAGCCAGATAAAAAATATATATATATATATATATATTTACAAGGTTATGTCTGGGGGCTTGTAAATCTATGACCACAAATGTACACATCAGCAGTCAGATTTCTTTAGTTCTGTCTTTCTTGACAATAATAATACATAATAATGATGCAATGAGTAGGAAGGCTAAGTAAAAACATATAACAATTACTGTTATACTGGATTACTGTTTTTTCAATTGACAGTATTTTCTGTATGGAATTGTATTCAGAAAATCTGATCAAATAGAAGATTGAAGCACTTCTTTTCTAGAGTCCACCGAAACAAACGAATCAACCAACAAATTGACAAGCAGAGCTCAATAAACTGAGTTAGTTTTTTCCCATGGTTCTCTGTGTTTTTGCAGATGAGTTCAAGTCTTTCCTGAAGAGGCTGCCCTCCACTCACTTCCTGCCCATCAACAGTGTGCACTTGCTGTGGGGCAGCGACTGGGACCTGCAGGCTCGCTACAGGCTGCTCCAAGGCTCCCTAGAGGTCCAGCGGCTCAAGATCCAGCGCACTGCCCGCAAGCTCTTTGGCCTCAGCATCCGCTGTCACCACAATCCCAACCACCAGATGCCTAGGGAGAGGTGAGTAGAAATACAATCTTGACAGAACGCGCCCCGCTTTTCATGCTCCATAAACCCAACGTACAACAGTACGAGGCAGTTACTTATTTTAGAGGAAAAATGTCCACAGTTTTTATTTTGATAGCCAAAGCTCTGAGCGTGTGCGCTTTAAAAGGACGTCATCCATTATAGATCTCAAGTTATGGCTGCGTTGTTTGTGTCCATCACGTCGACTTAGTTCTGAGTGTTGCACAAGCCTACTTCACTTGTGTCGTTCCACGTTGTCATCTATAAAAGCAAATGCAACTCTGGGAGTGTTCTCTAAAGGTCATTGCACACATCTACCAGCACCTCCCTGCTCTTGCAGCTTGAGAGCCTCGTTGACACGGGTGCGCCACCGCCTGACATGATGGCAAATAACCCGAAATGTGAAACGGTGTGCTGTGATGAGGGCCTCACCATACAAGTGGAAAGTGATTAAATATTAATTTTAGCGCATCAAAAATGAGCACTGTCACTGGTACCACGACTGCAAGTAAGCGTTGGCTTGTGAAGTGTTATCAAACATAGCGTGCGCCTCCTCTTCATGTAGCTTCTTTCAAGAGTACAGTATTTCATCATATAATGCATTTTCAGATATCCAGAAGATACCCCTTATAAAATCCCATGTGTGAGACATCTTATTAATAGCTCTATTATAATACACCCATGTTTCCTGGCCCTGTTGGTCCATCTGTTCTTTTTATGTTGGTACTGTTACCTTCGGAACATAGGTGTGGTTTCATTTCATTATGGACAGAAGCCACACATCGATCACAATGATTATTATAACTGAAAACTTTTAGATTTATTTTTATTTTTTGAAAAGATATTCATGGGCAGAACGGTGGAGGAACTGGTTATAGCGTTGCCTTTACAGTTCACAGAACCCGGGCTCAAATCCCGGCCCCGCCTGTGTGGAGTTTGCATGTCCTCCCCCGTGCCTGTGTGGGTTTTCTCCGGGCACTCCAATTTCCTCCCACGTGCATCATTAATTGGACACTCTAAATTTTGTCTGTCTCCATGTGCCCTGCAGCTGGCTGGCAACGAGTTCAGGGTGGACACCACTTCCTGACCGATGATAGCCAGCGTAGGCTCCCGCACTTCCACGACACTTGTGAGGATAAGCAGTTCAGAAAATAAATGGATGGATTCCTGAGTTTAAATTGGATGCATGTGTCCGAGCGAGTGAGAGTGAGCTATTACAGAGTATATCCCAAAAATGCATGTTTTACAGTTACTTATATCCATAAAATAGGGCTAGTGTTACACAGCCAAAACAACAACATCTGCAATTTACCGCAAGGTGTTTTTTTAAGTGTGGGTTGAGATAATCCAAGTTTTTGGCAGTCACAATTTAAAACTATGCTGCATGACAAAGCTGTTGTTTTTCGGAGCCTGAAATGTAAACAAGTCATGCAACGGATTTTTTTTTTTTTTTTACTTCAATATGAGTCAATGTTATTGGCCGGCACAGCCTTTGTTTGCAGTAATGTGTGCTGCCTTGCACCATCTGGTTGGTTAACTAGATTCAAATGACACAAGTGGCTGGGTTGGATTGGTGCAAACGGCGCCTAATGCCCTAATCTGACGTGAAGTTTAAAAATAGATTGTGTACACAATAATTGACAAATAAAAGTACCGAGCAGCATGTGGACCATTGTAGCGTTGCGTGTTTCTTCTTAACACAATACTTAAACTAAAAGGAAAATATATGATGCATTCAAACTACCCTGTCAAGTACAATTTATCCAAAGTGTTATTTGAGATATTGTAACAAAGTAAATGTAATATGTTGCAACCCACTTGTGCTGAATACTGAAAACCGAGTGACACAACCTTAATATGTCCCGATCACATTATGGGAACAGACAAATGCTGACATATTACATATTACTTGGCAAAAATATTGGTGCCAGCTATCTTTTTTAGCTCTGCTTGGAAGTGCTCCACTTCCAACAAGCTGTTTCTTTCTTAAAAGGAGGGCTCCTATTGGACACTACTGTCACTGTAATGTTGCATTAGTTAGATATTGAATTACTGAAGTATTTTTATTCATCAAATACATTCAAAGTGACATGCCCTGTGTATTGCACAAGGAAAGTTGGCCATTGCTGATGTAGATAACGGTAGCGGGACACCTATTTTAATTCAATGGACCTCCAAACATGCAGTCAATCATAAGCATGTTATTCTGATTCAATTACATTTTGTGAATTGATTTCAAAATTAATAAAAATTACTTACCCTCCTTCAAAATGTGTCAAACAAAGCAACAGACACATCGCACTGATGACAACCCATCAGCTTTGTACGTTTTTTTTTTTTTCAAGTTTAAAATCTACTGTCTTTTTCAAATGGCTTATTATGGCATTTAAAATTTTAAGGAAAACTCCACGATTTACAGCCAGCCTCAGACTCATCTTTTGTGGTTGCACACAAATTCCCAGGTTATGCACAGTGAGTATATCAGAAGTCTGACTGGGTGAATGCCTGTAAATGAAAGGTGCTCAAGCAAGGCATTTAAAAAAAAAAAAAAAAAAAAAAACTTAAATGGGAATTGTCGAATGGGGGCCTTATGTGGCCAGTCACTCAGATAGTTCATTACTCAGTTAGTTTGACCTGAAATCATTTTAAAACTTGTAAATGGCAGTTAGTTATCATGATAATTCCTTTTTTGTTTGTTTACAATTTTAGGTGAAAGCTTTCCTGTGGAAACGGCCCTTCGGTTAGCTACCTTGTATATATTTAGATGATAGATATATATTAAGTAAAAACTTTTGGTTTTGGTTTCTTGCTCCTGCCCATTTTTGTGCGACGGATTTTTACCATTTTCAAGTGCAAGCATTCAATTACTCAGATTTTCACAATTTGTTACAGGGGTTGGTCCCTTGCATATGGCTAATTTGTTAACTCTTGTGAGTTATTAAGACACTAAGACTGGTAGTTGTTCTGTTTGTAAAGTTCTTTCATGTCTGTGCTATTTAGAAAAATGTTCCCTCGCACCAACAGGGAGTTGCCTCTTCTCTTGGCAGCTGATCAGTGGATGAGGGAATAGTAGCTGAAGATCTGTAAAGTGGTTCCAAGGTGTGTGCACTGCCCACCGCCTCCATAGCACCACCTCAGGGAGGCCTCGTAGCCCATCTTATACATGTGAGCCAGGCCGCGGCAGCAGCAGCAGATGATGACGATGATGATGTAAAAGCATCTCGCCAGGTTGACAACAGGCGCCATGGGGCCAAACCCCAGTGCAAGCCATTCATCCATCAGAACCCACAATGGGGCTGGATGTTGCCATCCAGCTGTCACTGTTGTACACGCCAACTCTGAGAGCTGCTGTGAGAATTCTGTTCAATGGCACCTCCTGCAGATTCCACCACAATACTCCAACCTCCCAAAATGTGGAATCACCAACAGTGCCCATCCATTACCTCCCCAGTGGTTTGCAACACACTTCAATGGGATAAACAAAAACATGCGGAACGGTCCAAAAAGGCTTTACTATAAAATTCTGTTGACGGGCAAAAGAATATTGGAAAAATGATCCATATTGCTTGGCAAACCAAAGAAGGACTTAAAAAAAAAAAAAAAAATATATATATATATATATATATATATATATATATATATATATATACAGTGAAGAAAATGTGGAGAAATCGTCAAGCAGCTTGGTGAAAAAAGGTCCACTGCTGGAGCAGTCATTAGAAAATGGAAGAAGCTAAACATGACAATCTCAATCGGAGTGGAGCCCCATATAAGATGATTTCAATGATCCTTAGAAAAGTGAGGAATCAGCCCAGGACTACATGACATGACTTGGTCAATGACCTGAAAAGAGCTGGGACCACCGTTTCCAAGGTGACTGTTGTTAATACAATAAGACCTCATGGTTTGAAATCAATGACCATTTGGATGATAGAGGAGTCATGGGAGAAAGTTCTTTGGTCAGATGAAACCAAAATGAAAATTTTTGGTCTACTTCCATCACCGTGTTTGGAGGAAGACGAATGATGAGTTCCATAACAAGAACACCATCCCTACTGTGAAGAATGGAGGTGGTACCATCATGCTTTGGGGGTGTTTTTCTGCACATGGGACAGGACGACAATACAGTATTAAGGAAAGGATGACCGCGGCCATGTATTGTGAGATTTTGGGGAACAACCTCTTTCCCTCAGTCAGAGCATTAAAGATGGACCGTGGCTGGGTCTTTCAACATGACATGACAATGACCCGAAGCACACAGCTACAAAAATCAAGGAGTGGCTCCGTAAGAAGCATATCAAGGTTCTGGCATAGTCTAGCCACTCTCCAGACCCAAACCCAAGAGAAAATCTTTGAAGGGAGCTGAAACTCCGTGTTTCTCAGCAACAGCCCAGAAACCTGTCTGATCTAGAAAAGATCTGTGTGGAGGAGTGGACCTAAATCCCTCCTGCAGTGTGTGCAAACCTGTTGAACAACTACAGGAAACGTTTGACCTCTGCAATTGCAAACAAACGGTACTGTACCAAATATTAACATTGTTTTTCTCAGGTGTTCAAATACTTATTTGCAGCTGTATCACACAAATTCATTATTAAAAAAAATCCTACATTGAGATTTCTGGATTGTTCTTTTGAGATTATCTTTCTGTACTTACGATGAAAATTTCAGACCCCTCCATGATTTCTAAGTGGGAGAACTTGCAATATATGTTCACATAGTTATATTCTTCAGTTAATTTTTGACTTTTTAATCCATCCATCCATCCATTTTCTCAGCCCCTTATCCTCACAAGGGTCGCGACAGTGCTGGAGCTTATCCCAGCTGTCATCGGCAGGAGGCAGGGTACACCCTGGACTGTTTGTCAGCCAATTGCAGGGCACATGGAGACAGACAACAGTCGCACTCAATTTAGAGTGTCCAATTAATGTTACATGTTTTTGGGATGTGGGAGGAAACCAGAGTGTCCGGAGAAAACTCATGCAGGCACGAGGAGAACATGCAAACTCCACACAGGCGGGTCCAGGATTTGAGCCCTGAACCTCAGAACTGTGAAGCCAACGCTTTACAGTTGTACCACCGTGCCGCCTGACTTTTTAATATTAAATAAATACATCTGACTTTGGGGAATATATTTTAATATATTGAACATCTCTGGCAATGTCAATGTTGTTTTAAGGATAAACTGATCGATGGTCGAATGTGACTGAACTGCAGAATTGTGAAAAAATTAGTCTCCGACTCACACCCACGTGGCACACAAGACAATTGACCCTCACGCACATAAGACGCCCCACCAAATTTATTACTTTATTATTTTTCACAGAACAACACGTGCAATTGTCAAGGAAGTAGCCGACTGTAACAGCTGTAGCTATATAATGATAACACAGACCAAGGACATGGTGAGAAATTCAGAATCAAGTTGGGATATTTCGGCTTTTGGCAATGATCACCCCATTCGTTATCTGCATTTGTGTATTTTGTCTTTTTTTATCGAACTTTTTTCCGCATACGTATTATTTTATTTTTTCTTCCAGCCACAAACTAGTTTGAATCAACAGCACATTTTCTGGTAAAATAACACACTCCATTTTGTCTCAATTGCTTCAAGACACCATTAATTGGCAATCAATTCCACATAAACATCCTATTTTTTTAAATATCAATTACTCAATGATCATGCTCACCCATTAATAATTTGTCTCGAGTCGTTTATATAATTTCTGGTTTAGACTGGCATATACAGTACATTTTGTCTACAGGTTGTAAATTATTAATAGCTACCTGGTCTCATTACTCCCAAGACATTTCTCTACAGTATACATTAGCTTTATTTATTCATGTTCAAAGTCTGACATGTATGGAATAGGAATGAGGCCTGCATAGAATTAGAATATTTTTATTAAGTGATAATGGCACAGATGGCCTCTAATTGCTATGACACTGGTGCTCGGATGGCATGTAACAGTAACCACTACCTGAGAAGAATACATATTGAAAATGATCAGTTACTTAAGAATGGCTTGAATACACTTCTGCTTGCCCCTTTTCTGTAATACAGTCCACCAAAAATGTTCATGGGTTAAAAAAAAAAAATACATAACAAAACAGCCAATATTTAATTCAACTACTTTTTTCATATTGCAAAAAGAAAATGTATATTGTATATAAAGTGTAATAATAATACATTGTCTATTTAAATACCATGATTGGTGAAATGCTGGGTATCATGTTAATGTACTGTATTTATTTTTACTAAATTTATTTTTAGTTAGTTTTATTCTGCTGTTTGCAACCAAGTCAATATTGCAAATGAGAATCTGGTCTCAACTGCTTTACCTGGATAAATTAAGTTAAATGACATAAATACAAATAAACTCACTGCACTATTAAGTACAAGTATTTGCTTTAAAACACCCTCTTTTTTTTAGCATTGTGAGTGACAGTGAGCACCCTCACAAATACAGTGGACTGATTTTCACCATTAAATGCACTTTTGTCAGTTTATTTCCTCTATATAATATAGCACTTGCCATTAAATTTCTCTACAAAGCCATGACAATGACTCAACAATTGAAGGATTCCCCACGCATGATTAATCTCTCTTAAACAAAAAACCCGGCTGTTAATACTTAAAATAATAACTGTAATGTGATGATTTTTATTTTTATTTTTCCGCTACTCCGGCTCTGCTCTCTTTGGGAGGAATTTATGACACATTTAATCTGAGCTCATTTAACTTTGAAGCCCCCTGCACACGCTAAGTATTCTCAGCGGAAAGAAACAACGTCTATTCCACTTGATTGTTTTTTGATTTCCTGTGACAAATCTAAGCAAGCTAGATGATGCAGTGACAATAATTTATGTCCGTATTTCAACCTAATAATAGGATGAAATGATCATTTCAAAAGTAAAAATGTTTCTTTGCCTTAAATACAGTATGTCCATTAGTTAGTGTGCCACTTCAAAATAAAGCTCTTAATTGATCTAAATTGCACTCTGTTGAACCGATAACTGCCATTCAAATCACAATATTTTTATCTTTCAATTACTTGCACATATTTTATACTCCCAATAGCAAAAAAACAAATACACTTTGGTTACATTTAATCTGGTCGAGACCCGAAATGTGACATGTCTGCAGTGTTACAAAGAAGCAATAAAAAATAAAGATTAAACATTATCACCACCGTATCCTTCAGAATGGGACAAAGTAGACCACATGAGGACAAAAAATATTAATAAAAAATAAACATAGCACGAGTCACTGAATTGCCTGGAGTAATAGTATGTGATCAGATAAACTGTATTAGAGAGACCAAATATTGGGATGTACCCGGACAAGTCCACTCTTGTGAATAGTTCATGATGTCAATCTGCTTTTTTTTTTTTTAATGCTCATTGAGAGAGGCCTAAACTAACATGTAAAGTAGATATGTCTGCTTTTGTGCACGGTGTGACTGAAACTGGCTGACATGGCTGGCTGACTTCAGCTCGGCTAAAGAAAAATCAGGGGAACAACATGTGAGAGGTTGTTATGAAGACACCTGGCAAAGGTTTTCATCTGTGAAAAGAATGTATCCATCCATCCTCTGCCGCCTTTCTGGGTCAGGGTGTGGGGGCAGTATATTTAGCAGGGATACAAAGACTTCCCTTTCCCCAGCCACTTCATGCAGCTCTTCCGGAAGAATCCCGAGGCATTCCCAGGCCAGCCGAGAGACATAGTCTCTCCAATGTGTCTTGGGTCGTCCCTGGGGTCTCTTTATGGTGGGACGTTCCTGGAACACCTCACTAAGGAGGTGTCCGAGAGGCATCCGGATCAGATGTCCCAGCCATCTCATCTGGCTCCTCTCAATGCGGGGGAGCAGCGGCTCGACACTGAGCCCCTCCCGGATGACCGAGCTTATCACACTTTCTCTAAGGAAGAACCAAGGCACCCTGCAGAGGAAACTCATTTCGGCCGGTTGTATCCAGGATCTTATTCTTTCAGTCACAACCCACAGCTTGTGACCATAGGTGAGGGTAGGAACGTAAATTGACTGGTAAATTGAGAGCTTCGCCTTTTGAGTTAGCTTCCTCTTTACTACAACGGAACAATACAAAGTCTGTTTCATTGCAGATGATGCACCGATCCTCCTGTCAATCTCCTGCTCCATTCTTCCCTCATTCGTGAACAAGACCCAAAGATACTTGAACTCTGGTGACCCGCATCAGGACAAGGAAATCCTGAATCCATTATTTTTACTTGTCATAGCGGTTTATGGAGCCGTACTTTGTCTGGTCCCTCACCTTGAACCTGTTTGCCATGGTTGACCCTACCAAAGGCGTGAAGCACCAGACAACTTAGCTTCTAGAATCATTGGGACACCCAAACCCCTCTACCACAATAAGGTGACTCGAGGAGGGGGAAAAAATAATCATAGATAATAACAACTATACCAAGAAATGTAGTAATTTCTATTGTTTATGTTATTACAAAATGTATTTGTAGGAAACTATGAAAAGTTACTTTAGTTAATGGTAACTGGTTGATTATGTTAAAAGGTAGTGAAAGGTTAAACTGGAACATCTAAATATCACCTATTCACACCAAAACAGGTAATAGCTGGCACACTGTTTCATAACAGACTCAAAGCTTAATCTCTTTTTTTTTTGCTAGCCATAGCACACTCTTCTATTCATGCTCTTGAGTACAATTTTTCTTTTGCACCACAAGGCCTGGTTTGGAGCTGAAGAAAATCATAAAATGTTTATCAGAATGATTGACTGTTTTTGGAGATCTGTCATTCTTAACATGGTGAGCTCAGAATAGCAAGTATCGCTCCCATCTCCAGTCGCTAATTGGAGTGATGCTGTGCCCCGTCATGGCACCATTATGCAAATCAGCTGCTTAAGAGTTTCATGCAAATGCACAATTAGTATGAAAATAGAAAGACACACTCATGCTTATGTGCATATTCAACCTTCTGCCTGCTAATTATCTTTTTTTTTGGGGGGGGTGCAATTTCTTTTACAAATCAACAAGTGTGTGGTTCAAATCAATACACAACTGGTGGGCAAATAAGGGTGACATTATTAACACCTCAAGGACAATCTGTTCCAACACTCCCACTCTATCTGTCAATACCAGATACCTGGCGCAACAACTGTGTGGTTTTGGCCAAACCACTGCCTGTTTTGTTTCCATCCCCTCACCCCCAATTACAGATAATCATACAGCCAGGGCAAGTACCCTGAGACTGAGTCTGCCCAGGCCATAATGATAATGATGAGGATATGATAATATGAATATTTTCCAAGGCAACACATTTTTGTATCGTTAATTTGAAGGCGCTTTTGACCTGCGGCCGAGGACAGTCCAAGCTAAAAACCAACAGACCAAAGAAGCCAAAAATCACAGACCAAAACAATATTATTCAAATTGGGCCTGAAAAATTCATTTGAGCCATGGGGAAAAATGCAATAAAAAGTAATACACATTAATACCACTCCTGTGATAAGAACTAATTCCTATATTTCCATTCTAGTTGAATTTCACAAAATATAGTATCCTTTTTGGGATTCTGCAGATGGCAAACATAATTCAATATTATTAGTCAAGGCAACACTGATTTATTTATATTTCTTTCACAAGGTAACTCAAAGTGCTTTTCATGATTAAAAGCCTTTGAAATCAAAGGGCAAAATGCATTTAAAAACAAAGCTCAGAAAATGACACAAAACCATTTAAAAACAGACCAAAATTATTTCAAATATGTAGTGAAACTAAAATCATATAAAAATGGAAATACTTTAAAATGCTCAATCTTAATAGGATACGGTATTTTCGTTGTCCAGTAAAAAAAAAAAAAATCTCCTCGCAAATTTTGTGTTTAATTTCTTTTGTCAACAAAATTCAGATTAAAATAAAAAAAGTCCTATAACCACACTTCGGATTGCATGTTTGTTGTTTTTGATCAATATTTGACCATTACTGAAGTTCAAAGTACACATCTCACATTTCGGTAAAAAATTTTCATACGTTTTCATCAGACAACACTTAAGAACTGGCCCCTTCCTACAATATATAGGAATCAGTGTATATCTTACATAAAAGTATAACTTTACTATCCCCTCAAAATAACTCAACACACAGCCATTGATTGAACTGCTGGCAACAAAAATGAGTACACCACGTAGTTCAATGTCCAAGTTGTGTGTTAAGGGTATGATTGGCCATTATTATTTTCCAGAACTGTCTTGACCCTCTCGGGCAGGGGTCGGGAACCTTTTCGTGAAACATAATTTCAAAACAGCCTTGCAATATTTAAAAAACTAAATACAGGTGTATTTGCGCAATTATGTAGAACCAACACTTTCAGAGTCCAATAAAGTCTCTGAATTCTATTAAATAACATTATGATGTTGCTAACCAATGATGACAAAAGTACTTCTCACCATTGATGCGACTTCAGGTACTTCCTGGTTTTGCTAATGGCTTGACAGTCTGTTTCATATATCATCAGATTAAGCTTCACGCAGGCGTTGAGATTTCCATTTGTTAATTGTGAATGTAATTCAATTTGGTTTTCCATCATACTGGTAGGATGGAGAACAGTTCTTGCCGACAAACGCATGTCTTTTATTCATTTGATTATCTTGTCTCTATGCGAATTTTGCAAAATGTTGATTGAGTACGAATGCATACTCCCCATCTGTGAATTTAAACACACAGCAGAACCCTCCATCTCCACAAAGACTGTCCATTCTTGTTGAAAGCTTTGGTACTCAATTTTCTTTCTTTGAGCGACATTTGTCAAAAGTGTTTCCATAATTACTTGTTCCAACACGATCAGCATTAGACCCTTCTGCACCTCTGGACATCGACAACCATGCAAAAACTACGTCAACCCACTAGGCCAAACTGTCTCTAAGTCATTTGCGTTGCCTCCAACACCTAACTACTGCAACCCCACTAGGACAAACCTCTGCACAAAATAAATCACATGTACATTATGTGGTTATGAGGGCTCCGCAAGTCACATGCAACCACCAAAAGAGACAGGTATGGCTCGCGAGCCATAGGTTCCCGACCACTGCTCTTGGGGATGGACTTTACCAGGGCTCCAGGATAACATCCCAGAGCTGGTGGATGCTAGAAATCTTTTGTTCCCCCATTTTTCGTTTGACGATGACCCCTGATGCTCAATAGGGTTCAGGTCTGGCAACATGCTTGACCAGTCCTTCACTCTACTAAGTTGTTAAACTAGACCGTGGTCGTCTTGGAGGAGTTTTCGGGGTTATCATGTTGGAAAACTGTTTCGGAAGGGATCAGATCAGATCGTGCTCTGCCTCAGTGTGTCATGGTACATCCAGGGTTCTGTAGCTCCCTGAGGAGCATTCAAACAGACCATAACACTTACACCACTGTAGTTGACTGTAGACAAGGCACACATGTCTTTTATACTCTGCATCTGGGTGCTACCATACACGCCTGACATGTTGTGAACCAATGAGTTCATCATTGTTTCATCAGGCCACGAGACATGGTGGCAGTAATCCATCTCCTCAGTCTGCTTGTATTTCCCAAACAGTTTGAGGGTTTTCTTGTGCATTATCTTTCGGAGAGGTTTCCTCCTGGGATGATAGACCAATATGATGCCGTGTGTAGCGTATAGTCTAAGAACTGATACGCTGACCCCTGACCCCATTCAGCCTCTTCAGCAATGCTGGCAGCACTGGTACCTCTATTTTCCCAAAACAAATTCTGGATATGACGCTAAGAACATGCTCACTTACTTATTTGGCCGTTGCTGTTGAGGCCTGTTCTGAGTGGAACCTGTCTTATTAATAGGCTATATGGTCTTGGCCATGCTGAATATTAATTTCAGAGTGTTGATAAATTTCTTATTGTCTTGTTCATTTTTATGAAGAGCAAGAAATCTGTTTTAAATATTCCTAGAGCGTTTTTTGGCAAGAGGTGTTATATTGAAATTCCAGTGACAAGTATGAGAGAGTCTGAGTGCGATGACACCAACTTTAACACTCTTGCTCTGCAGTCACACCTGAGACCTTACCTTGTGACATTAATGAGTCACATGACATTGAGGCAGGAATATAGCCAATTGAGCCAAATTCCATTTTACATTCCATTTTCAGATCGAATGCACAATACTCACTTCTGTCGTCAGCAGTTGTAGACAATGGTTGTGTGTTGACTTATTGGGGAGTACCGTATTTACAGTTATACTGTATAAGCTTTACATTGATTACATTCCATTGTAGCAAGGAACTATTTCAACAGTCACAAGAATGTCAAAATGACTTGCATCTCCACTTGAACTTCAATAGCAATGACTGGTGACATTTCACGGACATGAGGCCATTGCGTTGAAAAGACTTGCCACTTTTACCCAAGTACTAAATAAAAGAGCGCAGTGTCTCAATAGCTTAGCATGCCAATTTTTATTTAATTACAGTATTTCAAGAATTAAAGTTATAAAATTGATGTTACTTAAAGGATATCACTTAGATGAAAAGTGTCACACTATACCATATGCTATATAAGCGATTATCTCTTTCACTGCCCTGTTGGGCACCTTAAAGTAGAGGAATTGACCAGGAATTCATGCTTTCAGACACAATCTAAAGTAATATCCATTCATCCATTTTCAGATCTCATCTTTACAAGGGCCGCGAGGTGGGTTACGCCCTGAACTGGGTTCCATCCAATCGCAGGGCAGATAGAGACAGACAACAGTCGCACTCACAATCACATCTTTGGCCAACTTAGAGTCTCCAATTAATGCATGTTTTCAGAAAGTGGGAGGAAACCAGAGTTCCTGGAGAAAACCCAGGCAGGGATGGGGAGAACATGCAAGTGCCACACAGGCGGGGCCAGGATTTGAACCCCTGTTACACCACCATGCCACCCCTAAAGTAATAGTGTTATCAAAAAAAAGAGAAAAAAACTCCGTACAACACAAATCAACAAATAATGTGAGAATTTCATAAACTACACATTCAACAAAGTACTGGTAACAGTAATAAAGTGTAATAAGTAATAAAGTGAATTACTATTTGAAATTAATCAAAAAATTAAAAAAATCCAGACTGCATCATGGGAATCCTGCGGCTTGCCGTCACGTATGGGTGATTTAGTTAACATTAGCAGCTAGCTTTGTGAGAAGTCTCACAAAAACATATATGGTGAGCCAGCAATGCACCCTCTGGGTTAACTGTTCATTGCAGTCATTTTTTTTTCTTGTTTACTTTATTTGCCAATCAGCACACAGCTAGGATCTTTTTGACATAAAGCAACATTCTTCTTCATGTCCTTTTCTTCATCTAGTGTTTTGATTGAGATACCACAGTTGGATAAAATTCTCTTTAAAGCAAGACAACAAAATTGTCACACTTTTTTTTTTTATTAATGCCTTGTTTTTGATGTACATCCTTAAGAAATACCAAGTTCAAACTGAAATCTATTTTTATTTTTATTTGGAATTGGCGCACTAGAAATGTTTGTAGCCCCAAAAAAAAATGCAGTTTCCTGCTATATGCACTCACAATTAAAATAAAAATAGTATTGAATATCTAAAAGAGAAAAACAATTGGTCATACATTATTAAATTAAATATTTCATTTTCTCTTTTGGACACTCTTTAACCAAACAAAAATATATATTGATCTGATTACTTGATTATTTGGATATGGCTTGTTTTGATTTCAAATTTGGGTTATGTTTCCACCCAGCAAATTTTGTGCAGCTTTCAGATTATTGCATCCAAGCAAAATTGTAAATTGATTTGAGCTGAATTCAAAGGTCACAATTCTGAATTGGGGGAATGTCTGAATGTAGTTTTCCTGTACATATTCAGCCATTGAAAATGTCCCTTTCTCTGTAGCAATAGTATGATCTCTGGATTTTAGTGGTTCTTGAACTGATACATCACAGATCTAAAGTTTGCTAGCTGAGGGTGTTTCCATTGTCCTACATAAGTGACGCATTCAAACCCATTTGGTAGATAGAAACTAGTCATCTGCCAATACGTCATTCCTCACAGTTAGTACTCGGGTTCACTAACCTTAACCAACTCTCCTCTCCATAACAAAAATCAGAATTTATTTCCTACAGTCAGAAACGAAGTTCCAATACTGTCAAGATGACAGGGAACGATGCCTGCAGGGAAGCAGAGACGAGCTAAGAATAGCAAGTGTGATACCTTCCACCTGAGGGAAATAACCAAACTCCTCCCGCTTGTAAAAAGGAAAAGAACTTCCTACTCCCTCGTCTCTTTCACATTGAGTTTTTACAAAATTGGTGCCTCAAAGACAAGACGGGCTAAATTTGTCTCGGGTTTGAGTCATTTTGGCCTTTTACAACCACCACAACAATCAGAACTCTCTCCATTATCCCTTCCATAAATAATTAACCTAATAAATGCACAATATATTCTGATACACCGCACACAGAAAAGGCAACAGATGAAGTGTGTAGAAAAAAAATAGTAAGACGCTTGAATTTATTTTTTTGTAACTATAGTCACATCAGCTCAGGGTGTAGTCCACCTTTTGCGTGAAGTTAGCTGGCATAAGCTCTAGCATTCCCGGGACCCTTGTGAGGATAAGCGGCTTTTAAAATGGACATGGACAGTCACATTTGACATAATTTAATCACCTGTGTAATGGAGCCAGAACATTGCCATTAGCTTTTGGCATTGAGAATACAGTTTGGCATTGTGAACAAAGAAACCGAAACAAAGAGTGGCACTGAAAAGGTTCCTCCAATAAAGCACGGCATCGGGCTCGCCAGCGAAGGCTGCCGCGCCGGCTCGTGGACGGCAGTGGCTATGAACAACGCTCTTGACAATGGTGCACTCAAAAAGCCGTAAAGCAGCCCGGCTCGGCTTTGTGTTAAGCCCCCTTGGCGCCGAAAATGAGACGTCCGCCGGTCACGGCTTTGGGGAAGGCTGCACGCGGGGCTCGCGGGCGGCGGTGGCTCTGAAAAACGCTGCCGACAATGCCGCACTCAGCCACGTCCGACAACAACGCTGTAAAGAGCCCTGGCTCGACGGTGTTGTTCATCGCAAATGGCGGCGGCTATGAACAACGCTGTAAAGCAGCCCGGTTGGGCGCCATGATAAGCCACCTGGGCGCTGAAAATGAGCAACCCCGGCCGGTCTTTCGATGCTCTTCTCCGACGTGGAAGTGGATCGGACGCGGAGGCGGTTTGGCCGTAATCGCATTTCATCTGAATATGGCTCAAAACAATAGGGTAATATTGCCCCGGTAACTTCACTTGGTTGTGTGATGTTCTCTTCTTCGAAAAGAGCTTCCGTGTCAGAAGGGGCATGTTCGTCTCCCATGGTAGGGTCGACTGCCTCTTTTCAATGGCGAATGTCCGGGGTGATGTCACGGACAGGGGATGGAGCCAATATGGCGACCACTTTGATGTCGTCGAATGACACTTCCGCAACTTTGTGCATGGATGACACGCTCTCCGCTCATATTTAGTTTTTCGTTTGGACATTGAAGTGAATAATGTTATGTATTTTTCATTACAATATCTATTTTAGAATGTTTTTAGGGATGACATTAGACCTTTAAATTGCTGTGCGAATTAGTCATTGATCATAACCACAAAACCACCTACAGTATGTCTACACCGTCATAAACTGAGTACCTGCAGTATTCCCTTACACATACCTGCTGTACAATTTTTCAGGGATTTACTGGTGAAACAGAGTTGTGATTATCCTGAAGACAGGAATAGATCGTAGTCATCTGCAAAGCAAATACTTTCAACAGCAAAAAATTGAGCAAATTGCTGCATTAGAGGCATAATGATTGAGCTTGTCAAGGTGAGACTTATTGGCACCTATCAAACTCGGATGCAACCTGACAAATTTGTTGGTCTTCTTCAATCCCTTATCCAACATCAATACTGAACACACACTCTAAGATGGACAGTAGGAAAGGGGCAAAAACTTCATTGGTCATTATGTCATTGGTGGTCAAGATTTTAACCGTTCATAATTTTCTTGTCTTTTCCGAACAGGTCAGTGATGCAGTGGCTCAACCGAGTCCAGTCCTTCCTCTATTGTAATGAAAACGGCTTTTGGGGAACCTTCCTGGAAAGCCAACGAACATGCGTGTGTCACACGGGTGTCACCCTGTGCCAGCGACCAATCCCTTGCATCATCGGGGGCAACAACAGCTGTGCTATGTGCAGCTTGGCCAACATTTCACAGTGTGGCTCATGCAACAAGGGCTACAAATTGTACCGTGGCCGCTGCGAGCCCCAAAATGTGGATTCTGAGCGGAGTGAGCAGTTCATCAGTTTCGAAACTGACTTGGACTTTCAGGACTTGGAACTGAAGTACCTGCTGCAGAAAATGGACTCGCGACTGTACATCCACACGACGTTCATCAGCAATGAGATCCGCCTGGAGACTTTCTTTGACCCACGGTGGCGTAAGCGCATGTCCCTGACACTCAAAAGTAACAAGAACCGCATGGACTACCTCCACATGATTATCGGTCTGTCCATGAAGATCTGCCAGATGCGAAACAGCAGCATCGAACCCATGTTCTTCGTCTATGTCAACCCATTCAGCGGGAGCCATTCGGAGGGATGGAGCATGCCCTTCGGTGAGCACGGTTACCCCCGCTGGGAAAAGGTGCGCCTTCAGAACTCCCAGTGCTTCAACTGGACCCTTTTGCTCGGCAACCGCTGGAAGACCTTCTTTGAGACCGTGCACATCTACTTAAGGAGCCGAGCCAAGATCCCCACCGGCCTCCGCAACGACACGGGTCCAGTTGATCTGGCAGACCCCAATAAGCGACAGATCTACATCAAAATATCTGACATCCAAGTGTTCGGTTACAGCCTGCGCTTCAACGCCGACCTGCTCCGCAGCGCCGTGCAACAGGTGAACCAGTCGTACACACAGGGAAGTCAATTCTACTCGTCGTCCTCCGTCATGCTCCTGTTACTGGACATACGAGATCGGATTAACCGCCTTGCCCCTCCATCTGCACCTGGCAAACCCCAGCTGGATCTCTTTTCCTGTATGCTAAAGCATCGGCTCAAGCTGAACAACAGTGAAATGATCCGAGTCAATCACGCCTTGGACATGTACAGCACAGAGATACTAAAACAATCAGATCACCTGACTGCAAAACTGTGTTGATTGCTTTAAAATGTCAAAGTAAGTATGGAAAACAATGCAGAAATACCGCCACAAATGGACTGAACCTCTGGGGTGGGCTCTTGTTTCATTTTTTTTCCTTTTGCCTTTTTTCCTTTTTGGACCTTTTCTGCCTTTTTGATGTAATTCAAACTTTGTAAGGATACTTCATATAAAAAGGTGGGGGGGGGGGTTGGGGGTGGGAATGGCTGAAAAAGCATCACTGAAAGGAAGAAATTAACCAGAAGTAATATAAAAGGACTGTAACATATCTGTCCAAGCATGTCTGTCACTCTCTCAAAGAACTTTATCAGAGAAAGAGATTAAAAAAAAAAACACTATGATAAAGAGGCCTTGACTGGAACGTTGTATCTGAAACTGCCATTCTTCTTTACCTGGGGAATTAAAAAAAAAAAAAAAAAAAAAATTTTAACAAAAAAAAAAAAAAAAAATCAAGTGGGCAGACCAGAAACCTTTTATTTCTGCTAACATGCAAAATAAAATTGTTTATATTCACCCTGAAGATTTAAAACAGCCCTACAGCGTGTAACGTAGCCAACACATTTATTATAGAGTCTTTATTACTTTTCCAACCCTGAGCGAGTCGGTGAGTTATGAAGCACTCGGTCATCGGTCTGACATGCAAGGCACATGCAGCAGGCCACTAATGGATAGTCACGTCAAATAACAAAAAGCCAGCTGTTTATAAATATATATATATATATAAATATATATACTTACCGTATATTGTGTGTGTCTGTGTGTGGGTGTGTATACGTGTGCGCGTGTGTATGTGGATGCATAATGTTTTTTTTTTTTTTTCATTTGCTTGATAATTGAATCCGTCCAATTTTAAATTGGAAGCGCTTTTTGACGTGTTTTCAGTTTGTATTGATTTTTTTTTTGTTCTTGTGGATTCATAAGGCACTACCTTTACTGCAGCGTGAATGCAACATCGTCGTGGATTTAATAGTCAACGCTAATTTTGTAGCTTTACGTAAAATGGACAAATAAAGAAATTAAAAATATATAAAATGTTGTGACAGCTGGTTTGTTGAGCTTTTTCTCGGGCACCAAAATGTTAGCGTTCATCATTCAGGCACACTGACGAAAAGCCATAAACGCCCCCACGCCCTCCATCCCCAACTAGAATAATTGTCCGACCCATTTCATTTTACACATACAAGAGAGTGATTTGTATCTCTCCAAGTTGATTATTGAAAAAAGCACAGCAAACTTGATGTTGGCTAGCCATTGAATTTCTGTTGCGCTACAAAAAAAATTACTTGAAACCTAAAACCTCAGCATATATTTCAATCTGGAATCCTTACACTATGTTTTTTTTTTTCTTAATTATTTCAACATGACCCTATAGTGTTGTATAGTTTTGATTTTTATTAGTTATCCCCAATGTCTATGTATATAATTCAATTTATTAGACATGGAAATTAAATCTCTCGCGTGTTTGCTGGGGAAGCCCGTTGACCTGGTGTCTTAATTATTTTATTGGCGCACACAAAAAATATCTAAATATGACCCCTACTGGGTTGCAGACCAACTTGAGATTTTAGTTTATCTTGCTATGGATTGCTGCTTTACTGTTTAGTGTGACACTAAGTCTTGTGGACATTGCGGAGGCACGTATTTAATACCTGAATTTGCAATTTACAGTACAATGGAAAGTGGACCTTTTTTTTTTTTTTGCTCGTATACACAGGTGAGTCTCTAGTGTGAAATTACACAACCACGTAAAAAAAAATTGTGAGCTATCTAAAATTTGTCTGTGAGCAAACCTTTCTGATTTATTTTTTTTTTTTTTGTGCGTGCAGAATTTATATAATCAGGCCTCCACATCGATTTTCTTGTTCCATGACTTAGCAGGCAGACTAAGTGAAGCACATACAAGTGTTTGACTAAGTTGTCAACAGAGGGGAATTTTTGTCTGAGTCGGCTAAACTATCTGTAAAGTTTATTTGGCGGCTTGGTGATAATGAAGTGCTGCCTCCATGACTGAAAAGATCTTATTTTATACATTTATTAGTTGTCTATGGATCTTTACCTGTGCTTCGAAGTTTGGTCTTGCTTTTTGAGAATGGGGCTCCATAGGGAGCTCTGGCACGAGTCATCATGGTAGTGAAGTCTACACCCCACAGTCGAAGGGGTCGGCGTGGACAACACTCATTTCAAATCTTATTTCAGCAACGCTACAAACAACAAAAATAACACGAAACAATCTTTGGGCTATTTTTGTCAAAAGCCCGTCACAGACCTAAAGACTTGTAATTGTTTTTAAATTGTTAAAAAAAATGTCTCCTCAACTTCATCTTGTAAACATCCAACAATTTCCTTTGATTGTGTTCTTTGTTCATCTTGTGTGATTTACCTAATTGCAAAATTCCATGTGTGATTCAATTATCATTTGAAGTCTTACTGTCAAAATTAAAAATATAAAGCCGTTACAAAAAAGGTTCCACCCCACAAAAAAACAACACTTTAAGTGCCATTTTATAGTGTTAGTTCATTCCACTCAGCAATGAATTATCAACTTAATAGCTTGCTAATATGGACATGGTAGAACGTGGCGTAACAACCGCAGTGCAGCGTTGCATGCTAACATTTATCGTAATGTATGTTAGTTAAATTTGACTTTTCAGACACAGAAAGCAAACAAATTTTACGTTAAATAACTCAATGGTCTATGTGTTTTTTATCTTTGTTTGGCTTTTGTGGGTTTTTTTTTTCTATTGCGAGGTACGCGGGGCCCTTTGTAGGCTGGTGTGCTAGTCCCGAAACTGTACCTGAACGGCTCATGTGATTTGTCTTCAAAACAGAAAATGCAACAAATAGTCCCCATTTTCATTGGCACTAGTTTGCACAATTCGTAAGAAATCCTATCACATATTTCTTGTATTTTAAGTCTACTCTTAAAGAGCATTGCTGTTTAAAAAAAGAACAAACATCAAATTTTATCACCCAATTCTCCACTATGGATTTTACAATAATTTCCTTATTCCAGTGACGTAATTAGGCCAGCGTGTTAGCACCAAGGGGAGTTCTCATGAGGTTTATGACACTATGAGACTGTTTGTACATTATCAGAACCATTTTTGCATTTGTTTACTTTTGTTGTTGACCCACTGCAAGGTCCATAAAACAAGAATTTGTGAGGACTTAATTTTTTTCTACATATCACAAACTGACAGAGTAAAGCCATTCTTGTAAGGATTCGATTACAGTCGCTCACGCTAGCCTAAGTTTAAAAATATAGCTATTTTTCACATTTATTAGAGCGCCATTCGTTATGTTTATGGCAAATGATATGATACAGAAAGTCAAACGGTATCAAAGGTAAATTCATAATCTGCAAAAAAAAAGTATGAGTGATAAAATTTTGAGCCCAGGCAAAACCTGTTTGTGAATGTTCCACTACTTGCGATGTATACAGTACAACTAAATTAATGGCAGTCATTTACACATCCCACATTATGCTATATAGTGTTGCTTATATGTATCCATTAAATGTGTCCTAATACCTTGCCGATGTTATGTCCCCCCTGCCCCCCTGTTATGTTGAGGTCATGATATCAGCTTCTTTCAATGAATGTTTCATATTATAATCTATTTCTCATTAAAAGGCTATATTTAATAATATTTGACAGGCTTGTCTTATTTTTTATCTTTTTAGAGAGATTTTGCATATATTTTTCAATTATTAGAGCCCAAGGATGCACGTAAAAATACTGAGTAAAAAAGAAAAAAAAAAGACCTTTACGTACTTAATTTGACGTCTTTTAAACTTTTGACTCCAGGTATCCAACTGTTAAAATTTTCAACATTTAGTCATTCCCAGGTATTTTTTCCATCAACAGACAAATAATTTTTGCGGGGTTCAATTCAAATTCCAATTGAGGCTTGGGGATACTAATTGAAAATTACAGAGAAGGTCAAAAGGAGCTACATTGTGTCTTTGTGGATCTAGAGAAAGCCTATGACAGAGTACCAAGAGAGGAACTGTAGTACTGCATGCGCAAGTCTGATGTGGTTGAAAAATATGTTAGAATAGTACAGAACATGTATGAGGACAGCAGAACAGTAGTGACGTGCTGTAGGAGTGTCAGAAGAATTTAAGGTGGAGGTAGGACTGCATCAGGGATCAGCTCTGAGCCCCTTCCTGTTTGTTGTGGTAATGGTTAGGCTGACAGATGAGGTTAGACTGGAATCCCCTTGCACCATGATGTTCGCAGATGATATTGTGATATGCAGTGAAAGCAGGGAGCATGCAGAGGAACAATTAGAAAGATTGAGACATGCACTGGAAAGGAGAGGAATGAAGATTAGCCGAAGTAAAACAGAATATATGTGCGTCAATGAGAAAGTGGAGGGGGAAGAGTGAGCCTACAGGGAGAAGAGATAGCGAGGGTGGACGACTTCAAATATTTGGGGTCAACAATCCAGAGCAATGGTGAGTGTGGTCAAGAAGTGAAGAAATGGGTCCAAGCAGGTTGGAATGGCTGGCAGAAGGTCTCTGGTGTGTTATGTGACAGAAGAGTCTCTGCTCGGATGAAGGGCAAAGTTTATAAAACAGTGGTGAGGCCGGCCATAATGTACGGATTAGACACTGTGGCACTGAAGAAACAACAGGAAGCAGAACTAGAGGTGGCAGAAATGAAGATGTTGAGGTTCTCGCTCGGAGTGAGCAGGTTGAATAGCATTAGAAATGAGTTAATTAGAGGTACAGCCAAAGTTGGATGTTATGGAGACAAGGTTCAAGACACCAGACTTAATGGTTTGGACATGTCCAGAGGCAAGAGAGTGAGTATGTTGGTAGAAGGGTGCTCAGGATGGAGCTGCCAGGCAAAAGAGCGAGAGGAAGACCATAGAAAAGGTCGATGGCTGTTGTTAGGGAAGACATGAGCGCAGTGGGTGTTAGAGAGGAAGATAGATGCACGAGATAGGCTTAGATGGAAAAAGATCAAAAAGTCACGCTGTGGCGACCCCTAATGGGACAAGCCGAAAGGAAAAGAAAAAGATGATTAAAATTCCAATTGATATTTTAACAGTCCTCCTCATGATGCTGTTAAGACGAGCAACCCAAAACTTAATTAACAGCATTTTGTGGTTACGAGGCTTCGAACAGGATGTTGTCAGAGGGATGTTCCAAAGAGATTAAAGTGTCATCAGCAGGTTGTGTAAGAAAAACTGAAAAAGTCACATAAGCCAAAGAAATGGACATCCTTGAATTTATTAAAAAAAAAAAAAAAAGTGATACAGCTGTGAATTTCTGTTCTGCTCATTGGAAGAAAACACCAAGTTTTGAAAAAAAAAAATGAAACTGTTGAACTTGTGTTCAAACATTTAGAGGAGCTTAAATGAAGTTAGTGGGTAAGGTTATACTGCATTTTTTTCTTGAAATTAAATAAAATGCATTTCATCCTTAAATTGGACCTTAAATCCAAATATCCCTAACATTTTGCGAGTAGTATGGGTAAACGTGAAAGAGGAACATGAAATTTGGTAGTCATGTCTATCATGAATGGACCCACAAAGTTGTAGATGTCTGCCATCTAGGTTTAAAGTGACCTTTTCCAGGAGTCTTTCATACATTTTACATTTGATATATAGACAGATTTGATCTAACTCCTACTAAATTTGAACCACATATAGTGATGCTAAAGTTATTTTATTTCATCATGGTGGTAAGTTGAATAAATTGCCGTTAAACACTAATGCAGAGCCATATCTAAGGTGATCGGTTGGTGACCAGACCGGAGTCTTCCCTGCCACTTAACCAAAAATCAGCTGCGCTTGGCTCCATCCAGCTCAGTAGTATGGACAAACGCTAAAGAAACCAATGGATGGAGTAATAACTGGCTTTAGCCTTCATCTGTAACAGGGACATACTGGGCTCAAATTCAGCCCGTAAATTTAGATGAAGATGCCCCAGAGCGCACAACCAAAAACCATCATGTTTTTTCTTTGTTCCTCCTGCCTTGTAACATACAATTACCTACCCAGTACAGCTGCTGTAAACACAGCATCACGAGCGGTCTGGTTATTGTGGCGTCCTTTCTTTCCCCCCCAATCTAACTAAGACCTCTTTATCCTTTTCCTGGTTCTCCAAGAACAACACCACCTCCTCACTGCCACCCTGCGGTCACCCAGTCAATCAAAAGCCCTTTTGCGAGTGACCTTCACCCCTGCTGCTGCTAATAACAATAATAATCATTACAAGAGTTGTGGGGGTTTTTTTATACACAAAGGGAAACCAGGTATGAAAAGGCCATAAATCACCCAGATGTGCGCACATACTCATGGAGCACACCATGTTTGAGTGTTTATGCTTTCTTATATCAGAGAATTCCTGCTGATTTGGTCACATATCAAATACTATGTACCCCAAGTATCCCTTAATTACTCAAAGTGTAATTCACACAGTCAGGTCAGAGAGACTTGATCATTTTCTGATGGTGAATAACAACAAGAATCAATGATGCTTGTGATACATAAGGACTAAATCATTTGCATAACAATTGCATGGTCTGCTAAGCCTAATATTGTGCTACTGTGCCCACCCGAAGTCATGCTGCTTGGATCCTTCCTCTACTGAAAAGATCTCTTAAATCGTCATATTTTGGTTCACCTTAGGTGTTGGAGAGCAAGTGGAGACGACCCATTTAGGGCTTTTCTGCTGCTGAAAAGCCACCACTGGTAGCACTACCCATGCCACAAGAAGTGTCCAGCAAAGACATGAATCAGAAACACAAGGTACAGTCTGCAGGCTATGATCTCGACTGCTAATACAGCCGGCAACTGACACCCTCGCTGGGCGTGCGCACGTGACCAATGTACGGCTTTGTTGACATAAGGCTACCCTGTCCTGTAAGTCATCTTGTATTTGTTGAAGAGTAGTCTGTAATTATCCATCCTTCCATTTTCATACCTGCTTGTCCTCACAAGGGACACGGGAGAGCTGGAGCCTATCCCAGCTATCAACGGGGTACACCCTAACTCAAAGCCAGCCAATCGCAGGGCACAATGTGACAAACACCTGCACTCACAATCATACCTAGGGGCATTTTAGAGCGTCCAATTAATATTGCATGTTTTTGGGATGTGGGAAGAAATAGGAGTGCCCGGAGAAAACCCATGCAGGCGCAAGGAGAACATGCAAACTCCATACAGGGAAGGCTGGGATTGACCCCGGGTCCTCAGAACTGTGAGGCCGACGCTTTCCAGCTGATCCACCGTGCCGCTTGACTTTTTACTATTAAAAAAAATACATGACTTTGGGGAATATATTTTAATATATTGAACTTCTCTGGCAATGTCAGTGTGGTTTTAAGGATAAACCGATCGATGGCTGCTTAGTCTGTAATTATCTTTTGTTAAATTATGTCAATCTTTATTGGAAATGATACAAGAAAAGAAAAATATACTTGGCTAGGTTTTCCTGGACTGGACAGACTGTCCCAGAGTTGTCCTGAAATTCCCAATTGCCACCCTGCCCCTGATGTACAATCATAACGCAAAATTGCATGGAATTATTTCCTCTTGGCGGCACGTAATTAATCACAAAGTCACCAAAACAGTAGGCGTTTTCAGACGCAGAGTTTATTAAAGAGTGCTTATTGGAACCTGTTGCAATGATATGCTCTGAGAAAAGGGTGGAATTTGGGAACGTCCCACTCTCTTGACGCACTGTAATTAGGGTTGAGGACATCGCTGGAAATTTGGAGCTTCAGCTGAAGAACAGAACCACGTTACTGTGGCGTTGGATGAGAGCGGCAATGTGCCTGACACTGCCCAGGTGAGCATCTTCTTACAAGGGATAACTTCAGACTTGCAAATCACGGAGGAGCAAGCCGCCTTGCAACCAGTGAAAGAGACCACCACTGGGGAGTGACTTGTTCACAGAGGTATGTGACTGAATGTTTTGACAAGTTAAGACTGAAATGAGACAAGCAGGCAAGTGTGAAAATGGACGGTTATTCAAATCTGGCTGGGAAAAATGTTAGACTTTTGAACAGAATGCAGGATAAGGTGAGAGAAATGAACCCTGTGCAGAAATTGACATTGTTTTATTCAGCAGGATGTGTTAAGTAAATCAGTGTTAGAAATTAACCATGTTGTTGGTGCCGTAACTAGAATACCGTCTTCTTCTTTTCCTTTCGGCTTATCCAATTATGGGTCGCCACAGCATCTCATCTCAGATGAACGCATATTTGTTTGGCACAGTTTTACGCCAGATGCCCTTCCTGACGCAACCCCTCTGCATTTAGCCGGGGAGAGAAGCTAACAGCACCTGGTATTCCCAGGCGGTCTCCCATCCGAGTACTTACCAGGGCCAAACCCGCTGAGCTTCCGAGATCTGACGAGATCGGGCGTTCTCAGGGTAGCGTGGCCATAAGTTGTAACTAGAATACTGTACTGTAGTTAATTCAAAGCAAATAAAAAAAGAACATGGTTAGTAAGGTCACTCTCTGCTGGATTTTTACTCTTCCCCTCAAAGAGAACTTTCCACACCTGAAAACGTCCTCTTTGGAACCACTTACATATGTGAACAGACATTCTCAGTGATGAAATTCAATAAATCCAAACACAGATCCGATGTCACTGAATGACAACCTCTCAACTGTCCTTCACATAGCTACTGCAGATACTCAGCCACTCTCCTCATGCACTGTAACGAAGCGGGTTGAGGACATCGCTGGAAACTTGTAGCTTCAGCTGAATAACAACCACTTTTCTCTGGAGTTGGATGAGAGTTGCCACATACATGACATTGCCCACCTGTTCATCTTCTTACGAGGGATAACTGCAGACTTTCAAATCACAGAGGAGCGAGCCGACTTGCAATCAATGAAAGGGACCACCACTGGGAGTGACTTGTTCACAGAGGTAACTGCATGTTTCGACAAGTTATGACTGAAATGAGTGAAGCTGGCAAGTGTGACAACAGACTGTTGTTCAAAATCTGAGTGGCAAAAATGTTAGACTTTTGAACAGAATGCAGGATAAGGTGACCAAAATGAACCCTGTGCAGAAATTGACATTGTTTTATTCATCAGGATGCGTTGTTTAAATCAGTGTTAGAAATTAACCATGTTTCTGGTGCTGTAACTAGAATACAGTAGTTAATTATATCAGAGCAAATGAGAAAGAAAATAGAGAATGAGGTCTGTCTCACTGCTGGATTTTTACTCTTCCCCCTCAAAGAGAACTTTCCACACCTGAGAATGCATGCTCAGAAGATTCTCATCCTCTTTGGAACCACTTACACATGTGAACAGACATTCTCAGTGATGAAATTCAATAACTCCTAACACAGATCCTCTGTCAATGATGACGACCTCTCAACCATCCTTCGTATAGCAACCTCTGATATTCAGCCAGATTTCAATATTCTTGTTCAAGCCCAATATTAGATGAAAACAAGTTACAGGTTCCAGTGTTTATGGAGATTAACAAGTTAAAAATAATTTGCACTGATGTGATAGTTTTTAATACTTTCTCTGCTATATGCTCTATATTTTCTCATTTGACATATAAACTAAAATTTCAACATAGCCAATCATTATAAATATTTACCGAATAGTTTTATTTCAATTACCAGTTATTCAAAATATAGAATTGAGTGAATTTTACAACAGGACAAAGTTGAGAATTAAGTTCAAGATTTCAATGGTGCAGCCCTTTGACACAATTCTGGTTTCTCATGTGGCCCCTTCCAAAAATTAATTCCCCACCTCTGTTGTAGACCATTTTCTATTCTGGCTCAAGTACTCAGGAATGCAATGCCCTCAGAAAGTGGAGCAGCAATAGCTGTAGTAACCTTCAAATCTCCATTTAAAACATTCCTCCCCTTTTGCATTTAGTTTTACCCCCTGACATTTGGGACGCTGGCTTGTCTTGCCACATATCTTCTCTCCTCCCTCCCGTCTCATGTGAAGACCTGTTGGCAAAGAGCAAAGTGAGGCCTTCACCATTGCTATGCAGTATTTTGCATCGACCCAACAGGAGTGGACCTGAGAGAGACAACTTCCCTGGAGCTGTCCACCTGCATCACTTCATGCCATCAAAGGGGACTGTTATCCTGTTTGCTTTTATTGATCATATAAAAATATAATTTATGTAGTCCTTTCATCAACCAATGCACCCTGTTCATCCTGGAAAGGAGATTCACGTGTCTTTTCCCTTCTCGATGTTTATGCTTCTTCCCCCAAAAAGATCTTCTGGTAATTCCTCCTTGCCCAGGTGAGGTGAATGGTTGAATTGCGAAGCCTTTTGGGTCTCCATCGTGGTTAAGATTTACGCTATAGAGAGGAATAATTTAGATTTGTATAAACTTGACTTGATTCGAGTGGAGGGATCAATCTAATAGTTAAGGTGATTTTTATTTTATTTATTTTATTTGATAAAAGACTGCTTGATTTTTTTATCCTACACTTTATGGAGACTCACCTCCATCTGGCCTGTAATTTGAGGTGGAAGAATGGGAAAGTGAGAAAAGTGCCTTTGTAGGCAACCTTTAGTGCTTAAGCGTTTGAGCACGCCACTTGAGTTAGAGAAAAAGCTGCAGCCTTTTATGCAAGCCATCAGTCCAGCTTGTGCCTGAAATGAGCCCCTTTACTTCCTCCCCCTAAAACCTTTTAATACTCAAAGTATGAAATTTGATTGGACAACATCTGGAAGCATTTGTTCCAATCTCTTTAAAAATCTTCAGTTTTGTATTAATACAGGTATTTTTTTTTTTTGTAACATTAGCTCTTTTTTCCCCTCATCAGTCAACAGCAAAGAAACAACAATTACAGCATTTGTAACTCGTTCCAACCAAGCTAACTGACTAGCTATTGTTATCCAACCACCTCAAGTAAGCTTTAATCAGTTGCTCCCTTTTCTACTCCCATTGATCCATTCGACTGTATCTTGGTTTATTTAGTTAGTGGGTGTGTCATCCACTTCAGATAAATAGATTTTGCCTCCTCTTTTCACATTAGGAGTAAAGAATCAGTGGTTGTTCTAAACCATTATTTCTATGTTATCCTTCTCATGGAGAATCGAATATGTTCCCCAGTGTGTCATCCACTAAAGCAGGTATGACAAACTCAAGGCCCGTGGACCAAGCCTAGCCCATCACATTATTTTAAGTGGTCTGTGAAAGAAAATGATGTGTGTTGATTTCATTTTTTTTTTTTTTTGCTGAAATACCAAACGTGTAAATCTTCACTTTTAGTAATGTTGAGACATTGCAAATATTTTTTAATCAATCTCTTGTTAAAAAGGAATTTAATAATAATTGAACAAGTTTTTACTGAATTCTGATTTCAATACATCGTATTCATTAATTGGAAGTGTTTATGTAATAATATGTGGCAATCGTACATTTCTAAGTTCACAGTCATAATGCACTGCCAGAGGGAACCATAATTACGATGAAGACTTTGACAAGATGAGTTTGGCACCCCTGCTTGAAGATAAATTAGATGCTTCACCTCAGGTAAATTTTCCTTAATTGCGCCATTTAAAAAAAAATAAATAAAAAAGTACTGTGTAAGTGTAGTTGGCTCCAAGGGGCTTGTTTCTGTTTTAATGGCATCCCTCGTATAGATGCAGTTACCCTAGTTAGTCACAGGGTGTCAAGGATAGTTCTGTTCATTGCCAGTTTCCATGCTAACCCTCTCATGGAGGCCCTGCACCAATGAGATGCTTGGTGCATCATCCACTACAGCCACCTCTCTCAAATAGATGCATACCTCGAATGAGCTTTAATCAGTCTCTCTCTTTCCTAACCTTTTCCCTGCAGGAAAAAAGCAGTAGCTATTTTCTATGTTGTCCATCTCATGGAGGCCTTGCACTGATGGGTTGTTGGATGTGAAGAAACACCTTATTCAAATACTGTAGACGTCCCCCTCTTTTTTTTTTTTTTGTTTTTTACATCAGAGTTGTATTTTGGTTCATTCTGTTCCCTACAGGTTGTGTATCCATGTTAGATGAATAAATGCCTCACTCTACATCAGTGCGGAAAAAAAAAACAAGTAGTTGTTTTGAACTCTGCCCCAATTAGTAATAGGCAGTGTAATCCACCTGAGAAAAATAAACACCCCCCATTCCCACTTCAGAAAAAAGTAGTGTGTTCTGAACTCTTGTTTTTATGTTAATAATTTTATAAAGGCAGGCAAGATCCACTTAAATTTAAAGAATGTCTCCCTCAAATAGATATTTCCCCTTTATCATGTCGGGGGGGAAAAAAGTACCGTAATTTCTCAAGTATAATGCCTCCTGAAGTTTAACGCGCACCCCCAAAGTTGACCTAAAAAAAATCAGGAAAACCCTTCTCCCAATGTACAATGTGTACCACCAATTTGCTGCTATCCATATGCTCAAAATATTAGCAATTATCTGTATTTCTATTTTGCTAGGTTTGGACTTTTATTGTTTGTACTTGCATTGGTTTTCAAAAAATCGTTTGTACAACAATCATTAACAATAATCATCTTTGTGCATGTACTGATGCAGTGGTAATATATAGTAGGGACAGGCCACGGGACACGCTTGTCCTCGTCCCTGTAATTGTCAGAACAGAATCCTTCAACCAACTAAAATAAATGCTGAATGATGGCATAACATTTTGTTAATACTATTGATAGCACATATTACAGTTTTAAAGAAATAAAATATTTAACACTGTTTAACTTAAACATTTTTTGCATTAAATATTGGTGCATAAAACGTTTGTGCATAATGCAGTTTATTCACTACATTACACATCCCTGAGCAAGACTTAAAAAGAAGCATCTGACTCATCTCCAATCTGAAAAATATCCATCATCGCTACCTTTGGTGCATCACTGTCAAACTCATCATTGATGAATTGGTCTACTTCTAGTGCTTCCTGCATTCATGAACGGTGATCCCATCATGTCATCCTCTATGCCATCCATGGCGTTTGTGAGGAAACATTTTTTGAATCCCAAGAGTCATGGTTCCCTTTATTTCTCATTGTCAGTGCTTTGAGCGGAAGGACCACCGCGCTAACAGCGGAGCCTGTTGCCCCCGTTCGGCTGCAATCTGTACCAACTCTTCATAGCGTCAGCTCAAACTACGTAGAAATGAGCATTTTTAAAAAAGCAAGCATTTCAATTATCCCTTTTTTTTAAATGATCGTATGATCGTACTACGTAGTTTCAGCTCATGTTGTTTTGCTTCCGGTTTGCCCGTGTCATCGGCCGGAGTGGTGAAATATTTCTTTTATAAGCGGCTGACCAACTAGCCCTTGCAGTCGACATTTTTTGTCTTCGTTTTAGTTAAAACAAACTCACATAAAGTTGTTTCTGATGTTTGGTACAGTTGCAACAAATATGCTACGCTAACGATCGTTAAATGCAAAGCTTTCCCCACCCTGCCTCATTGAGAAGGTTTAAGTTCAGGTTGGTGGTGCACATTACATAATAAATATAAATGTCTAAAATGAGACATCGAATATGATATTGAAATTTATATGTATACCTTTTTTACCACTCTTTTTACCTGTATTCGACAATACAATGTAACTGTATTTTTTTATTTTTCATCCATACTGAAAAATAATGCGGTCTATTGACTTTTTGAAAATATTTTTGGAAAAAATTTCACATTTTTGAGAAATGACAATTATTTTTAACTGCTGTTTCCATGTTGCCCCTCAAATAGAATATGTTCCTTAATTATTTATGGGGTTCATTATATACTTCAATAAATGCCTCCCTTTTTTAAATCACGAAAAAACATGTAACTTTTTTCATCGAAATTCTCTTTCAATGATAGCCCTAAAATAGCAATTAGTTATTAGTTACCATGTGGAGAGAGGAAGACCAAAGAGGTTTATGGATGTGGTGAGGGAAAACATAAGGGCAGTTGGGGTTAGAGAGGAAGATGCAGTAGATAGGCTAAGATGGGAAAAGATGACATGCTGTGGTGACCCCTAATGGGACAAGCCGAAAGGAAAAGAAGATGCCACATCCACTGAAGATAAATAGATGGCTCCCTCAAAAAGACACCTTCCTTTTTCACATCAGGATAAAATGGGATTGTTTCATCAGCTTTTTAGTGCCGTGCTTCAAATAGGTACCAACGATAATAAAAACAAACAACAAATGTTTCCCTAAATAAACCCCTCCGTTTTTTACATCAGAAAAAAATGGAAGTTGTTCTGAACTCCTGATTTATCTCATTGGTTCTGCCCAGTCTGCCTCTTTTTCTTAGTGTTTATATAACCGTTCAGTTCACCTCTACTTAACGTAGGCTTGCTTTGTTTGAAAACATTTCAAGCACAAGTTCTTTAGAAAACCTCAAACCCTCCACACAATAGGCTGTCAAGTGACATATTTGGAAGAAAAAAAAAAAGAATTAAAAAAAGTGTCAGTATTCTGACGCATCCCACTTTGTTAACGAACTTAACGGGGGAGGGAAACAAACCATACGTAAGTAAATACAGGGCCTCCGCGCGAAGCAGGTGAAGTTAATAGTTAGTCGTGCACTGCCATCGGATGACATGCTTGTTAGTTACCATTTGTCTTGAAAGGAATTACACACAAACTTGGAGCTAGCTCTCCCAATAATTGAAGACACACGACACAAACACCTTCAGGCTGTTGTTCTTGTCGAATGCGTCGGTATGACAGCCACAATAGGCACTTTTGTGACAAAAATAACGTGGCATTTAGCATTAAAAGTACATTGGTTGCAAAGTCTTGTCTGGAGTAAAATGACTTCCAAGTTTCTTGGTAAAAGCTTGTTTTGTTTTCGCAAGAGCTTGATATCCTTTTTTTCTGTTTTAACGCTTGAGCAAAGAGCAAACTCAGCCATTTGTGACAAGAGACGGTAAATTAGGCATCACCACTTTTCAAAAATGCAAAGTAGCACAACGCAGTGAGACCAACGCAGCAAATTGGGGAAACAAAGTGAAGCCATTCAGAGGCTTCATTGTTTTATATTCTCAACTTTTCTTTTCTATCGACATTTGTATTGGCAAACCATTTCTATTGAGCAGTTTTTAATGGTTATTCTATGCTTTTCATCCATACGTGTAATTGAAAGGCAAAAAGCTGGAAAGCGTAAGCAATATGCTGGCATTGTCTAAAGTGTCCATCCAAGGGTTGTTGCTCAGAACAGATGAAGATGAATAAAATGTGCTGTCCTGGCTCAAAGTAAGTATAATGACAGCAAAGAAACCAAAATATAAGAAGACAAAAGCCTGTGTGTTGTATAATGCTTGAAAAGTCGTGGCAGTCGATAGTATGATGCTTAGAAGATTGTTTAGAATTCATTTTGTGTCGAAAAAAGCATGGCAAAATTAGCGGGTGAATTGAGGCACTTGGCTGGCTTGAAGTGAAAAAGATAACAAAAGAGTAAAAAAAAAAAAAAAAAAAAAAGCAGTTCAAGACTGGAATAGTTACGAGTGCATGAAATGTTGCTCTTGAGTTTTCTCAATTATGCTTCCACATTTGTCAAAATCTGCTAATCCAAAATACACAGAGAACGTGGTATGACTCCGGTATGATGAACAACTACAGTTTTAACAAAGTGCTGCAGATATCAAACACAAGCAAAGCAAAGCAAATTAATTTGCATAGCACATTTTATACACAAGGTAACTGAATGTGCTTTACATGATCAAAAGCATTCAAATATATAAATAGCATTTGGAAAAAGTACAATTAAAACAGCTTTTGGTCCAAGAACTATCACTGAAAAGTGGAAGTACTCTAAAACGCATGAGAAAAAACCGAGTTTTTAAATCTGATTTGAAAACACACACTTTGAGCTGATATCACCTCTGTTGGGAACTTAATTTTTATTTAATTTATTTATTTGCAGCATAATAGTTGAATGCTGCTTCTCCATGTTTGCTTTGGACTCTGCACTCCATATTTTGACCTGAATCAGTTGATCTCAGAGAACTTCTGGGTTTGTATTCCATGAGAATTTTTTTTTCATAAATTCAAGACTTAAACCATTTAGTGATTCATAGATCAGTTGTAGAACTTTAAAATCTATTTTTAAACTGACTGGAATCCGGTGTAAAAACTTTAGAATGGACCTTTCCGACTGCTAATCTTCAGCTGCTGCCCCCCCCCCCCACTTAACTACAGTTGCCATGCCACACAATCTTCCAAAATGGCGACAGAACATAAAAGGTTTGAACTGGATCATCTATCGCGTATTCCAGATAATATTGGGGTATGTTTTTTGCCAAATGCGTCAGACTTGTCCAAGAGAGTTCTACAGATAGGTCACAACTATTTCACACAAGGATATGTACACAGAATTAAGATTTTGGACCGGGAAGGATGCAATGTCAGAGTTACAGCGAAACGTTGGCGATCGATCATTTGACGCCACACAAACTTTATATTGAAATTCAACATGATAAAATTGTGGAATCGTACTGAACATGTAAAGCGGGGTGAGTACTTTTTCCTTGGAAAGATCACGAGTAATATCATTGTAGTCTTTAAGTGAGTGGGTGTATTCATTTGACTTGGCTTGTAATGGAACACAGTGCTATGTCTGAAAAGTCCGATGTGATACAAATAGGAAAATAACATTTCTCTTGCATGACATCACGCATTTACGTATTACAAACCCGACTCGTTGGCATAAAACCTTACACACTTCATTCAGCAGGTCAGTGATACACCAACAAAGTGAAAGTTGTTCTGCTGCAATGTATAAAGCATTGATAATAATTCAATCAAACTCAGAGAAGATACTTCTCCATCACTTACCTTCGAACATGCAACCTTGTTTGTTGTTGTCCACACACAAGTTGTACGTGTGCTCTTCCGTGAGCCTTAATCCACTGTAGACACTTCCACAACCGTGTTTTAGGCTTTGGAAAATGAATCACCCAGGCCTCTTGTAATCTAGCCAGATGTCTTTCAACAGAATTGCACGTTCCCCATATGCATCTGAGGACCATTTTGTTCATAACATTAACTTTTTCAACTGCACGCGACCGATAACCAGCATTGCTTGTGCGACATGGCAACAAGAGGGGCGGGTCAAGCCAGGGGTTAAGACAATGAAGCTATCCGATTGGCTATTACTGTATGAGTGATTGACAGGTCAGAAAGGTTCATTGGAGTTATATGCTTTGATGGCTTTGTTCTGATTACAATCCGAGTTGCAGCATTCTGAATGAGCTGCAGCAGTTGAATGCTCTTCAGAAGACTATTACAATAGTCAAGTCTACTTGAAATAAAAGCACGGATGAGCTTCTCCTGGTCTGCTTGACACATGCAAGCCTTCAGATGGTAAAAGGCAGTTTTAGTAATTCATTTCATATGACTGTAGAAGCTCTTGTCAGAATCTATCAGAACACCAAGGTTTCAGACTTGGTGTTTGGTTTTTTATAATAATGATCATTTTCTTTATTGCCAAAACAATTATCTCAGTTTTGTTTTGGTTTAGTTGAAAGAAATTTTGGCTCAATGAGTTATTTCTCTGCTTTAGACAGTGGCACAATAGCTCAATTGAAGTATAAAACAATTATATTTTATTATTATAGAAAATTATATCACACTTATGATACATAATATAATGATTTGAAAATAAATACAGTTTAAATGAAAAGGTGGGAGTACGATGGTCGACTAGTTCATGTCTTCCTCACCATTCTGAGGGTCGGGTTTCAAATCCCAGCCTCGCCTGTGTGGCGTTTTTATGTTCTCCCCGTGATTCCGTGGGTTTTCTCCATCTACTCTGGTTTCCTCCTACATTACTAAAAACATGAATGGTTGGTTAATTGAAGACTCTAAATTGGCCATAGGTATGAATGTGATTGTGTGTTTGTTTAAATGTCCCCTGTGATGGGCTGGCAAGCAGTTCAGGGCATACCCCGTTTCCTGGCCCAAGATAGATAGGATAGGCTCCAGCACTCCTGCAATCCTTGTGAGGATAAGTGATTCAGAGAATCAATGGATGGATGGATGAAAAAGTTAATTGATAAAAAAAATAACTAAATATTTTTTCTGGGTTGTCACAAACAGTCTGGTTTATGGTGCTAAGGTTGGATTGTCAGGATTTGATTTTGATCATAAACATCTCACAATCTACTGGTAAATAAAGATATGATGCTGGTTTGAGTTAAGGTGACAATAAAATATTAATATATACATTATTGCACTGAATTGAATAGTCAGGACACTCCATGGTATGCTGTTTAGTGAAGACAGTAAAGAATTACTTTGTTCCAAATTCCAAATGTCTCCATGTGCTGTCCTGCATTGAAGTGATTAGGTTAAGATATAAAAGGAAAAAGCCTGAATACAGTTTTACCGAAGAATAGTCACACAAATCCATGTTATGCTTTTCAGAATTGATTTCGACTCCAAATTTGCTACGCTGACATTTATCAAAAAAGTTGTGAATGCTCAAACTCCCAACTGGATATGCGTGTACCTTGATTGAATCCATAAAATTTTCTGAAATATACTTGATTTCTCTCCAACAGCAATTGTCTTGAAACTTTAGGCTTAAAATTTGTAAAGTTATTTCTCTATTTGTTCTGTTATATACGTTTTTTACTGAGCATGTAGTTCCAATAGTCTGATGTGTGAAGACAGAAGATATCTTTCATTTTCAGTGCTTTACCGGGACGTGAAAGTCAACTCGGAAGGTTTTTGCCGACAGCTGTGCACACACAGTGTAATGATGTCAGGACTTTTAAGGTTATTGGATTCGCCATTGTGTGTTTTAGTTTTATGTGCTGAGCCTCGCAAGCTGTATCGTCCGATCGCATTTTGCGAGGTGGGTGTGGGGCGGGGGACGGGGGGTTGACCTCAGCGCACGTTAAGATGGAAGCTTTCACTTTTATTAGCGGGGAACTTTGGAAAAGCTGTCAGTGCTTACCTTGTCATAAAAGCTCGTGTCAGGATTGTGCAAAACAACAAAATCCCTGTCATCTATTATGGGAAGAAGCCTACTTTTGTAAGCATTTTGGGAATAATAAATTCTGTGATACAGTGTGATACAATTTATTTCACGTAAAAGTGGAGCAAACCGAAATAAGAATGAATATATGAGAATGCAACAAAATGTCCAGAAACGAGGCATAATGGGTGGAACAATAGATTGAGAAGCTCCCCGGAATATTAACGTGGAGCCACACGACATTGTAAAGCGACGTTTCAATCTGCAGGAACAAGGCCAGCATCGTATAACCAGTAGATAATCTTTAAATCTTTATTACTGTGCACTTTTATTAGATTTACATTCTGTTTTGATTACAAAGGAGTACAAATGGGCTCAGAAGTTAACTTTTTAAAGCCTGTTTGTGAACAATACCATCTCCAGTATGAACGTCTCGTTAGAGATGGCTATACTTTACTTTTATTGCAGAAAAGGGAGGGAAATAGGAGGATGGACAAGATAGAGGCATTTATTTGGCTAAAAGGGGACATTTTTTGCTGTGTTTTTGCTCTATGGTGCCTCAGTTAAAGTGAAATATGAGTTCAAATTGTCCACCCGTTCCCGAGTTCCAGAGCTTTTTCTGCCGGGAAGCCTGAAAAATCTGGTAATTTGAATTTCTCATGGTTATCCATGTCACTAGTCACAAGCAAGTCTTCTACATCACGGCAACCAATCAGAGGAAAGGAAGCAATCAGCCAAGTGTGAATAAAGCAGACACAAATTCTGGATCAAATGGAGAGAACCTATGCAAGGTCCACACAGGTGAGTCTGGGATTTGAACCCAGGTGCTCAGAACTATGAGTCAGATGCTCTAACCAGTCGGCCATCCCGTGTATATTATACATACATAAATTTCAAAAAACGTTTTTCCTTTGTCATCTAAATCTTACCATGAACACTCAATACACATATTTTATATATGCAAATTAAGAAATGCTAAAATAAAAAATACATATAGGCGGCATGGTGGAGCCGCTGTAGAGCATTGGCCTCACAGTTCTGAGGTCCAGGGTTCAAATCCCAGCCCCGCCTGTGTGGAGTTAAATGTTCTCCCCATGCCTGTGTGGGTTTTCTCCAGGCACTCCGGTTTCCTCCCACATCCCAGAAACATGCCTTCTTTGGAGAATCTAAATGGCCCTTTTTAAAAAATTGAACTGTATTTGAACATTCTTTCCCAAAGTAAAAATACAATCAAAACATTTAACTCAATACTTTGCAATGGAATCTTTGTTTGGAATTAGCGAGGTTTGGTGAAGTTCTTAACTGGTTTGCATACACTCTAGCAGGTATTACCATCCACTTTTTCATGCAGATCTTCTCTACATCTGTTCTGTTTTGGGGTTGGGGTATATACTCTCCTTAATACGGATCAGTTGTTCTTTCCCTTTTGTTGAGAAACAGACTCAAACCATGATATTTCCACCCGCATACTTCACAGTGGGTATGGTGTGATTGGGCTGTCACTCATATTTTTCTTTTCTTCTTTACAACAAGAAGTTCTATTTTGATCTTATCTGACCACATGGCATTCTCCCAATCGTCCTCTGGATGATCCGGATATAAACTAGCAAACTTTAGATGGACAAGTGCTGGTTTAAGCAGGCGGACCTTTCGGGCAATGCAGGGTTTTGAATGAATCCATGATAATGTCATGTGTTGTTATTGGGAACATTTGTGATTGTGGTCCCAGCTCTCTTCAGGCCATTGAACAGGTCTTCCCGTGTAGTTCTGGGTTGATCCCTCACCGTTCTCAAGATCATTTATGGCCCACAAAGTGAGTTCTTTGATAGAGTCCCAGGTTGAGGAAGATTGTCTGTCACCTTGTATTTCTTCCATCTTTTAATAATTCCCACAACAGTTGATCTCTTCTCTCTAAACTGCTTGCCTATTATAGAGTAGCTCATCCCAGCCTTGTGCTGGTCTACATTTTTGTCCCTGGTGCCCTTCGACGGCTCTGTGGTCTTGTCCCTGGTGGAGGTTGGAGTCTGACTTTTTGAGATGGGTGGATAGGTTTCTTTTATATTAGATGTGGAGTTCAAACAGTTAACAGGTAGTGTGTGATAGAAGAGTTTCTTAAAGATGAACTACCAGGTCTGTGAGAGCCAGAATGCTTGCTGGATGGTTGGTACCCCATTTTTTTTTTTTCCTGGTATGTACAAATCAGTCTTTTAAATATCGTACAATATGATTTCCCGGATTTTATTTTTCACTTTCTCTCTCTCACAGTTGTAGTATGCGAATGATGAAAATGACAGACGTCTCTCATTTTTAAATGGGACAATTCACAAAATCGTTGGCTGTCCAAATACTTTATTATCCCAAATGTTTTTGCAACTGTAGGGGGAACACCGGAGAAGAAAAAACAATAATTCCTTACTTCTGCAGTTTTTGAAATGAAAGCAGGTATGCAAGTTCCAATGAGACTGTTCATGAACTTGCACTGTCCAGTTTTAACACATGATGGACAGAGGAGAGGATTTATTTTACATATCAATTTCCAACAGGCTCGTCACTCCTTTTGTAGATGCTAACAAAGCAACGCCTCACCTCGACACCGACAGGCCAAATTGATGGCAGTGACTGGAAAGCTATATTTCAGAGACCGTGCCAAAACTCCCCTGACAATATCCTGTGAACAAGTTCCGCTGGTAAATGTGAGGGCCACTGCATCTGTCTCTGTCACACAAACGATGGCACAAGAAAAGAGGAGCTCTCCACCAAGGCTGAACTATTTGCAAAGGCATTTTTGTTTATTTGTCTGTCCAAATGTAACCGCACTACTTCCTGGTTAGAGCAGGATGATGTAAGATGATGCAACGGTACCGTTTTTCGATTCTGGGGCTAGATTGATGGCGGTGACAGGAAAAAACTATATTTCAGAGAGAGCGCAAAAGCTCCCCCAGTTACCGGACATTATGGCTCAAAACAACCATTAATATCCAGACTATTTTATTATTTATAGAGTAATAGATTAAATGAAGTCACTGATGGCATAGTGGTACACTCGCCTGACTTTTCCAGCTTGGAAAAAGAATAGAAGGAATATGTTAGATTTTGACATTGTATCAGTTTTTATTGTAAGTCGGCAGAGAAGAAGAGACTTAAACATCAAAACAATAAAATTGACTTCTAACAAAGAAATTATGGGACGCCATATCACGTCAGTTTTGGTTCGTTTCATTGTTTGATTGGGCAATAGAAGAAATTTAATCCCTCTAACAAAGTGGAAAAAAGCATGCACCTCCATATTTGTTTTTGAGCAGGTAAATAGCAAATGATGATGATGGTAAAATGCAGGATTTTTTTAAACCAAAGACAGGGATGAACCCTTCCATCATGACAGCTCATTCCTGGTTTATGAAAATATGTCAGAAGTTCAGATTACATTTTTCCCCCCTATTCTTGGTTTTGTCATGCACATTGATTGTGGTGAATCGAAAATGAAAACATTTAATGAAATCTCTACAATGTAAAAAGTATTCATACTCTTTCACTTTTTCCACATTTATTTTTTATTTTTTATTTATTTCATCTAGACATTCTAAATATGATTTGAAAATATTTTTCTACAAAATCTGCATAAAATATCCCATAGCGACAAAGTAAAAACCTATTTTCAGACATTTCTACAAATGTATTGAAAATCTAACCATTTAAAGATTAGGGGTGATAAGTATTCAGACTCTTGGCTTAATATTTTGTTAAAGGTATGAAGTAATTTTATTGTCAAATCTACAATATGTGTTGTACATACAGACTATTGATATGTTGATTCTCGATGCCCCGTGGTGCTACAGAAGACGGCATAAATAATAAACATCAGGATAAACAAAAGATGGTCTAAATGATTAACATTAGTATAAAGAACCTAAATAAAATTATGGCATGTACTATATAAAAATTATAGATATATCAAATATCGAAGATTAGAAGACCTGTGCAACAGCTTCAGGGGCAGGCTGTGAAATCCTTGAGTTGTCCAGCTGAAGCCCGGACTTGAAGCCATTAAAACATCTCTTCTGGAAAGACCTAAAAATGGCTGTCCACCGATTTTACCCATTCAACCAAACTGCCCTTGAGAGGAGGGAAGAAAAAATAAACCATAGTTTCCGCAGTCTACAAAGCATAGAAGCGACAATGCTGCAAGTGGACGTGGGCTGGGATCCAAATCAAACTTCGCAAGAGAGGACACAGATTGGCGTTCCCGTCAATCCCACCCCAAATCTATGCTCCCTTCCCAACAAAATAGATGACTCCCGAAATACAAGCAGCACATAGACTGTCCGTCCAGGGAAAATAACACTTTAGACCACTGCTATACCAAAGTAAATAATGCATATCAACCAACATATGGACCAACAGGGCAAAAATAGAACTTCAAAGCTGTTTTGACTGCACTGACTGGAGAGTCTTTGAAACTCCCCCTCATAGCCTGGACGAATATATGGATACTATTGCATCCTATCCTTTTCGGTGAGGAGGTGTGTTTACCAACACAACCTGTTCGCATGTTCAAGAACAACAAGCTGTTGTTTACTACCAAACTTAAGGAACTTCACCAGGCTAAAGAGGTCGCATACTGTAGCAGTGATAGGGCCCTGTACAATCACATTAGAAACAAGCTAACTAAAGAAATCAACATTTCAAAGAGGAATTATGAGGCAAAGTTGGAAAAACAGTTTTGTGCCGTTTAGATGAGCCGTGCCTCTTTTTCTCCAGATATGAGGCTTATAATTTAGGCCTAAAAGTTATATTTTGGTTTCATTAGACCAAGGGTTAATGGTTGACTTTCTTGATGGTTCTCCTATCCCCACAAGGGATCAATGGAGCTCAATCTTAGTGACCATAGGGTTGTTGTTCACCTCTCTGACCCAGACCCTTCTTCGTGTTACTCAGCTTGGTCAGACGGGCAAATCGAGCAAACGTCCTGGTGGTTCCAAACCTCTTCCATTTTTGAATAATGGAGACTACAGTACTTTTTGGGACCTTCAATGCTGCTGAAATTCTTTTAGATCCTTCCACATATTTGTGTCTTAAGACAATCTAGTCTTGGAAGTCTGTAGACAATTCATCAATATAAACCTGAACTGAGTTTATATGGGGAAAATTGTGTGCAGATGCCACATCAAATAAAATAAAACTTTGGTGTGTAATATCTTCATGTTTTAAAAGGTCGACTTTCTTATGGAGCCCTTCATGACTTCCCTCTTGCAAACCTTTATCTTTCTTTTTCACGATTTATAAAAAAAAAAAAAATGTCAAAGCCAGAGGAATTTGCCTAATGAGTTTTGTCCCTATTAAATGGTTGCTTTGCAATTTTGTACAGCTCACCTCAGAGGAAGGGAAATTGTTTTTGGTGCATAACCCTATGCAATGTTGACGTAATTTTCTATTCTAGTTTCACAGCAATGGTGTTAAATTGCTAACCTTCACTATCACTCATGCCACCACCGGCATACATACAGTATGTAAACAATGTCATTGAATTGACAAGCACTGTTGGGATTATACTGTTACCAATCATATGTGTCACTGGACACGATGAGACTCTTAGGATTATTTTTGACACCCGCTAGTTCCTCGCCATAGCTGGACATGTGCGTGCATTTGCAGCTGGGCACATCAAATGGTTGCCAAAAGTGGGGCAATGTTTGAGAGCGTGCTGTTGGCGGGCTGGAGAAACTCCGTATTCGTGAAATTGTCTCATCGCCAGCATGGCAAAGACTGCAAACATTTACCTTCTAACACCCAGTTTTAGGGGTCACCATTGATGACGTAACAAATGTGACGCATGCACGCTGATTCCTGAAGAGTGTACAAGCGCCAGCCGCCAGACCCACCAGGAATTCTCACTGTGCTCTTGGCTGCCCAAACAAAGTATGATCTGTAAAGAGTTTATCTTCATCATACTGCATTGCCCTTAAAAACTAATAACCTACAGATGATTTGATTTTGAAAAAATATGTACAAGGAATTGACAAAATTGGCTTTTAGTGTGATTGTGAGTGGGACTGTTGTTGTTTGTCTCGCAGCCCTAGCAACCAGTTCAGGGTATACCCCGCCTTCTCCCCCCAAAATAGTTAGGATGGGCTCCCGTTCTCCCGCAACCCTTGTGAGGATGAGTGACTCAAATAACGAATGGATGGATGCACCAGAATTGGATAAACATGCACTGAGGGCTCTCTGAATATCCACTCACAACAAAGGCTTCTCATACTACAAAGCTTATCTCTCAGTTCATATACATCAGATTCATATTCCTTCACGAGATAATTTCTTTACAAACAGGGCTTCTCACAAAAAATTTTTGCAATTTAGAGGATTATGTAATGAGCACAAATGCTGCAAATAGGAGAGATTTTCAGTAAAGACCAGGACAGGTTACCAACAAAACGGGTTACCAATTTGCGGCATGTTGGAATTGTTAATAAGCACAGATTGGACCTTTTGCATTTTGGGCTGAGGGTGAAAAGGTCAATATATGCAATGGGTGGCTTGTTGCATATTTGTCACTGTGTAAAAGTTTCGAGGGAAAAGGCTTTGTAGATTTAGCGTAATCTAATGTGTCATTTCTTTGCCTACCTTAAAAATGTATGATTATTATTACTATTATGAGAAACACTTTTATGTCCTTTCCCTCCCCTCTCTTCCAAAGGACAGTAGCAGGGCGGAATAGGATTATAAGAAGGCATTCATCCGTTTACGAGTACGTGGATTGGAAGGAAACGGGGAGGAGGGGCGGTCAAAGATGAGAAAGTAGTTATTTCATATTGTAAAGGGTCACTGTGCTACTTTTACTAATAACGACTTGTGTCTGTTTCAGGGACAAGCTCGTCCTTGGGGGTTGAGGCTAGCTCTCTCGGTGCTAAATGCCCAATTAACCTGGTGTGGCCCAGGCACATTTTCCCAAGTTTAAGTGATTCCCAAATGACTTAAGGTAATTAATAAATTTAACGGGACAGCACACTCAGCCTGTTGTCAAAAGGTGCTCGGTTCACCCAAAGCTAATCGATGAGCTCGGCCTTATTTTAAATGGAACCCAAAAGATGCTGTGACCTGCCTGGATCAGGCTACAAGATAAATTGGGTCTCTCACGGTGAAACATTTCAAACTACAGTATTGCCATAAAATCTTGCTGACACTGGCAACACAACATGTACAGATCACCATGTCCAATCTTTTGCAATCTTTGGGCTACATCTTGTCAAATCCAAAAGTGTTTGTTAAGGCGAGACCGGAAAACATGTCACTACTGCTGGATACAACCCTTATCATGGCAAGAAAAGCAACGATTGCAGCAATCATTTGTGCTGAGTTGGAAAAAAAAGAACCCAAAAGCGAAAAATATGTGTCGTGTCTTCAACAGACAGTAACGGAGTAATTTGCACATTATGTGAACGTAAGTAGTAGTAGTGATGCACTTGCCTGAATTTGGTGCAAGCAGTGTGGGTTCAGTTGTCACTCAATAATGGAGTCTAGATGTGCCCTGCAACTGGCAACCAGTTCCGGGTGTATTCCGCCTTTTAAGCAAATTTAGCCGGGATAGGCTACAGCATTTCTGTGACCCTTGTGAGGATAAGCAGATTGGAAAATGGATGGATGTATGTTAACACTTCTTGCAAGCAAGCAGGCAAGACGACTTGACTGTATGTAACTAGCTAGTGCTAGCACTATTTGTCCGTAAACATGCTGATGTTCTGCTGAATCATGCACTAAATCATCAGTAAACGTTAGTTTGTGCATGTGAATAAATGTTGACAACCGCTAACTAGGGAGGAGCTGTTCCAGTTGAATACTTTCAGTGAACATCAAGGCACGATGTCATATGGTTGTTGTTCCTTTGTCACATTGCATGGAAGATATCAAAAAAGACAAACATGCTAGCCTTTTCATGTATGCACTACAGAGCTATTGTAGCGGCAAATCGTTCCCGACAACATATGTTGGGCCTGAGCCAGGAAATCGCCCAAGATAGCAAATCAGGCCAATATCAGGGTGAAGGTCCTGCAGGCTGATCCAGGCACTAGTGTGTAACTAGCTGTCAAGGATTACTAGGGGCGGGGCACAATATTACAGTGAAGAAAATAAGTATTTGAACACCCTGCTATATTGCAAGTTCTCCCACTTAGAAATCATGGAGGGGTCTGAAATTTTCATCGTAAGTACAGAAAGATAATCTCAAAAGAACAATCCAGAAATCTCAATGTAGGATTTTTTTTAATAATGAATTTGTGTGATACAGCTGCAAATAAGTATTTGAACACCTGAGAAAGCCAATGTTAATATTTGGTACAGTAGCCTTTGTTTGCAATTACAGAGGTCAAATGTTTCCTGTAGTTGTTCTCCAGGTTTGCATACACTTCAGGAGCGATTTTGGCCCACCCATCCACACAGATCTTCTCTACATCAGACAGCTTTCTGGGCTGTTGCTGAGAAACACGGAGTTTCAGCTCCCTCTGAAGATTTTCTATTGGGTTTAGGTCTGGAAACTGGCTAGGCCACGCCAGAACCTCGATATTCATCTTACGGACCCACTCCTTGGTTTTCCTGGCTGTGTGCTTCGGATCATTGTCATGTTGAAAGACCAAGCCACGACCCATCTTCAATGCTCTGACTGAGGGAAAGAGGTTGTTCCCCAAAATCTCACAATACATGGCCACAGTCATCCTTTCCTTTATACAGTGCAGTCGTCCTGTCCCAATGTGCAGAAAAACACTCCCAAAGCATGATGCTACCACCCCCATTCTTCACAGTAGGGATAGTGTTCTTGGGATGGAACTCATCATTTGTCTTCCTCCAAACACGGCTGGTGGAATTATGACCAAAAAGTTCAACTTTGGTCAAATCTGACCACAAAACTATCTCCCATGACTCCTCTGTATCATTCAAATGGTCATTGGCAAACATAAGAAAGGCCTTGACATCCTGGTTTAAGCAGGGGAACCTTCCGTGCCATGGATGATTTCAAACCATGATGTCTTAGTGTATTGCCAAAAGTCACCTTGACAACAGTGGTCCCAGCTCTTTTCAGGTCATTGACCAAGTCCTGTAGTGTAGTCCTGGGGTGATTCCTCAACTTTCTAAGGATCATTGAGAACCCTCGAGTTGATATCTTGGATGGGGCTCCACTCCAATTGAGATTGACCGTCATGTTTAACTTCTTCCATTTTCTAATGATTGCTCCAACAGTGGACCTTTTTTCACCAAGCTGCTTGGGAATTTCTCCGTAGCCCTTTCCAGCCTTGTGGAGTTGTACAATTTTGTCTTTGGTGTCTTTGGACAGCTCTTTGGTCTTGACCATGTTACAAGTCTGAGTCTTACTGATTGTATGGTTTGGACAGGTGTCTTTATGGAGCTAACGACCTCACACAGGTGCATCTGATACAGGATAATACATGGAGTGGAGGTGGACTTTTAATGGTGGACTAACAGGTCTTTGAGGGTCAGAATTCTAGCTGATAGACAGGTGTTCAAATACTTCTTTGCAGCCGTATCTCACTAATACATCGTTAAAAAAATCATACATTATTTCTGGATTTTTCTTTTTCTCTCACAGTGGACATGCACCTACGATAAAAATTTCAGACCCCTCTATGATTTCTAAGAACTTGCAATATAGCAGGGTGTTCAAATACTCATTTTCTTCACTGTATTTCCTTATCTCTGATGAATGTACAACCCTGGCTTGAAACCTTCCTTTGAAACATAAACTACATATGGCTTAAAACCATAGTTTAGAGCCCAAACCCTTGTTTCAAACTCTAATCCGAGTTTGAAACCTTAACTGTGTCTCAAAAATGGGACTTTAACCGTTATCCTATTTTGAAACTGAAATTTGTAACCCTAACATTTGCTTGAAACCTCACTTTTAAAGCTTATCCCTGACTTGAAATAAAATTTGTAACACAAACCCTGCTTGAAACGATAAGCCTTTTTTCAAAGGCCAATTGAGGCTTGAAACCCTAACGGTGTTTTGAAACCCTAATGTTAAAGCTGAACCCTTGTTTGAAACACTAACCCTGGCTCAAGAACCTAACCCAGACTTGAAACACAAATCCTTATTTGAAACCCTAACCCACGGTTCAAACACAGACCATGGTTTGAAGCACGATTCAAGTCTACAATATTTATTTGAAACCCATACCCTTTTTAACATTAACCTACGTTAAAAAAAATAACTAATCTGAAACTCCAAACCAGTCTTTTAAGTAGGGGTTTTATCCCTATAAACATTCTAAAATAGATATTGTAATGAAAAATACATATAACAGTATTCACTTCAATGTCTATACGAAAAAAAAAAAGTGAGCGGAGAGCGCGTCATCCATGCACAAAGTTGCGCAATTGAGTGTCCCTCGACATCCAAGTGGTCGCCATATTAGTCGCATCCTCTGTGTTTGACGTCATTCCACTTCCGTCGTTGAAAACCCGCAGGGCCTGCTTTTATGGAAGCCAAACAACAGAGATATTCAGATTTTTGCAACACCCCTTCTAACACAGAAGCTCTTTTCAAAAAGGAATACACCACACAACCGAGTGAAGTTACCGGGGCAATATTGCACTATTGTTTCGAGCCATCAGGGCAATATTACACTACTGTTTCGAGCCATATTCAGATGATATGCAATCACGGCCAAACCGCATCCCCGTCCGATCCACTTCCGCATCATCGTAGCTGGCCGGTGTGGCTTATGACAGAGCTAAGCGGTGATGCTTTGTGTTCAGTCAAGCCCGCGCGCATCATGCTCGCACTCGACTGAGTAAAGCATTCTTGGCTGGATTATTCAGAGCTGCCCCCGTCCCAAAGCTCGACGCGCAGATCTTCGCGGAAGATGTGACCACCGAACGCTGTGCCTCAGCCTGAGCTGAGTTTCGGCGCTGTGGTATATAAGGAGGGGGTGGGGCCGAGCTATGTTGCTTTTAGGGGTATGTTCAAAGTCGCCGCAGTACGCTACGAGCACTTTCGAGACGAGGCTGAGTGAGACATTGTTAGCTGGGCGATGCGCACATCGACACATTTCATACGTGGATCTTTTATTACATTATGAGAGAGACAGATTATGTGGTCCGCCCCAAACTAATATTTCTTTTAGTAGCTATATGCGCACATCAACACATTTCATACGCGGATCTTTTGCTACGTTATGAGAGAGACCGATTATGTGGTCTGCCCCAAACTTTTTTTTTTTTTTAGTAGCTGTATACACACCTACCTGTTATTTGGAACCCACGTAACTCTCGTCCTCTGCACCCGTGCAATCCATTTTTCACAAAGAACAGGGTCTCTTTCAAACTTATGAAGGGTAATTCTATTCTCCCGAGTGTTCAAGCAATGTCCAGCAATGCAATGAGCCGGGATTTTGGCTAACACGAAGGAACAACGAGCTACCTTCCCGGAGGTAAAATTAATGGAAACAAACGAGTCCACTAGGGGGTGCCTCTGTTTTGTACGTCACTTCCTGCTTCTTCTCGAAAACAAATCCCTCAAGAGGATTTTCATGGCGGGAGTTACAAAAAGCTGTATAGGTCAAATTCATGTTTTGTGGTGAAAAAACACAAGGGACCATATTGGCTGTGGGTTTTTTTTCCATTAATAATATAACAAAAATCATCCGTTTGACGACACTTGACCTTTAAACACAAATTCAAACAGTAAACCTATTATGGAACAGAAATTTAAAAACCCTAAACATGACTAGAAACCATAATTTGAAAAAAACTAACACATCTTGAAACTCGAGCCATCATTTGAAACCAATATACCAGTTTTCAAATATCACATGCACACAGAAGCAGTAACTTTATAGTTTGCAATCTTTGGAGAGGCCAGGCATGCTGCCGACCCCCCTTGGGAGTGCACACAGTTTTGCCATCTGCCATTAAAATTGAGCAGGTTTAATGTGAGCCTCTCAGTGCTAGCACCAACAGGCAGGAACCAGCATCACTGCCAGTCATTGAAATCATAAAATAAAACACTGCTGACTGAGCTGCGTGCGCTCAACATGGAACAGCTGATGTACTCTATTTTATTTTTCTGATATAAGATTATTAGTCAAAATTCAACCAACTAGATATCCCAAGCTTTCACAAACTGAGGGGCGAGGTACAAAATTGGTTTTGGCTATATTTACTTTATATGTGGTCATCAAGGTATGTTATTCATCAACAATCCAGCATACAATTAAAACTGGAACTTAAAACTGTACTTTAAAACACCAACCATAATTTGCAATCCCAATTTGAATTAACTACATTTTTAAGGACATGTTGTTGGTGTTATTTTTGTGCCGTCTTTTCTGGCATATCATTGGCAGCACGCCACCAATAGTTCCAGTGTAAGAAATTAATATTTAGTATTCACTAAAATATAAAATTCACTAAATGTGAAAAATAAGATGCTAACAAGGACAGCATGGTCGAGGAGCTGAATGTCTTATGAGCTGAACATTGTGTCATCATCCTCTAGTAATGGCCTGGGTGAAAATTATTATTATTTTTTTAACAAAAAGGTTGGGCTCTAGCATTAACTCTGGCCTAAAATCTCATCTTGAAAGTCCAACTAAACTTTAAACTTGAGTATAAAACCTTGAACTGGCGTTAAAATTCAAATTTGAATTATTATTCTATCTTGAAACTCTGACCCTGAATTGAAACCTTAATTTCAAACACTAACCTTGGAGTGAAACCCTCATTTGGAACAGTTGTTGAATTAAAACAGAAAAAAAAACAGCTGCCCTTTTTTAATACCGCAAATTTCTAAATTTATCACGGTTTCACCAAGAATAGCCAAGTTAGAGGCTGTAACAACAGAAGACATGACCGAGGGATGTTGCCAATCATTGCCATGCACATCCAGGCACACGCCATAGCCTTGTGGGGAGATGCCACAGGTTCATGCAGACTCATGTTCGTGGCTCGATTATAGTATTTACTTCTAGTTGGCAACAAAAGTTTGAAGGAAGAATTGGACAGCTCTTGAGAACAAACAATGGTAAAGGGTGGGAGTAGTTAGGGCTCCAAACTTGGACCGCTAAATCAACGGCTGCCAGTTGGCTCTCCATAATATTGGAGGAGTGAATATGATTCTGCTCAGTGTACATCAATTTTGTTATTTTAGTTGATTGTAGATTCCAAAAAAAATTTGTCAAACTAGTAACATTTAGTTATGTACAACATATCCTAGCAATGTAGTAGCCATAGCTAAGATTTAAAATTGTGCACGTTCCTGTGAGTGAAAGGCGGAGGCCCCGTAGCTCAGTGGTTAGAGCACTGGTTTGGTAAGCCAGGGGTTGTGGGTTCGTATCCCACTGGGGTCTCCACTCCCTGAGAAGGCTTGCGTCAGGAAGGGCATCCGGCGTAAAACTTGTGCCAAAACATATATGTACGTTCATCTGAGGTGACGCGCTGTGGCGACCCCAAAAGGGAGAAGCTGAAAGAAACATACCTGTGAGTAAAAGGAGTGGCTATGGTCAGACACACAAGGGGGTGGAAAGGGATGACTGAAGTGATGCTAAATTCAGATCTTGAATTTAAAATCCTAACCCTAGTTTGAAATGGTATCTTGAACCCCTAAACCTGCTGTATCTCAAAGCCAACAAGGAAACACTAACTTGAAATCCTAACTCTCTAATTTAAAACTGAAACCCATCCTTGAAACACAAACCAGGACTTCAATCCTTAAATAGCAACTCTTTTACATTGTTCCTAAGCGCTGCTTGGTCATTTAATCCCAAATCAACTTCTCTAGTAGCATGGATCGATCATCCCCATCAATCGGCTCTTGTTTTTCATGCTGGGGCTTTCCCTCAATCCCCTTTTCAATGTGTTTTGATGTGATTCTTCACTCGTGTAAGTAAGTAGGAACCACCCCAGGGGGGCTTCCATCAAAGTGGCTGCCAGGGAGACAAAGAAGCTTGGCAGCCCTCTTTGCAAGCTGCAAATGCCCTCAAAAAGGGACTGAGCTGGCAATGCCACCTTAGATCAGTCCGCCATGACTTGATTTCCCCGAAGCACAGCACTACTGTCGTTAATGACAGAGTGACTTACTGACTGTCTGAGTGATAGCCTTCCTGTGGCACTGAAAGCAACTTGGTATGATATTATAACACTTGTTTTACTTTTTAGATGAAACTTGAGATTTTTAAAAGGATTCCAACAGGAGTGAAGTTATTCACTTTGAACTTTTGAGACGTTCATGTAATGTGATGTAACCCAGTGATGTTGCTGAGAAAAAAATGCCTTTTGTTTTTTTTTTTGTATGCAAAAAAAAAAAAGGTTCTTTCATGTTGATCTGAATCTGTAAATAACAAACACTTTTTAAACCGTATCCCTTTTTCTGAAACGGTAAACCATCATAAAACCCAAACCTTGCCATAAAACCATGGTTTGAGTCACATCCGGGCGACAGTCTGGCCCGTGTGAGGCCAATAAAAAATGAAACTAAATTTAATACAAAATATGTATGCTATGTATCCAATACAGCTGTGTTGCTTTTATTTTGAAAAGTCTTATGTTCACATTTACTGCAGTGTGGACTCACATATGAGCAATGAGACGTGAGTGAAGGTAAGCAGCAAGAAGTGATGCTCGCTAGGTTAGCCTCAAGATGTCAGATCATGGGAAGAAAAGAAAAATTGAGAACAAATGTCATGTCTTCAACAAGACATGGACTGCCATGTACTTATTTAGAGAAACCAAAAGGAAAGCCTTCTGTTTAGTTTGTGGTCACTGTGTTAAAAGACTATAATGTGTATTGCCACCACATGACCAAACTTGAGGGTAAACACAGAAATTTGTCTGATGAAGAGTGTGCAAGGGAGTTTTGCTAACCTAACTGCAAACCCAACAAGGAATTTTTTACACAATAAGTAGCAATGACAAAATGGATGTTCAACAGGGCCTGGCTTCATCCTTAAATAGGGGCCACCTGATTCACACCAGTTGTTTACAAAATTTATGACCTCTGTGATTAAATGCCTTACTGCTATTTTTTTACACAACCCTTTCAACAAATTTCCCATTTTTTTTTCTGAGAATCTACTGCACCTACTGGTAATTTGGTTTACATGGAGCAATAAAAAAATATACTGAAAATGTGGATTAATCTCGTTAGTGACTTTGAACTGTTATTATTTTGAACACTACTGTATGCCCAGTTAAAAAGGGTACATTTGGGAACATCCCACTCTCGTCATGCACTGTTACGAGGCGGGTTGAAGACATAGCTGGAAACATGTAACTTCAGCTGAATAACAGAATCACTTTTCTTTGGAGTTGGATGAGAGCCGCCACATACGTGACATTCCCACCTGTTCATCTTCTTACGAGGGATAACTGCAGACTTTCAAATCACAGAGGAGCGAGCCGACTTGCAATCAATGAAAGGGACCACCACTGGGAGTGACTTGTTCACAGAGGTAACTGCATGTTTCGACAAGTTATGACTGAAATGAGAGAAGCTGGCAAGTGTGACAACAGACGGTTGTTCAAAATCTGACTGGCAAAAATGTTAGACTTTTGAACAGAATGCACGATAAGGTGACCGAAATGAACCCTGTGCAGAAATTGACATTGTTTTATTCATCAGGATGCGTTGTTTAAATCAGTGTTAGAAATTAACCATGTTTCTGGTGCTGTAACTAGAATACAGTAGTTAATTGTATCAGAGCAAATGAGAAAGAACATAGAGAATGAGGTCTGTCTCACAGCTTGACTTTTACTCTTCCACGTACATATGAAGAGTTTGTTTTCAAAACGAGACATAGGCCTTTTTTTCAGATTTACGAAACTCGCGCCAAAATTATCCATTCGGAGCTGGATAATTTTGGCGCGAGTTTTGTAAATCTGAAAAAAAGGCCTACGTCTCTTTTTGAAAACAAACTCTTCATATGTGAACAGACATTCAGTGATCAAATTAAATAAATCCAAAGACAGATCCGATGTTATTGAATGACGACCCCTCAACTGTCCTTCGTATAGCCACTTCAGATATTCAGCCAAATTTCAACATCCAACATTCAACATCAAAACACCTGAAAGCTAAAATAAAGGTAAAAAAATTATAGATTTCCCTGTTTATGGAGATTAGCAAGTTCAAAATAAATTGCACTGACGCGATTATTTTTTTTATTACTTCTCTAGGGGTATTTTCTAATTTGATGTACAGCACAATTTCACAGCCTATTTATATAAATATTGACAGAATACTTTTATTACAATTACCAGTACCAGCTATTCAAAATATAGAATTTAATGTATTTTTAACAATGAGATGAACTTGAAAATCAAGTTCTCCTTATCAATGGCACAGCCCTCTGACACAATTCTGGTTTCTCATGTAGCCCCTTGCAAAAATTAATTGGCCACCCCCTGCGCTAACCCTACCTTGGAAGCCTCATTTGAAACACTATCCATTCTTTCCAATGCCAAAAATTTTCGTGATTCGTGGAACTCCTGTGCTGTGCTTGCCATCGTTATGCGAAGAGGAAGGCAAGCCGGCTTGTATCCCACCCAGTTGAAGTGGCTTCTTTCACATACGCAAAGTGAGGCTTGCAGCTCCACGAGAACAAGATGCTCTAGATTTCACCGGCGCCATCGACGGAAATAGAGCCCTTACTTTAAACCCTAAGCATTACTCCTTCGTCTTTCTTAATTTGAAACCTTAAAACTTGTTTGCATTCGATAACCTGCCTTGAAACCCTATTTGAAAGCTGAGCCATGATAAAAAAAAAAAAAAAAAAAACTAATTAGAATGATAAATAATAGGACTGAAATTCATGGACAAAAAAAAAAACAGCAATCAAATTGAAAGGAAAATTTTAAAAAGAATACTGACAACTAATAATATTTAGCCTCCACTTTAAAGAGATGAAGTGGTACTGAAAAATGACACATGGACAATTCACTTGGCAAGTTTCCAATTTCAAACCTATTTAAAATCCTTAATTTCCATTTACATGCACCTGTAGCAAGCAAACAAGTGAAACTAGTATAATTTCTAATACGCCAATTTTAGTCCCGAAATGTCAGAAGTCTCACTTTGTAATTACACACTTGATCACATGGGATTGGTTTGTCGTCTCAAACGAAACTTGTCCCCTAAATGTCCTTTGTAATCCTAAATGTGATACTAGACGTAAACATTAACCCTTGTTTAAAACATCAGCACTTGCTTCAAACCCTACTTTCAAACCTGAATATAGAAATAAACACATAAAACTGCCAGATTCAACAAGTAACAAGTTGGTTAAAATTTGGTCAACATTAAAAGGGTTGCTTTGAAAGGAGTTTTTGCACTAGCTGTCAATGTTCAATAAGCACCCTTTTCTCCCCACAGGGACAATTTAAATTTATGATGAAGCATACTGAAGTTGACATCTCAGTGGGGGGTGTTCAGAAGCTGTTGGAAGTAGGCTCCTTGTGGTTTCACGCAGCACAGGCTTAGGGTTTTGATACAGCAAGGTCAAGCCACGGTCAGGCCCGCCTGCTGCCCAGGCGCAAGGACGAGAGCGGCCTCGCAGAGCTCAGCCAGTTGCAGCGTCAGTCAAAAAGCAGAGCCGTCCACACAACCCTCCTGCTCCGGTCCCAACTGGCAACTTTTTCATCCGTCTCGTGGGCTCGCTGTAAAGGACGAGTAGGCAAGAGGATGGGAATGGTTGTGTGAGTCCCTCCCCTCCATCTGGTACTGCGCGCCGCTGTCAGGATGTCAGCCGGCACACCCATAATGAAGGGTGTCATCAAGGTTACCGCAGCTTGGAATGCTGCCTGCCTCCTGCTGTAGCTTTCATTTCGCATCCCAGTATCCACTTTTGTTCATCTCATGTGACAAACATCTATTTGGTAATTGGGTTGTTGATATTCTTATAGTTTTGTCGAGATGTCAAAACGTCCACATGCAGGAAAGATAAAGGACCAGGGGTTAGCCCTGTCATTGAACTTCAAAATCTCATCTAGGATCTGGGGAGTTTGCATACACAATTATATATTTTGGAATAATAGACATCCATCCATTCTTCCATTTTTTGACCCACGCAGGCACAGGGAGAACATGCAAACTCCCCACAGGCGGATTTTAACCCCGGTCCTCAGAACGCTTTACAGCTACTTCACACTGCCGCCAGTAATAAACATTTCACTTATATAGTTTATCTTTCACTCAATTTCCCAATGGACTTGTCGTCTATCGGCTTGTGGTCAAATTTGTGCCAAATTCCATGAACCTTTTGGCCAGTGTATTGCAGGGCACAAACAGACTGAGGTTCATTCACACTTACAGACAATTCACAGTCTACAATAAAGTGTGCATGTTTGTGAATGGGAGCTGAAATACCTGGAGCAAACCCATGCAAGTATGAAGAACACTTGTGGAAGACATGGGCCTGAACTGTGATTCAAACCCTGAACCTCAGAGGTGAAAGTCAGACATGCTAATCAATGTCCCAGCGTGCTGCAAGTGCAGTACTTTTACGGAGAAATACAGCAAACTGTTGTGCAGCTTCTAAAGAACATGGATGGACACGTTGTGGAATGACAGATCAGACAGAGTCTCCTTATAATGCTAATTGTCATAAAGGACACTGTGTCTATGTTAGATAGGTTGAAGATACTTTTTGTCCATTTCAGATCACAGTCCATACACAACACAAGCATTCCAGTGATGTGATGTGAATGACAGTCCATGCGCACACAGTCTGTACAGGCAATTTCCCAAGTAAACAATTTACACTCACACTCAAGGTCCTGCAATGCAGACAGCAAGAAGCATCATGGGGACCCAGAAATCATTGCAGTGATTTATTTTTAAATTTAGTCATCCATCCATCCATTATCCAAGCCGCTTATTCTCACAAGGGTCACGGGAGAGCCGGAGCCTATCCCAACAAGCTTCGTGCGAAAGGAAGACTACACCATGAACTAGTCACCACTCAGTCGCAAGGCAGTGACCTACACCATCACTGAGCGGGAATCGATCCCAAGCTCCCTGCACCAAAGTCAGGCGTGTGTAAAACTACACCATCAGTGACTCTATAGAAATCTAGTCGTAGAAAATTAATCTACACCGTTGCTCTTTATTTGTTCATGTTGTTATTGTCATGATTGTGTGCTTTAGCTGCGCGCTGGACGAAGATTGGTATTTGTCAATTTACGTCATAAAATACTTAAACTTAATCTGCAATAAATGTACGACAGTATAGCGAGGGATCACTGTATTCCTCATTTAGAGCTGGAGTATTCAACTGTTCAGCATGCAGAAATTTAAGAAACTACAAAGGGTTCACATATTTTTCCTCCCACTATATTATGCTTCTTTGAGATTAATTTCCCAGGGCTCCTGGTACTAGTATTCCATCATTATTGCACTTGGACCTTACACCCCCCCCCCCCAAAAAAAAAAAAAAAAAAAAATCACAAATGAGCATTCCATATCATTACATTGAGACATTGAGGCCACTGAACACCAAGCAAACTGAACACCCATTGACAAAGGGATGAATGAGCTGCATGAAAGTAACATATTTTCAGCACAATTAAGTCAAAGAAATTGGCGTTATAACTGATGCCAAAATTTTGCCTCCATTTCCCTACACTGAAAGCTCTAATCTTGGCTTTTCATGTCCCTGAAAACTCCCAGATGACACCTAGCCAAGTTGGCTCCCAGGCTGCAGCCTTGCCGGTTGCCCAGCCTGGCCAGGGTTTATGATACTCCAATCTGCAGCAGTCAAGATTCTGTTCTCACCCCCATTCAGGTGAGTCAAATAAATAAATAAATACATACATACATAAAGTTGTTCCATTTCATGATTTCCCTTGTGGGGCCATTGCGTTGTAGACGTCAACTACACTAGTCCTCGACAATCTTTCTTGTTTGGTCCCAAAGTGGTTAAACACGGAAGCTCTCTCTCTCCCTCTCTCTCTCTCTCTCTCTCTCTCTCTTTCTCTCTCTCTCTCTCTCCCTCTCTCTCAGGGCAGTATTCTTCTAGTTCTAATATTGACTTCTTCTGCGGCCAAGCCTTCATTGTAGAAGTCTTGTTTCGGGGTGAATCTCCAGAGATCTCTTCCTTGATCCTGCCACGCATGAGGTCAGTCATCTTCGAGAGTGGCAAAAACATTGGGCTCTGAGACTACAAGCGAGCCCTTCTGCTCAATTTCTACTAGAATATTACAAAGGACTATTCGGGCTTAGACTGAAAGGCATATTGAAATTATGATATTTCAATATGATTCTTGCAATGGTTTGACTTTGTCATGGTAATAGTAATACATTATCTTGTAAAATGATTTTATTCAGATGCAGATGCAATACAGTATTTTATGACTGGACGGTGAAGCATCTGGTTAGAGCGTTGGCCCCACAGTCCTGAGGATCAGGGTTCAAATCTCTGCCCCATCTGTGTGGAGTTTGCATGTCCTCCCCGTGCCTGTGTGAATTTTCTCTGGGCACTCTGGTTTTCTCCCACATCCCAAAAAACATCCATTCATTGGAGACTCTAAATTGCGCCAAGGTGTCATTGTGAGTGCGACTGTTGTCAGTCTCTATGTGCCCTGCCATTGGCCGGCAACCAGGTCAGGGTGTACCCCACCTCCTGCCCGATGACAGCTGGGATAGGCTCCAGCACTAGCGTGACCCTTCTGAGGATAAGTGACTCAGAAGATGGATGGATGGATAATACAGTATATTACCATAGTATTTTGACTTTATTGCCATATTTAGAATTGATGCTCATCATATTTGAACTTCCTTTTCTGAATTTTTTTTCATTTTTTCAGCAAACCCTAATAATACTTGTTTAATAGAGTAAATTGATACATCTTTTGACTCAGTTTCACAAGGGAGGAAGCTGAATAAAAACTCCACACTTACTGTAATTCCTCAACTATGACATTTCTTATAGAAAATGTCTTGATAAGATGAAGAATGGCGATTCAGTGGGGAACCAAGGGCTATTTCCTTACTCCTTTGTGATAAATGAAAGAGGTGTAATACACATTCGTTCCAGAACTACATATTCACCTGAATGCACCTTTCAGCACTTGGGTTGCATTAGTTCTGGCAGACAAAATCTTACCTAATAGTACCTTTCAGCTTGGAATGAACACATACTAGCCCTTTCACTTCTCACCAGACACGTTCACTAACACTCACTATATCTGTGTATTCGGGCTGCCGTGATCTTAGAGATCACCCAAAATAGCACTTTTGTGAGATAAAGTGGTGTTGATACAGTGCTAGACGACAGTTTTTCTTCAACCTTGTCACGCGGCGAAGGAAATAGACTTGTACACAGCTTTTAAAGAGTCATTACTGTCATAGGAAAATGTCTGACACATGGACCGCAACTTTAGAAGGAGAAGTGCCTCCACAACTATGGCCGTATTGTGGAATAGCACAATTATACTATAATGGTGCTTAGATGTGGAGGTGAGTCAGCAGTCTCCATTTTTATGATTTTTTTTATGTAATCCCCATTTCATGGTGATGTGCTCAAAAGGCAAATACCAAATGTAGTGTATCAACTGCTGCTTCCACAAGATCAGCCTTCTGTTGAGCATGCACTTGCCAGCTAGATACAGCCTGCTATGAGCATACACTACGTGATGAGAGGAAGCGCGAAAGCGTCTTTTTGCCCGACGCACATCGAACAACATCAGTGACTGGTCTGTCAAATTGTGTGCGGGGTTCGGCAAACTAGTTTTCCTGAATACCCAGCAGTCATCAACTAGTTTTGCTGTGTTTCGAAATTTAAACTGCAGGTAAAGACCATCACCATGTCGCAGAATGAACCCGCTCAATCTAATTTGCTAGTTACTAGCTAATAACATAATTGAGCCTCATAGCAAAGCAAATTTATCTATATAGTGCATTTCAAACAAAAGGTAACTCAATGCACTTTACATGATTAAAATCATTTAAATACATAAAAAACATTTGAAGAGTACAATTAAAACATCTTTAAGTGCAAGAAATATGACTGAAAAGTGAAAGTACTCTAAAATCCATGAGAAAAAGAATTTTCTAATCTTGATTTGAAAACACTCACACTTGGGTCTGACGTCACCTCTGTTGGAAACTTATTCAATTTTTTTTTTGCAGCATAATAGCTAAATGCTGCTTCGCCATATTTACTTTGGACTCTGCACTCCATTATTAGACCTGAGTCAGTCGACATCAGAGCCCTATTGGGTTTCTATTCAAATAGCATAACCCTCTTTCATGTATACAGGACCTAAACTATTTATCACGTGAAGGTTTTTTTTTTTGTGTTGAGAAGTTATTGTTGGGTTAGTATGGCCCCCACTCCAGGATCCAAGGCATCCACCTCTACAATAAACCGATGTTTAAGATTGGGATGAGTGAGAATAGCTGGGCAGTCTGGTTTCCTCCCACATCCCAAAAACATGCATTAATTGGAGATTCTAAAATGTCTCTACTGTAGGTGTGATTTTGAGTGCGACTGACGTCTGTCTCCAAGTGCCCTGCGACTGGGTGGCAACCAGTTCAGGGTGTACCCCGCCTCCTGCTAGATGACAGCTGGGATTGGCTCCAGCACCCTCGCGACCTTCGTGAGGATAAGAGGCTCAGAAAATAGATGGACGGGTATGTGTATGTATGTATGTATGGATGTATAAATGAATGAATTTCAACAGTAGACTGAGCACTCCAGTTTCCTCCCCCATCCCCAAAACATGCATTAATTGGAGACTTGAAATTGCCTCTCAGTGTGATTCTGAGTGTGACTGTTGTCTCTCTCCATGTGCCCTGCGATTGGCTGGCAACCACTTCAGGGTGTACCTCGCCTCCTGCCGATGATAGCTGGGATAGGCTCCACCACTCCTGCGACCCTTGTGAGAATAAGCGGCTCAGAAAATGGGTGGATTAATGTTTGTGCATCGGTAGCTCGGGAGGTAGGTTGGTGGGTAGATTCTATCTTATATATTTTGGCAACTATATGATGTTGCTCGTCTTTCTTCACTCCCACTCCCCAAAAAACAAGATAAGGATGAGCTGGAGGAGGAAGCTATTAATGGAGGAGCAAGAGCTTTGTGGCAGTTAAATCCGTGCCCTAATGGACTCTATTGACCACATTAATAAAATAGGATGTCTTCCTAATGTCCTTGCCTAAGTGCATTAGCTTTTGCCTTGATAACGTTTGTTTGTTTGTTTGTCTGTGTGGCAGCCAGATAAGATCCAAAAAATGCACTTATTGCTAACACTTGTCAAAATATGAAACCTGGTGAATCCTTTGCTTTTCATAATTGTGTATGTGCTCTCCTCTAAAGACATCCTAAGTGCTATTATAATAATAGTATAATAGGTTTCATCAGACTTCATTGAACTCTGTGGAAGAAGAGTAGAAAACAAATCATAAATCTGTTCTGTGACTGACAAGTTTTATTATTATATTGTGCTGAGCAGCCAGGACAGTAAGACATACTGGATAACCATACATTGTATTTATTTATTTTTAATTACTATGCGGGTTGCAGATGGCACGGTGTGGTGACTGGTTCAATCATCTACCTCACAGTTCTGAGGACTGGGGTTTAAATCCCATCCCCGCCTGTGTGGCGTTTGCATGTTCTCCCTGTGGTTGTGTGGGTTTTCTCGGGGCGCTCCGGTTTCCTCCCACATCCCTGGAAAAAAACAAAACAAAACATTAATTTGAGACTCTAAATTGCCTCTCGGTGTGATTGTGAGTGTGACTGGTTAGTTGTTTCTGTGTGCCCTGTGACTGGCTGGCAACTAGTTCAGGGTGTACCCTGCCCGAAGTTAGTTGGGATAGGCTCCGGCACTCCCTTGTGGAGATAAGGAGCTCAGAAAATGGATGGATGTATATCATGGCACAGTTTTCGACTGGTTAGAGCATTTGCCTCACAGTTCTGAGGACCAGGTTTAAATCCTAGCCACACAAGTGTGGGTTTCGTATGTTTTCTCTGTGTCTTTGTGAGTTTTTTTTCCAGACACACCGGTTTCCTCCCACATTCCAAAAACTCTCATTAATTGGAGAAACTAAATTGCTCATAGGTGTGATTGTCAGTGCGAAGGAAGGGTTGTTTGTTTAAATGTGACGTGTGATTGGCTGGCAACCTGTTCATGGTGCACCTCGCCTCCTGCCCAAAAACAGCTGGGATAGGCTCCAGCACTCCCGTGACACTCAGATAATGCATGGATGGATGGATTGATGGACAATGTGGATAGCTGCATTGTTTTTTCACAGCCAGCTATTATCTGAGTTAATTCAAATGTTATGTCTTTTATTAGAATCAGAGTCGCAAATAAAGAAATAGCAACATATTTTTGGCAGACGTGAAAAAATAAGAACATTCTGAATCTTCTAACATTCATTGCCGATGAGAATACTCACAACTCTTACTTTTGTGTTCTCCACCAGAGGCTCTAGACTTGGAGCCAATGACATTTCTGATATTGAATTTGTGTTACTAGCACTTTGGGTCATAGTGGTCAAGATGCAGTATATATATTTTTTTCCCCAAAAGTTCACCTCATACGTTGTAGTTACTGCAAGTGTCAGTGGGTGTGAAGGTGTTTGAAGGATAGTTGCCTACTTGCAGAAAAAAGGAATACAATAAAAACAAAATTTCTAGTGGGTCAGATTGAATTTTCCTTTCATTCTTGGTCAGACATGAAAACCTATTTGTTGTAAGGTGTAACATTTTTGCAGTCATATAAAGATAAAAGACATTGCAGAGCATGGAATTGGTGTACTAGACTGTGGTTTATAGAATGTTCACACTGTCTTATGAAACAAATTTAATCTTTGTTGGAAGGACTACATATACACACATATCCATCAATTTTCAGAGCCGCCTATCCTCACGAGGGTCATGGGAATGCCATCCATCCTTTCATTTTATTAGCCGTTTATCCTCACCACAGCCACACTCAGAATCACACTTAGCGGCAATTTAGAGTGTCCAATTAATTTTTTGGGATGTGGGAGGAAACCGGAGTGCCCGGAGAAAACCCACACAGGCACAGGAAGAACATGCATACTCCACACAGGTGAGTACGGAATTGAACCCAGGACCTCAGAACTGTGAGGCCAACGCTTTCCAGCTGATCCACTGTGCCGCCCATATATATGTGTGTGTGTGTGTGTGTGTGTGTGTGTGTGTGTGTGTGTGTATATATATATATATAGTTCTGAAGACTGGTGTTCAAATCCCGGTCCCATCTGTGTGGAGTTTGCGTGCTCTCCCTGTCCCTGCATGTTGTGGAGTTTGCATGTTCTCCCTGTCCCTGCATGTCCATCAGCATTCCGATTTCATCCCAAAAACATGCTTTAATTTGAGAGTGTGTGTGAGAGTGTGAGTGCGACTAGCTCTTTGTTTATGTGTGCCATGTGATTGGCTGGCCTGGTGTACCCCGCCTCCTCCCCACACATACCTGGGAATCCTGTGACCCTTGTGAGGATAAGCGGCTCAGATATTGGATAATTTTTTTATAATGGATACCCAGAACACAATACAGACAACACATTAGGGTATAATTGTTGCAGCGATTTGTTTTTGGCTCTAATGAACAGACTGATTATGTGGTAAACAAAGAGGTATTGTATCCTCAACATGCAGACACATGAAGTTGTTGTCATGGTGACCGTGAATTGAAATTTAGCACATGCCATATTATATAAATTATATACATTTTCTGGGTAGGAAAGGCCAAGCTTTTTTCAATGATACCATTAGTAATCAAACCCTTCTATGTCATTTGAAGCAGAGCGATCAGAAATCAGTGGAAAAAGACTTTAATAATCATTTTAGCCTACCTCTCTACCACCAGTTTTAATATGTGGAGTGTTAGTTGAAAAGAAGATGTTACATAAGGAAAATTACTTCAAAGCGGTATGGAAGGCTGGTGTGGTAGATTTTCAGACAGGGTTACAGTAACATGATCATGGGACTAGGGACTAACTTTTTGTTGCCTAGATTCAGATGTACATACTCCTTCTTCTGACGGTGAATTACGCTCTCAAACACTGCTAGAAATCCATAATTTTTATGTTATTTGTTAGCCTGGACTTATATGTTTTCTATATACATTACATATAGCATTACCACTAACCACACTACAGCTGACATTATTTAACAGGCTAGCCATCCTTGACTACATACGAGGACACAATATAATCATAATGTAAATGTGTTGATTCCCCTTAGGAGGAGAGCCCCAGAGTTTTGTTATCCAATGCACTCCACTCGACTTTTTCATATTTGGCCATATTCTCCCATTGATGCATAAATCTGTTTTGTTTGGCCCCTGGATTAATGACCATGCAAAATACATTTGAGAAATTGTGTTTCACACTTTAAATGGAAAATAATTTCTTCTAGCAGAGTGGGGACCCTCTTCCACGCCTGTCTTGAAACACTCACTTGACGAATAAATTTGTTGTGGCAGTACACACTTGGATTCCAAGTGATAAATGCAATTTTTCATGATGGTGAATGAATTAAATGTACTTTCCTACTCCTGTTGTTACATTGGTGACAAATAAACGCCCCCTGAAATAGACACTTATTTTTTCCAGTTTTTCCCAGTTCATACTGTAGCTTCCGTCATTCACAAAAATTGATCCACTCAGATTAGAACTAATGAAATAAATTAAATCCAGAATGTACTTTGTTCCCTTGTGCTTCCCCAACTGCCCTGTCATCCTTTCATTTCTGTTGCATTTATTTCACCCTGTTTTTATTTATTAGCTCAAAATGCTCCTGCTCACAGTTGTACATCCACTTTAGGCTTTGTCCAGAAGCTATCTTTTGGCTACCCATTATAGGGGTGGCCAACTCGAGCCTCTCGAGCCTGATGCAGCTCTTTGGCTCTTTTCGTGTGGCTCCTGTGACAGCACGAAAGCATATGAAAGTTCTGTTTATCCGCACACACTTTGCTTGAGTTCATTACAGTTGTTGCGAGTGAGCGTTGCTTGCGTTTATTACGGTATTTGCGTGTGGGCTTTGCTTGAGTTTATTATGGTTGCTACGTGTATTGTGACAACAAGCTCGGTATGTGTCTGGGTTGTGAGTGAGACGGGACTGCTCAGCGGGAGGGTGAGAATGGGGAAAAAAGTGCGATGGCAACCGGGGAAGAGTGGCTTTACTGTTCCCGCCACCCAGGTCAGTTGTGCAACGAGAGAAGGAAGATTTAACCCCGACGACCTTCTTCTTGGAGAATACGTCTCTCCTGTGTTTCCCGACCACTGTAAGGTGACCGCAGCAGGAAGGGTTAGCACAGTATTTTCAGAAACCTGGGTTGCGCATTGAATGAAAATAGCTGATCTGTGGAAAAAATAATTTGTTAATTTTGTACTCACAATACCAGGGAAAAATGCAGTGAACCAAAAATATGTGGATGAACAAAGGATGTTTTTGCTTGAGACCATTTTTTTTTTTTTTTTGAGGGCAAAAGCAAGCCAATCTCTGCCTTTTGTCAGAGGACCATCATATTTCAGAGCTACAAATCTTCTCTTCATCTCACTCCATGTTAACATCGACCTGGAATTTCCGAAAGGGACTAAACTTCCCAGTCACAAGTTAGTTACTTTGAATAATCACACACAAATGCACACAAAAGCAGATGCAGTTTTAAACAAAAGATACTAGAGACTAATGCTTGCATCATTTTAAGTGGCTTGGAACATTGCAAGGACCATAAAGCCATAAAACGAAGGGTAATTTATTAAAAATGCCTTGGTGATGTTGCTGAAATATTGTGTCCCGAAAAGAAAAATCTAAAAATGGTATCAGACACTCAACTGTCCCGCCACACTATTGAATAGAGAATATTGGACATTAGCATAGCGACTGTTTCACAGTTGCACTCAGACATCCAATCATTTTAGTCTTTTGTGTTCCATTAGATGAGACTTGTGCCATACAAGACAAGACTTGGTTGAAAGGCTAGTTTGTCTGTGTGTGAGAGCACACAATTTGAATGTTTAAAATTTTCTGGCGTGTGGTCTTGGTACTTTGCAGGAGTTGATTTTTCTCACCATGTTTGTGTGTGAAATTTATAACAAATCTGACTGAGCAAAGGTATGTGTGTGAGGAGGAAATGGTATCCATGTGTATTATGTGGCTCTTTGCCATAACAGCAAAAAAAAAAAAAAAAAAAAATTGTGTCTCTTCATCAATGATTGGTTGGCCACCCCTACTTTAAACCAACATAAATATATAACAAAATGTTAAAACTGGTGCTTCTCCAACTTGTCTTTTTTTAATCTTTTCGGCTCTTTTCACTCAAGCTTCTGTCATGAAGTTGATAGTTTTTGCTGCAGTAATTAAAGCCCATTGTTGGAGAAGAAAAGCACATAACTAATAAACTTTGAAAAGTCATACAAAAACATCAAGTACACAGTTTGAGGTATATCAGACATCCTCTTACGTGCACAATTTTTAGAGCAACATCAGAACATCAATTGAAGGTTTTATTTTAGGATATTAACTATATATTTTTCTTCTAATTACAATAAAAAATGTGTTTGTGATTCTATGATTTAAAACCGACTTGCTGCATGGTCTGACTCAACCACAAGTGGAAAAATGCCCATGGTATTACATCATCTCAACCATTATAGCAGCACACTAACCCTAATTCTCAGACACAATTGACTGTGGTTGCTTATGTCTATGAACAACTGTATTTGTTTTGGGAGAATAAGATAATTTAAAATGTAAAAACCTAAAAGCCAGTAATCAAGATCCAATGGCCAGGCAAAGGGCCTGATTAAGTAGGATCCCTGAAAGTCGGGTGGTCCATTGCATATTCGGTCTGAATGATTGCACGTTGGGCGTGCTGCACATGATCTATTGCAATCTTTTACTAAAATCAAAAATATTGGAGGCTAATTTGCGTATTCAGTTGCTCGAACAGATGGCGTGCACTATTGTCCCCAGGTGTAAAAATGGTGGGGAGAGTCATATTTTAAAGAAATTTTCTGTGCTTTATGGTTAGCTTTTCATGAACAATTTGAGAATGCACTGCAGGTACAAAATAAAATTTTTGGTAAAGAAATTTGAGAGGTTGTGGAAGAGACAACTGGTGAACCCCCCCCCCCCAAAAAAAAAAAAAAAAAAAAAACAGCACCGATAATTTTCGGGAAACCAGCATTCACATTAAAGCTGTTTTGTTTGATTTAACTTATCCTGAGTGCAAGGGAATTGGATGTGTCCATCTTACGTTACAGTGTTCAATAATTGGAACAGGACACCAAAATAACTTCCTTGATAGAGGCCAGTATCAATTTTCACAGTATGCTGAAATGACTCAGATGCACATAAATGCAGAGTTGGAAAAACATAGTTTGTATGGCATGACTCCTTCTTGTGGCTGGCTTCAGGTTATCCTTTAGATCATTCACCACTCCAAAATTACATTTGCTAATCGACAATATTTCTCCATAATTTATGTTTCTGGCATTTCCAAAATGATGTGAAAGTGCTCCCACCATATCTCATTTTGTCTGTGTTACGCAGGCCGGACTGTATAAGGGTTTTTTACCTGCATTTCAGACATGGTATTTCAAGACAATTTCTCTCAGGGTTGATGAATAACATTGCACTTCTTAAATTTGTCTATTTGCATATAACCCTCTCAGAAGGTGCAAAATGATCAATGATATTGCTCCTTTAGCAGGCACAATCCTGGGTATGTCCGGTTAGAACATGAGCTTCCACATTGGCTTACGTGAGCAATCACATTTGCTCCCAGCTTTGGCCTGGCAAACCTTTAGTAAACCAAGCCCAAACAGTCTTTTTCTGAAGCCTTGCAAAGGATTATACTTTTGAAAAGGAGATTGATTATTTAGTATCAATATTTGCAATTAGCAAGGACTTCCTACATAATTTTACCATGATATACTCAAGAGGGGTAGCGGGATACTATAAAAGAGGCTTTGGATTTCTGAATCATGTTGCTAATCTTCCCGTAATTGCCACTGAGCTCATGTATCAGACCGTATCATGCATGCAGTGATAAGATGCAATAATATGCGGTAGCAGTTACTTTAGATAAGATTTTAAAAGTGGAACTCTCCAACAATAAAGGCCGCCATGCAATTTTGCCGTGCCCTGCCTCGTGTCACCTCATAATTCAGCCGTGACTGTGCCTTACCTCTCGGCTGGTCTGAGAATACCGTGACCTTTCATTGCAAAGCCCCACCGTGCATCGAGATCATTGCCACAGCTTAGGGATTTGTCTGAGGATCGGTTGGAAGGAAGGCGGCAGGGAGGCAGCCTGCTTAATGCTGGCACTGGAGCGATGTTTAAAGGAGCCCCGGGGGCTTGACAGCAAAGGCCTTTTCTCTCAATTAGATTGATTCCAAAGCCGGTGGGCTTAACCTCCACAGAAACACAATTTGCCTCCTTTGGCCAAGGATGTCTGAAGCAATCCCACACACTGCGTTTTCGGACAGTTCCACTCTGTATGCGTAGCCCAAACGTGCATATTTGAATGTAGAACGTGAGAGATTTTGATGCATTTATTTATAAGGATGAACTCCATGGGGTAAACCAGCTTGTTTTTGGGAACGTTTTCCAAGCATGACAATGGACAAAAGCAAAATAGCAATCAGCAAATCCCATAGACAACCAAGCACAAATAGTTTTCAGTAAGATAGAACAACATTCAAAGTAAAAAAAAAAACAATTTTAGTAATATTATATTTGAAGAGTTCATGTGCAAGACAGCGAAATACCGTTTTAAAAAAAAATAAGATAGCAGCCTGTAGCGTCTTTCCTTCATAACATTTACAAGCTGGTCAACTCAAACTGCCACGAAACCCCCTATAGCCCATGCATTACGAGCTTAAAACAAGATGTTTCGTCTGAGTTGGCTAACTACCATTCTCGTATTTCCGCAAATGGAGTTACTTCCGCTGCACCAATAGCTAAGCTTTCCAGGTCATGTGCCAACAAAAGCCACGCTGCTCATGAAACAAGTCCTTTATTTACAATACGCAACCCTTTGGTGCTTTTTGCTTATTGTGTGCTTCTTTGCTCCAAAGTCATGGAAAATTTCGATGAGGTGGACAAATTCATCTTGGTCTCACCACTTGGGAAACGCAGACGTCGGCAGCCAGAGAATTCCACTCGTTTTAAAGCAAAGCAAAGCAAAGCTAATGAAGTGAATGAAGGGCAAAGTTTACAAAACAGTGGTGAGGCCGGCCATGATGTACGGATTAGAGACGGTGGCACTGAAGAAACAACAGGAAGCTGAACTGGAGGTGGCAGAAATGAAGATGTTGAGGTTCTCGCTCGGAGTGACCAGGTTGGATAGGATTAGAAATGAGCTCATTCGAGGGACAGCCAAAGCTGGACGTTTTGGAGACAAGATTCGAGAGAGCAGACTTCGATGGTTTGGACATGTTCAGAGGCGAGAGAGTGAGTATATTGGTAGAAGGATGCTGAGGATGGAGCTCCCAGGCAAAAGAGCGAGAGGAAGACCAAAGAGAAGGTTTATGGATGTGGTGAGGGAAGACATGAGGGCAGTTGGGGTTAGAGAGGAAGATGCAGGAGATAGGCTAAGATGGCAAAAGATGACATGCTGTGGCGACCCCTAACGGGACAAGCCGAAAGGAAAAGAAGAAGAAGTATTTTGTTCGCATTTCTTTCATCTATTCAGGACCTAAACCATTTAGTGTTTTATTAACCAGTAGCAGAACTTTAAAATCTATTCTAAATCTGGAAGCTAGTTTAAGGACTTTAGAATTGGAGTTTTTTGCTGTGACCGCTTTATTCTAGTCACTAACCAAGATGCAATGTTTTGAATGAGCTTTTTGGGGGAGTTTTGTCAGAAGACCATTAAAATAGTCAAGTCTACTTTTGGGATAAAAGGATGGTTGATCTTTTCCTAGTCTCCTTGACACATACAAGCCTTCACTTATGGTAATAGGCAGTTTTTATGATTGACTTGATATGAGTCAGGTTGGAATCTATCAGAACAAACAGATTAGATGTCTCATATCTTTGGGCTTTGCTTCCATTAAATTCCATGGAGAACTGCTGGAGGTTCCGTTATTGTTTCCACAATCCACATCTGTCATGGTTGTTGAGCTAAGTGTCTCTTAGCACACTTCTGCTCACCATTTTGAAACATCCACATATATTTCAAGACGGTAGATTTTTGATTCCATATTTTACATCCTCTGCAGTAGTTCTAGATCGTCTTCAAAGAAGGGAGGCATCTTGATGGTTGGTCTTGCTGCTAACACAAGGCTTGTGCTAATTAGCAGCCCACGCTTATGGTGAAACAACTGATTACCGAAAAATACACTCCCACTGGTTTAAAAGTATCCAGGAGTCACTGCTTCTATTTTTTTTTTTTTTTTTTTAGAAGAAAAACAAGCTTATCAGCAAGAAAAAAATGTCGAAAGGCAAAGCAAGCAGAGCAAGGAAGAAAGTCTCTCCACTGTAAGAGAAGCAAGAGAAAAGGTTTTTAGGATAAACAAGCTTGGTATAGTGGGGATGATAAAACTCTGAGGATTGCTTGTCAACAAAACAATGCATCGTGTGCGGGCGAAACCTTGACCGAGCAGCAGCAGCAGCTTTATTCAGCAAAAGATGGAGCAGGATGCAAGAATTTTCTTGAATCTCAACATAACAAAAGTCAAGCATACAGAAGTTGTGGACATATACAAACAATGAGAGATGGATCTCACGATCTAGTACAGTGTCAAAAGGAAGACAGTTTCCAGTTTTCCAGGCAATGTTCCCAAGCATTTTCTTTAAGTATAGTATTTTGTTGTGAGCTCATTCTACAATTCAATTATTCAGTTATTGATTTCTTATTGCTAATATTACTAAGTTTTCATTATGAACACCAGATATATTTATCCATCCATCCATTATCCAAACCACTTATCCTCACAAGGGTCACAGGACTGCTTGGATCCTATCCCAGCCAGGTTGGGGCGAAAGGCAGACTACACCCTGAAATGGTCGCCAGTCAGTCACAGGGCAGATATCAACACCACTGAGTGGGAATCGATTCCACGCTGGATCCACCAAAGTCAGGTGTGTGCACCACTACATCATCTGTGACTTTATTACATTTATATCCATTAACCATTTTCTGAGCCGCATATCCTCACAAGGGTCGCGGGAGTGCTGGAGTCAATCCGTGCTGTCATTGGGCAGGAGGCATGGTACACCCTGAACTGGTTGCCAGCCAACCGCAGAGTACATGAAGACAGAGAACAGTCACACTCGGAATCACACCTAGGGGCAATTTAGAGTCTCTAATTGATGCATGTTTTGGGGATGTGGGAGGAAACCGGAGTGCCCGGAGAAAACCCATGCAGGCACGTGGAGAACATGCAAACTCCACACAAAAGGGGGTGGGATTGAACCCCAGTCCTCAGAACTGTGAGGCCACCGCTTTACAGCTGCTCCACCGTATATTTATTACCACCATATGTACACTACATTAATTTTATTCAAGTCCAATTTTTATTGCGTTGTAAGTATAGATTCTATGGCTGAGTCTGAGTATGTATGTGTGTAATATAAACTACAGTATATTTTACAAAAAACAACCTTGTCATCAGATATCTCATCTCCCATAAAATGTCACCCATTGTAGGAGAGATGTAGGTAAGAAACCCCAGTTGTATTATTTGTTGTTGTCAGTTTTGAAAAGTTTCATGTTCAGTTGACAGTGACGTTAAAACGACTCAGATTGCTCTGATATGCATGCCAGGACAGTAGTTGTTCATGTCACTGAAAAAAACTACAACATCCATGTGCATGCACCAGAGGTTTGTAAAAAACTGTTTTCTTAAATAGCTGTATGTATTAATTTTATGCATGATCCAAGTCTGTGAAGCATTTTAAGTATAAAGGCAAAAGGTGTTGTTCCACCATTTCTTTTTCTTTTTTAACCTGTTCTGTTCATCTGCATGGCCTTGCAGGATGGTGGATCTCCATGACTTTGTGCTGGAATGGTTTTGCTTTCAGAAAAGGGCGGGACAGGATGTGGGAAAAATGAGCAAGGGAGTACAGTTGCCGAGTGGTGCGTTGGGATTCATTTTTAGTGTCTGAATACCTGTTAGTATCACCTGAGTTGTTATTAGTGATCCCAGCATGAATAATTAAAGTCTATGGAGTTTCTATCAAATTTATTTATGAATAAACACAATACCACATGTATGTTAGTCAACTGGTGTAGGGAGTTGCTGAGCTGGCTTTTTGACGAACGGTAAGACCAGACAGTGAGCCTATCCCCCATAGACCCAACCAGTACGGACACCACTGAAACCTCCCCCCCCCATCCTGGGACCCAGAGAGGTCCTAAGCCCAACTGAAGCATCCAAGCATCCCATGGGGAGGGGCACAAGCACAGGACTCCCCCCCCCAAGACCCCCCACTTCATCCACAGCCCAACGTGCCCTACCCATTGCCAATCCAGTAAGCCCAACCATTGCCACCATGCCCATCACCCCCAGAGACCATGGGGGTCTCAGCCACCAACACGGTGCAACACAGGAGCCGGCTGCCACCCTAGAAAAACGGTCATAGCCCACCAAAGTGAGCCCAGGTTAAGCACCATTTTTGTTTTGATTAGTACGAAATACTTCTTAGCATACCATTTTATGTCCTCCCCTTCAATGCAATCAATAACATGGAACTTCAATATTTTCCATTTTGGAATCCATCCATTCATCCATTTTACAACCCGGTTATCCTCACCAGGGTCCCCATATGTTTTTAGTCTGTAAAATCTTATCAAATGAACTGTCTCCCTAGTTATTTTCATTGGTCTAATTTCACAGACATCTACTAAATACATTTCTCCAAAAACCATCAGAAAATGTTTTGCTTTGGTATGAACCTGGCCTCCTACAGCGACTAATATGTCACACAAAGGATTTCCTCAGAGCCTCGTCTTATCACAGGACAGGTTGGCACTAATTTCCTGTCTCCTGACACTGTCATTTCCAATTCATAGTCTAGTAGGGGGAAAGGGCTCAGATGATAAACCCTACATTACATCAAAAAGGCTGACAAATAAAGCTCTGAAATTCAGGCATATGTGTAAAAAGGAATAAAATTAAAGCCCGAATGATACCTTGATGTCACAATTATTGGTTTGAAATGCGACAGGCCAGTTTAGTATACAGCGCAAGTAGGATTGTTATTCTTTGTGATGCACACAGAGTGCAGTCTTGTGTAAAAGCAACAAAGCGCCATGATCACCATCATCCCATGTTATAATCATGCCAAAGTCAATGAACACTTTTCTTTAAAGTTTTCTTTGAAAGGAAATTGGACAGAACTTGCTGCACAGCTATCATTAACAAATTCAAGTTCAAACAAGTAATTATTCAACCACAGCGAATGTTTGTCATGTTATTCTACTTAAAGTTTGAAGTTTAAAGTTTGAAACATTCTTTGAACTGGAAACTAAAAAAAATCAAGTCCCCTGTTACACCATATAAGAAAGTGTACCATCTCATCTCAGGTCATTCAGTCAGATAATGCCTAAAGCAGTGGTGTCCAAACCTTTTCCTCTTGAGGGCTGCAATACTGTCAAAAATTCTAAGGATGCAAGGGCCACTTTAATATTCTCCAACTTTCTTCGTCTTCTTTTCCTTTTGGCTTGTCCCGTTACGGGTCATCACAGTGTGTCATCTCAAATGAATGCATATTTGTTTGGCAGTTTTACGCCAGATGCCTACCATTCTCTTAACTTTTTTTTTTTTTTAAACAAAATCTATTCATCATGCAATTATTTATTTTGTTATGTTTTAAAAACACCACACAAAAAGTAAGTACCATTGTGTTTGCTCGATTTTTTTGACAATGCATCTTGGCAGATTTGTAAGGAACATGCATTTGTGAGATAAGTAACAGAGCTGAGTACTGTATGTGGTTTGCTGTTGGTTCAATTTCCTTCCAGAAAGTTTCTCTGTGTTCAACTCCAAGAGGAGTGGACCACAGCTATCACAGCCCTCCTAGCATTCGATTCCACCTGTAGACGTTACAGAGGTTTGAAAACCAGCAGGAACTGGGGAAGGTGTCGTGTCTGAGATTTCACAGGTACATTTCGGTTCAGCAAAAATGTCTTTTTTAACGTAACATGACTGCAACGTAATGTGTTTTGCAGTGAGTTAAACTGGGATTCATGTAATGTTTACGTACAGTATTATGTAGCTTTATAGCTATACTGCTGTGAAAAAGTATTCCACCTTCCTGATTTCTGTGTTTTTTTCATATCTATCACCACAATGTTTTCATATCATCAAACATATTTTGATATCACTCAGGGACAACTCAAGGAAATACAAAGTGCAGTTTTCAAGTGACAATTCAATTTATTAAGGCACAAAAATCCAAATCTTTTTGACCCTCAGTGAAAAAGTAATCTAACCCCCTACCACCACCACCCCCCTCACAGAAAGCACAAAATCACTGACTAACCACACATTTGGGAAAGGGGACTTCAATTTCAGAAGTCACACTCAAACCTGATGACCGCCATACTTTTTGAATCAAGAAATCACTTAAATAGAATCTGTCAGAAGACCTGAAGTAGGCTACAAGAGCTCAAAAACCAAGGTATCATGTCACGATCCTCAGAAATTCAAGAAGAAATGAGAAAAAAAAATGATTGAAATCCCCAATTCCCAGGAACGTGAAGGTCTCGACAGTTGACAAAGCGTTGGACAGCGTAACGGGCACCTGTGGCGAAGGATGCCTGCTTAAGTCCATGATCATTGCTACTGTAGTCAAGTGCATTCACCTCCAGGTTGTGTCGGCCGACCCACAGCTCCAGCCTCTCCACTTCCTGTCAATACGCAGACTTGTCACTGTCTTTGATGAAGCCAATGACTATGGTCTCATCTGAAAACTTCAGGAATTTGACAGCTGGGTGCTTGGAGGTGAAGTTGTTTATGTAGAGAGAGAGAGAGATCAAAAGCTAACTAAACAGTAACCATAACAGATAAATTTTAACTTGTATAACATTCATTGTTATGGGTGTCTTCTAAGAAAAAGCCAATTTGCTTATGAGAATAGAGGACAGAACACTAGAGGGTTCAAGATGAGATACAATGTTTGCTATCCACACTAACCTCAGTAAATTTAATGACCTGGTGGTGGAATTACACTGCAAATCCTATCAAATTTGAAAACCAGGTACCCGCCTGCAAGCATCAACCATATCCTTACAACACAGATTTTCTTCTGCTAGGGTAGTGGTTTTCAAAAATTTTCAGGTACACTCCTCTTTTGGGAGGTTAACTTCTTCACAACGCACAAAAAAGTAAAAATAACATAAAAATACAAATCCAATCTGAACCGAATGTTTAACAACTATTCATTTTGTGGCATTTTGCAATATGGATCAATCAGTAAGGCCTGACTGACTGCTACATCCAATGACACAATTCATATACTGTATGTACTTACGCAGCCCGTCAAAGTTTAGAATGACAGCGTCCTTAAGTGCTGGCCACCACGAGTGTTTAGTTAGCTAAGCGGTTCGGGCAAAGTAGAGCAAAGACGAGCTAGACAAGCTGCTTATGTTTACCCTCGATAATAATGGCAAATGTATAAAAAAAGAAATGCTATTTTAAGATGCAATGACTGTCAGAATATGTGCAAATAGAGGGAAAAATGGTGAAACTGGATGACTTTTTCTCTTTTTTGAGCGAGAAAGGTCTGGTATGAAAAATGTTGTGAAACCAAAGTAGAAACTGAATTTACAGAAGGTAATGTGTGGACAGCATGAAACCGGGACTACCTCGAGCATCACATTCAAAGGAATGTACTGACACTGGAAAACAAATTGAACCCAAAGCAAATTCAAATTCTCATCGACAATATTCTTCTAGCCATCAAAAGGAATGCATGTCTGCCCTCAGTTCAACAAATTCACAATGACATGGCAAAGTATCCAAATATACCAGAAAGCTGAAGTAAAATCAAACATTTTTACAAGCGTAATGTGTAAAAGAATTTTATTTGTTAGATATACTGTGTTATGAAATTGACAGAAAAAAGAAAAGTTACCACTATCAAAATGTTTTCATTGAAATCATCTGATCTGATTTAATTCTGTGTCTGTGTGCACAACTTCAAGTCATTGTTCACCAAAACCACAATGTGGCGTTATGTTGAGTGCATACCATCTCCAAACTGAAGGTAAAGTTCCATATAATGGGATATCAGAGGCAGGCCATGACATGGGCATCCAAGGAATACAACACTCTAACAACCCGTTCACCACTTCAGATACTGTAAAGCTGACTTCAACAGATTTGCAGGACAATACGGCCAACAGCTCTCTGCCCAGACAATCTGGAACATACGGCACAAAGCCAATCTCCACTCTCATATGACTTCCAGAAGGCCTGACATGACCGCCCTTCACTCTCAGGCACATTTGCACTGATTTTGGCAACATGTCCACTGGAACCTGAACATGTAGTGAACTTACGTTATGTTATGTTCCAAGACGAGTCCATTAATTGCCTTACAGTCATAATGAATAGGGTTATTGTTTAAATATTAAAAATCAATCACAGGAAGTCTACAGAGAATCACTTGCAAATTGAGACCTGTAAATGACCCACATGAGATTTCTCTGGAAAAAGGACTGTCCAAAGCAACAAAGTAGATGTAACTATTTATGCGGATGATATACGACTAGGCTTGCTCTCCTTAAAATGTGTCTAATTAACACAATTTACACTTCTTGTGACGAGCTGCTCAGAGAGTAATTGCTACATCCATTATTGCTGCTGTGAGCTGACAAGGTGCATATTTCTGACAGAAATAAAATCAATGTTGGTTTCAAAGAGGGCTCTGCTACGCAATGGAGAGAGCATTGTATCCAAAGTCAAAACCAGCAGCAATTGAAAAGAGGCTTTACCAACAAATTATAACTGTAGTAGAAATCGGGACGCAATTTGTAGAAATGGGGAAGAAATAGGGTTTCTTTCAAAAGGTAAGGCACCACAATGAATTGTAAGGGGACAACGGTAGAGTTATTTACCGATAATGGATTGTGTTTAGTGCTTTACTACCTTCAAGGTAGTCAAAGTGCTTAAACGCTCTCTCTTCATCGACGAAGCGGCAGGGGCAACTAGGGGTTCAATAACTTGCTCAACGACACTTTTAGGTAGTAATCACGGCTGAGGGTTGAAGCCACAACCTTCGGGTGCAAGACAACCATTCTACCACCTCTGAGCAAGGCTGGCCCAATGAATGGTATAAGAATGAAACATTGTCACGATCTCAGTTTTTAAATATATATCTGTGGAAAAATTAACTTTCAATGCAAAACATATTTATGTAATTTAAAAAAAATACATTAAAAATATTTATTAAAGTGGCGGCACGGTGGATCAGCTGGTAAAGCGGTGGCCTCACAGTTCTGAGCTTCCGGGTTCAATCCCAGACCCGCCTGTGTGTAGTTTACATGTTCTCGCTGTGCCTGCGTAGGTTTCCTCCGGGCACTCCGGTTTCCTCCCACATTCCAAAAACATGCACCATTAATTGGACACTCTAAATTGCCCTTTGGTGTGATTGTGAGTGCGGCTGTTTGACTCCATGTGCCCTGCGATTGCCTGGCAACCAGTTTAGGTTGTACACTCCTCCCTGCCCGTTGACAGCTGGGATAGGCTCCAGCACTTCGCATGACCCTCATGAGGCTAAGCGGTGAAGAAAGTGGATGGATATTGATCAAAGTTACAAAAAATCAAATTCTTTCTGATCAGTGATTACGTGGGTTTCACCTGGGTTAAGGTGTTTTTGTCAGTGCGTATTGTAGAGTAACCTAGCTAAATCGGGTGTTTTTGCACGAAAGCACTGGGCTGTTTTTTTTTTTTTTTCAAGAATTATACAATTTTCTGACATTGACCATGACTCTTGTGAGGATAACTGGCTTGGAAAATGGATGGATTGGTGGATGGATGGATGGATGGATGGATGGATGGATGGATGGATGGATGGATGGACCATTGGCATGGTTTATATCTCTCTATGTAATGAGTGTAAGTCTTAAACTAAGAGTTGCTTTCTTACAATACTCTTTTGGCTTGTATTATGCTGTCATTTTAATGAAGACTATATAGTTAATTATTGATAAAGATATGAGTGTGCTGTGTGAGACCTAATCAAAAAGCTCAGAAAATGGGAGCCAGGCTCATTAATGGCAGCTTCTTATGGGTGAATAAGTAGAAGCAGCAGGTGTATAATTGAGTATGAGTGGGGCATGACATGCATAAGAAAGAGCAGCAGTGTGAAGCTGATCTCAATGCAACCTCGGCATCCTTTTTAGATGATGTGTATGGCTTTATCAGTTTCTTGCATGACATTAACAATTTATAGGTACATTTGTATGTGCTTAACCTTAATACTTGCTGCATAATGCTCTGTAGTGGATATTTCCACATCTATATGATGGGTTCCCATGGTGGTAGTTGCAATTAAAAATACTTACTTTGAAAATGACCTTGGTGAATTTGACTTTGATGACTCTCTCCCCATTGTATGAACCTCTGTCTATAACTATCTATAAATAGATAACGGCTTAAATAGGATTTTGTCCTCGAGGGTAGCAATAATCCACTTTGTCACGTCAGCTAACATGACAAGCAAATTTCTCAATTTGCCCTAAGTGGCAGAGTCAATACTTTGCCTAGGCTAGCATTTTGTAAACTCACAAGCGTTTGAGATGTTATACGTACTCGTAAAGTAATTTTAAAGATTTTCATTCAAGTCCCAATGATGCCCCTTTTTGTTTTAAAGACCCAGTAAAAGGACGAGGAAAGATGTATTTTAAATTTGACACACCAGAGAGAAGTGTTATTAACATGTCTGCCAAGCTTGAATCATTAAAACAAAAAACAAAACAAAAAATCTACATAAATGTAACTTTCAAAAGTAAACCAAGTGAGGTGGAGACTTCTTGGATTAGCTGAAGCCTTCCTGCCAGGCTCACTTAAATTTTAGTTTGCTAAATAGTTAGCTAGCTAGTTACCTCACAAGCTAACCCATGTGAAAAACAGTTATCTTTCTCTGAAGTGTCCCTGTTGTGAGGGCCTGTATATGGCGCAGCAGGTGTCTTGGACAGGCCCCAATGCCTTTGTACCAGACTACAGGAGACTTCTCACTGGCCGCTGGCGGACTGGTGTGCAGGAGTGAAGCCGTCAGGTTTTACGGCGTTTTTCCCGACCGCCGTGCGTGAGGGCACACGGCAGGGACACTATATCCTAACTAGCACAGAACGCATGACACTTCAAGGAAGATGCTTTTTTTTTTAGGGTGTAGACTTATTTCGATGGCCAACTGCATACTATGGTGCTACTAATTCACCAAGTTATTATCAGTACATAAGTTGCAATCACAGCCATTGGAGGTGTGCCATCCTTACTGTATAAAGTGAGCGAGGGCCAAGCGTTTTCTTGTTGCGTCAGCCTGTCCCTGTTTGGCCCTTCTCTAAAAAGGTCCAAAAGGATAGATAGAAAAAAATAAAATAAACAAATGCATGTTTCAAAAGTGTTCACAATTTGCTCTGCACTAGTTAAGTAGATTTTATGGAATACAGCTGGTATGCAAGTACATCTGTAAATATTCTTTCATTTTGTTAAAAATTTGGTCTTGGTGAAGGCCTGCCTAAATTTTGTCATTTTGTTAGAATACAGAAATAATCAGGTTTTTCTGTGTTTGCTTTCGTCAAAGATTTGGGCCTAATTGGCCAAAGTCTTCGCTGTTAAGTATATTTATTTCACTATTAGCATTTTTTTTTAATAGGGTGTATCCACTGTCTTCACAACTCTGATTTCTTGTACCACTTGTGTGGGTTTACCTATATCTGGAAGTCACCAATTGAAATTAAAAATAAAAAATACATTGCTTACGATCGATCAGTTAAAATTTTATTCTTCTGTGACCAGCGCCACGCTTGCTGGCTTGTCCCGGAGTGGCGCCTTAACACCAGCCAGCAGTGACATACTGACGTGAGCATGGAAGACAAAAACACCTCATCCATCATAAACGCTCCAGGCGAGGAAAATGGACTTCACTGTTGCCTGCATCTCTCAGTCTTGCATTTTCCCCCTTCCACACCTTCCTTCATCCATCCTTCTTTCTAGCATTTTTTTGTTTTCCTTATCCCTTGGTGATATCACTCTTTCTCAAAAGCATGACTTTTAACCATAATCCAAGTTTACAATGAAATTGTCTCCGTTTTTACAGAATATCACTTAACCGTTACCACGGAAAACTAAAAACCTCCATTGTTGTTTCTGCAAAATGACTAAAACACTAATTTTTTTTTGCTGTTTGGTACATCATACCCTAAAGGTTTATAACGCCTTCTAATACTGATGATGATGTTTTTATATACATAAAAAATAAAAATACTGTGTAAGCTTCAAAAGAGTTTTCAGGCCTCTTAGCGAGAAAGGCTTTTCAGGTCTTTTAACAGATCAACTTAAACCCCCTACCAACCCTTAGGACGTGGACACTGCCAGAAGTAAGACAAGCGCATATTCCAGCAACTTCTTCCCTCTTGCCATCAAATTACTAGAAGCTAAGTGACTCTCCGTAATGTGTTTTTATGGTTTGTTTTTATGGTTTTTTTGGTAAAATGGCTGTCATGCTAGAGCGGCAGTTTAGCCGTGCCCTATAGTGATTCATGAGCTCTGCATTGTGATTACTTTGATCTATCCATCTATTTTCAATGCTGCTTATCTTGTTAATGGAACCTGTCCCGGTTGATTTTAGGGAGAAGGTGGGGAACACCCTCAAATGTAACCATTAGTGCCCACATTCACATCTATGAACAATTTAGTCTTCACTCAGCCCAACATTCCTGCTTGTGATCCTGCAGTGCAGGGAAGACATGCAAACTACATAGGAAAGTCGGAGCTGAGATTTTGACCCCGAAACTCACAACTGTGAGGCAGATGTGCGAAGCACTTTCCACTGTGCTGCCTTGACTGGTTCCAAAGGCCTTTTGAAGGCTGCATTGATACGTCTGGAGCAAATTGCTTTCCAGGGACTCAGACTGTGGCCCTTTATATTCAACAAAACCCTATCAAATAAACACTTTTAGCTTGGGGCATTTTTTCCCCCATCAGGGTTATCATACGGAAGATGTGTGAATTTAACCAAAAATCTGTTTTGTCTTTATTATCAACTGGTTATTTGAAAGTGTCCCTGAAAATGTAAAACAAGAGGAAAAATAAAATAATACACTAGCAAGGGCAGAGGATAACTTGGCAACTACATCGGTAGCTTCTGAAATAATGACTCTGGGAAAATCATTGCCCCCTTTTTTTCCCAGCAGTGAGCAGTTTAATCACATTTTTCATATCATGGGGGTAAGTATTAGAAAGAGGACGCATAGCGAGAAGAAAATGTCTCAAGGACAAAAGTGTGATGCATGCTTTGCACTGTGATGACTGGAGATAGGACCTATCTCCTGGATATCTTTTATTGCTTTTATATTTGCCCTGGTCCTTGGGTTTCTTATGAATTGAAATTTGTTTCCTTGAAGCAAATTTTCACCGACATTGAAGAAAAGAAGCTGCTGGCACAGAAAGGTTGTTGCTGCCTTCGCTCTCTAAAGGTTTCTCAGGTCCATCAAGGCTGCCACTGATGCAATTGTTCCCGGCCAAATCAGTTCCATTATGTTCAATTTAATGTCAGCCAATTCAATAAATGATACCTTTTTATAGATAATCATTTTCACTTCAAATTTAATAGGTGTGGATTTTTTATTTGGATACTGTGGATGTAATTTACTTTGTATCATTTCAGGTACACCCTGAACTGGTTGCCAACCAATCGCAGGGCACATTGAGACAAACAGGCGCATTCACAATCACACCTAGGGGCAATTTACAGTGTCCAATTAATGTTGCATGTTTTTGGGATGTGGGAGGATCTTCTGCATCCTCCTCTCCAAGACTAACTACCCTCCGTATGGGCCGCTACATTTCAGCCAGTTCAAGTTTCGACCGGGTTTCTTCTCATTTCAACTGTATACACGTGTTTAAATGGTTGTCTAGTATTGTATGTTTTTGTAAAAAGGGATCAAACTCTTGTTTCATGTGCTCCTTTTGAACTATGCTCCTCCAAAAGTTTCAGTACGTCACTTCTTCGCAATTGATATTGAATTTTGAGCTTCCTTTTATTGGTTATGCCAGTCATTATGCAGTTCTGTTTCAACTTGCTGCCTGTTTATTAAACCTACCTGTTCTCAAATGTGTTAATGTATCTGACTGTTTTTCTGATTCTTTTTCTTCTTCTCAAAATCCATTTCCATGGTAGCTTCTGGGTATGCTTCCTGTTTCCTAGCACCCACCTGTGACATGATTTACACTTTAATAAAGATGCTGCATATTGTTCTCACAATGTGTAGTAGTTTCTTTTCCATTTTATTGAGCGATTGACATGTATGGCATGAAGTGTTTAAGTGCAATCATGGTTTTGCCTCGTCTTTTGCGCACTGAGATGAATAATAATTATCTCTGTGTGAATCTTTAAACTGAATTAAATTTGGAGTGATATACTCAAAATGGTGGAAGAGTGGGCGACTGGTAAGCACATCTGTCTAACATTTCTGAGGACTGGGGTACAAATACCAGCGCTGCTGGGTTGGAGTTTGGATGCTCCACCCTTACCTGTATGGGTCTTCTCTGAGTCCTTTGTTTCCTCCAAAAATCCCCAAAACATTCATGGTAGGTTGAATGAAGACTAATTTGCCTGTGGGAGTGAATGTTAGTGTCAGTGGTTGTTTGATGTGTCCTGCGATTGGCAGGCAACCAGTTCAGGGTGTACACCACCTCTAACCTGATGATTGGTGGGATAGTTGCTAAGGAATGTTTTGGGGTTTTTTTTCTCAGAAATTCCCAGTAAATTTTATAAGGACATTTCTTAAACAATAAGTAAATATTAGTTTATTAACCTTTACAAACATTTTCATTGATTTCTACTTTCTCTTTATAAGTATTGTCTACTGATAACTAAGGCCCGAATGTGTTAAATTACAAATCTTATGCAGAAATGAATACAAATTCCCTACTTATTGGTTGCTATTACTTTTGTTTCCACAATATAACGGTACATACAAAATAAGAAGCCGCTGTGTTCAAATACAATTGTTATATCACCAAATGTGAGATTAAAGCTGTATCCGAGTCGTAGTTAACGGATCTTAGACTCTCAAAAGATGAACTGATGGATTGCATGATATGAATTGAAACTCATTGACAATTTCATCCTTCCATTGATTTGACACGTGAAAAGTGCTCTCGAATTTCAGAATTATGTGGTCAAACTTCTCCTTTATGACCTGAGATAAATCTTCATGTGCCTCAGTCAATGATTCTGAATCCATCCAAGCACTGACAAACCGGGGGTTATCCCGGGCTGACAGGGTTCGCGACACAGAGGACCCAAAGAAGGACAAATCTCAAAAAGGTTTTATTAAAAATAAAACCACAAGAGGCCAACAAGTCCCAGGGAAAACAATACGTACTAAATTAATACAAGTCCCAAAAACAAGTTTTGAAGTCACAAACATCAGGTTCTGCTCATCAGGGCCCGTCTGGTGTCATGGACAGCCATCACAAGTGCAGTGCTTGGCTGGGCTATTCATGAGGTCATCCATGATGCCAAGCGAAGGAGTTTCCACAGGGCTGGTAGACGGCTACAATGTTGGACCCAACAGCAGCAATGCAAGGTCCAGGCAAGAGGGTCTGGTGAGGAAGGCTGGACGAGTGCCAACCAGAGCAAGGTCATGTCATCTGTCATCATCATCATCAACACAAACTTCTTCCTTTTCAGTGAGCTCTCCATATTGTATAATTTTCAACAGGAATGGGGAATTTCAATGTGAATTTCAATGTGAATCCACCATTTTAAGACCAAATTTGATCCGGCTCACTGGGCTTTTCTGGGAAGTCATAAATGAATCACCCATCACATTCAACCATGTAAATTTTGTTTCTCCAATAAGGAATGCAAGTAAATAACTAAATTTGACATTAATTAAAAAAAAACCCCATCGTGAGATTTATGATTTTTTTGTGTGTGAATCAGTATATTAAAAAAATGATGGATAACATCATTAATCAAATTTTGCATTAAAATATCTGTGGTTAAAGAGCTTCTACATATTGAAGCATTAGTCATTGCAAGAATATAAAAAATGTTTTCAGTAATTACAAATGTCAAATTAGAGCGCCTGTGTCATAAAACTAACTTTGATTCAGGTAAGGGTGGTCAACTACATTTGTTAACTCATTGTTAAATTTGCTAAGCACTGTACATAATTCTATTGAGTCTGTAGAATGCAATAATAAGGGGACTTATGAAGAGTTTGTTTTCAAAACGAGACATAGGCATTTTTTTCAGATTTACGAAACTCGCGCCAAAATTATCCATTCGGAGCTGGATAATTTTGGCGCGAGTTTCGTAAATCTGAAAAAAAATGCCTATGTATCGATTTGAAAACACACTCTTCATATTTCCAATTTTTCATCAAGCCTGTCACGGACGAGACTCGGGGGTGGACCCAAATGCACGACTCAGGTGAGAGGTAAGCAGTGCGGAATAAGCCTTTATTCGTTCCAATGTCGGTTACCAGCGAGTCAGTCCAAACAAGCAGCAAGATCAGTAACGGCAGGCTTACGGGGTAGGTCGGGAGACAGGCGTTGGTCGGTACACGTCAGGAGTACGGTAGTGCGGGAACGAGGCATGAGAGGCAACGATCTAGCAGAGTCTCTGTCGTCCCCCGGGTCCTATATGTACTGGATCTTAATCAAAGGTCATGAGGGGCAGGTGTGCACCTTCAGATTAGCTGGCCACGCCCAGCCCTGGCTGGAATCCAGGAGCATGACAGAACCCCCCCTCAACGGCCGGCACTGGACGGCCCAGGAGCATCAGGGTGAGCCGCGTGAAAGTCCCTGATGAGGGAGCGGTCCACGACGAAGCGGGAGGGGATCCAAGAGCGCTCCTCCGGGCCATATCCCTCCCAGTCCACCAGGTACTGGACCCCCCTTCCTCTGCGACGGGAAGACAGCAACCGGCGCACAGTGTACACCAACCCACCGTCGACCATGCAGGGGGGCGGGGGGGATTTGAGCGGAGGAGCCAGCGACGATGTGCGATTCGGGCGAAGTCTGCTGACGTGGAACGTCGGGTGCACCCTCATCGACCTGGGCAGTTTCAACGAGACGGCGACCGGGTTAATAACTTTGGAAACCGGGAACGGGCCAACGAACCTGGGAGCAAGTTTGCGGGATTCCGTCCGCAGCGGGAGATCTTTGGTGGAGAGCCACACTCGCTGTCCCACTCTGAGCTCAGGTGCGGCCCTCCTCTTGCGGTCTGCTGCGGCCTTGTAGGCGCTGCTCATGCGCAGCAGTGTCCTCCGAGCTGCTTCCCAGGTCCGTTTGCAGCGTCGCACCACGGCCAGGGCCGACGGAACTGTGGATTCTGTGACCAGTGGAGGAAACAGGGACGGAGGATACCCATGCACGACATGGAGTGGAGCCATACCTGTTGAAGCGGAGGGTAGAGAATTGTGGGCATACTCCACCCACTTGATGTGCTGGCTCCACGTGCTCTGGTCCCTGGATGCCAGACATCGAAGACCGGTCTCTCATTCCTGGTTAATCCTCTCAGTCTGGCCGTTAGACTCTGGGTGATGACCCGATGTCCGACTTGCTGAAGCGCCGATGAGGTTGCAGAACTCCTTCCAGAAACGGGCGCTGAATTGCGGACCCCTGTCCGAAACGATGTCCTGGGGTAGGCCGTGGTAGCGGACGACCTCGTCTAATACCAACTGGGCTGTCTGCTTGGCCGACGGGATCTTCGGAAGCGGCACGAAGTGGACCATTTTGGAAAAACGGTCCACTATGGACAGCACCACTGTGTTCCCTTGAGAAGGCGGCAGGCCGGTGACGAAGTCCAGCGCGATGTGTGACCACGGACGAAAGGGGATGGACAGGGGTTGCAACTCACCAACAGGCCGTAGGCGGGAAGTCTTATTGGCAGCACACACCGGGCAGGCGTTGACGAACTCCCTTACGTCCTTGCTGAGGTTAGGCCACCAGAACCTTTGTTCGACCACTGAACGTGTCTTCGCCATACCCGGGTGGCAGACCGTCTTGTTGGTATGGGCCCAGTTGATGACGTCTCCCCGCAGAGATGGGATGACGAACAGGCGGCCCGACGGACAATCCGCGGGTGACGGTGTCTCTCCCAGAGCCTCCTTCACCCGCGACTCGATCGCCCAGGTGAAACCGGCCACGAAGCACCCCGCTGGCAGGATAGTAGCGGCGTCTGAATCTGTGCGCCCTCCCTCGTGGATCCGCGAGAGTGCATCCGGCTTGCCGTTTTTGGAGCCTGGGCGGAAACACACCTTAAAGTGGAAGCGGGTGAAAAATAGGGCCCACCTGGCCTGACGGGCGTTCAACCTCTTCGCCGACTTCAGGTATTCAAGGTTCTTATGGTCCGTGAAGACAACGAACGGTACTTGCGAGCCCTCCAGCCAGTGCCGCCACTCCTCCAACGCGCTCTTGACCGCCAGCAGTTCCCTATCTCCCACGTCGTAGTTCCTCTCTGCCGGGGTCAACTTTCTAGACAGGAACGCGCACGGGTGGATCCTTCCATCCCTGGGACTCCTCTGCGACAAGACTGCTCCGATTCCTGAATTCGATGCATCCACCTCCACTACAAACTGGTTATCTGGGTCCGGAATAATGAGAACGGGCGCAGTAGTAAAACTTGCCTTGAGCCTGCTGAAGGCCTCCTGGCAGGTCCCGGACCAGTCGAAGAGGGTATGTGGCGAGGTGAGCGAATGCAGAGGAGCGGCCACGGAGCTGAAGTTCCTTATGAATTTCCTATAGAAATTGGCAAATCCCAGAAACCTCTGTAAGTCCCTCCTGTTGGTGGGGGTAGGCCACCGCAGCACCGCGTCGACCTTCCCGGGATCCATCCGTATCTCTCCCTCAGCCAGGACGAAGCCCAGGAAGGACACGGATGCCCGATGGAACTCACACTTCTCCATATTGACGTATAATTGGTGCTGCTGCAGACGCTGACTTGTTGAATGTGAGAGGTTAGGTCTGCTGAAAAGATGAGAATATCATCCAGATAAACAAAGACATATGTTCAGGAACTCCCGAAGCACGTCGTTGATGAAGTTCTGAAAGACGGCCGGAGCGTTAGTCAGTCCGAAGGGCATCACCAGATACTCATAGTGCCCTGTGGGGGTGTTGAATGCCGTCTTCCACTCATCCCCTTCCCGAATCCGCACCAGGTGGTAAGCGCTGCGCAGGTCGAGCTTGGTGAAGATCCGGGCTCCCTGGAGGAGTTCGAATGCTGTAGAGATAAGCGGCAAAGTGTACCTGTTCTTGACTGTGATGTCGTTCAGGCCTCGGTAGTCGATGCAGGGTCGCAGCGTGGAGTCCTTCTTCTTGACAAAAAAAAACCCCGCACCGGCTGGTGAGGATGAAGGGCGAATGAGTCCGGCTGCCAGCGAGTCCTCGATGTAGTCCCTCATGGCTTGATGCTCTGGTCCGGTTAAAGAGAACAGTTTCCCTCTGGGAGGAGAGGTGCCTGGCAGGAGTTCAATCGCGCAGTCGTATGACCGATGTGGCGGCAGAGACTTTGCTTTAGATTCAGAGAAGACCTCCCGTAGGTCATGGTAGCAGGAGGGCACTGCGGTCAGGTCCAGGGCGGTACTAGGTTCTGTTAGCCGAACCGGCGCAACTTGAATACCCCTGTCTCTCCGGACAGCGACACAGCGACTGAGACAGTCCTCTCCCCAAGTCTTGATCTGACCCGTGGCCCAATCTATGTGCGGATTATGTTCTTTTAGCCACGGGCTGCCCAAGATGATGTCGCTACTACGTGCGTCGAAGACATGAAAGCTAATACGCTCCGAGTGAGCGTCCGGAAAGCTCATACGTAGTGTCTGAGTGCGATATGTAACCCGACAAAGGAACTTGCCGTTGGCGGCATAGGCGTGACGAAAACGTTGCGTGGGAAAGGTTGCTGCCCCCAGCTCCTCGACCACGCGGGGATTTATCAGATTTGCTTCCGACCCAGAATCAATGAAAGCCGTCACAGAGCATGAACGGGAGTCCGTTCCCAAGGTGAGGTGAAGAAGGGACCTCCCTGACCCCGTCGCGGTGTACAGCACACTCACCGGAGTAGCGATCCTGATGTCAGAATGCCCTGGTCGAGTCGGGCAACGGGCGATCAAGTGTCCCAAACGCCCGCAGTAAAAAAAGCGTCCCTCTCGTCGCCGACGTAAGCGCTCCTCCGCTGAGCTGCCAAGCCCCTCCACTTGCATGGCTTCCGGTGAAGCTGACAACACGGGTGGCCGAGAAGCGGAAACAACCGGACTGCGACTCTCCCTCTCCTCCTCCCTCAGGCCCTCCATCTGTCTCTGCACGGTGAGGCGCTGGTCCACCTTGAGGGCCAATGCGATGAGGGAGTTAAGCGAAGGCAGAAGATCCATGGCCACGAGGTGACCACGGATCTGTGGGGACAGTCCCTCGTAAAACGCGTCATGGAGGGCTTCCTCATTCCAGCGGCTCTCGGCAGCCCGAATCCGGAACTCGATGGCGTAGTCGGACACGCGGCGACGCCCCTGGCGAATTGTCATGAGTGACGACGCCGCCTGGCGTTCCGGAGCCGCATACTGGAACACCTGGGTGAGCGCGCAGACGAAGCTCGCCCATGAGCGGCAGGTCTCCGAGTTACGGCTCCACTCGGCGGTGGCCCATGCCTCCGCCCTCCCTGTCATGTGGGAAATGACGAAGGCGATCCGGGAGCGGTCCGTGGGAAAAGCGGGAGCTTGCAGCTCAAAGTGTAGATCGCACTGCGCCAGGAAGGGCTTGACGTTACCGGAGTCGCCTGAGAACCGCTCTGGTCGAGAGAGCGGAGTGATGGTGGCACGGGGAGGCACAAGAGCGGCCGCGCTAGCTTGAGAGGCTAGCCACGGTTGCAGCTGGGTGCAGAGCTCCTGGATCTGGTGAGTCATACCCTGGAGAGCAGTCTCTTGCTCACCCAGGCGTTTGCCCTGCACTTGCAGAGCATGGCGAATGGCTTCAGAGTCGGCTGGGTCCATGTTCTTGGCTAGATCGTTCTGTCACGGACGAGACTCGGGGGTGGACCCAAATGCACGACTCAGGTGAGAGGTAAGCAGTGCGAAATAAGCCTTTATTCGTTCCAATGTCGGTTACCAGGGAGTCAGTCCAAACAAGCAGCAAGATCAGTAACGGCAGGCTTACGGGGTAGGTCGGGAGACAGGCGTTGGTCGGTACACGTCAGGAGTACGGTAGTGCGGGAACGAGGCATGAGAGGCAACGATCTAGCAGAGTCTCTGTCGTCCCCCGGGTCCTATATGTACTGGATCTTAATCAAAGGTCATGAGGCGCAGGTGTGCACCTTCAGATTAGCTGGCCACGCCCAGCCCTGGCTGGAATCCAGGAGCATGACAAAGCCAAGTGTTTTGAATGCAGTCCATCACGCTCCCTTTTGCCTTAATAACGTATGTGAACTGAAGAGTACCTTAAATTTGAAGGGAAATTGTGTTATATTTTAATAGACACAAAAGACTGGACATAATGATTTTCATAATCCATTCATCTTTTCCATTACAATTCAAATCCCCTTTATTTGCAGTATAAATATAATCCCCTCAGCATTTGTGTCTGAAAATGTAAATAATATTGCTGTTAATACGATTATCATTTTTCAAAGAGGTTTCTCACAGCAGATTTTATTGACTCTCCACACCCGTCTCCTGAGTCTGCCACAGTGAATAGAAAAAATACTTTGCGTTTTCTCATGCTTTATAGAGTATTTCCACTTTTAATGACATTTCTTGCACTGTGTGCACTCTTTAATTACAGTTCTATTTTTCCTTTTTTTAATACATATTTTGTTGCCGTTTTTATTGTTTTCCCCATTTTTAATGTTTTACTTCTTTGTATTCAAATCCTTTTAATCATGTAAAACACATTGAGCTACCTTATGTATATAGTATGTCCATCCAGATACCAACGTTACATTGCTTGTCCCAAGAGCCACCCTTTTCAAATATGATCTGGAAAAGATTTCATTTTAACTCTGTTTTCTTTATTTGTTCAAGGTCTTTTTTTATTATTTGTTATTTTTAAATACCTTTCCATTTCAGCTGTATGGCCTTACAGAATGGAGAATCTGTAGGCCTTTTGCTGGATCAGTTTTGCTGTACAACAGGTAAATTTGAAATATTCCCTCTGCTTATTTTTAATGTAAAAAATATTTGTTATGTTTATTGAAAAATCTGCTGAACAGAGAAGGGCTTTAGGTGATAAACAGAGGGACAGAGTGGACAAGGGGACTAGGTATGAAAACCACAGCAAAACAATAGTGAGACACGAGATTTTTGAACACATGTATTATTAAAAAAAAGTCATTGAACATTTTAATGAAAGCTGAATAACCTTTCTTCAAAATATTCATTTGATTATTATGTTATGATTTTTGGCTAATGGATGCGGCCCTAGGGGAACGCAAGCCTGTGCAATCTGTAGGCCAGTCCAAAACCCAGATAAATGTGTTCATATAAGCGTTCATCCAAGCGTTCAATTCAAATTCCATGCCGGATCAGTCTCTGCCCAGCTCCCGGCACCATTAACCTGCAGGGGGTTGGGGGAAATTCACCTACTGTGGCTTGAAGACGAACAAGAGGAGAAAAGCGGATTCTTCGGCAGAAAGAGAAGAGGAAAGGATCGAGCCTACAACTGTGTGGAGGGGCTTTGAATGTTGGGACTATGACAGGAAAAGCTCAGCTGGTTGACATGATGATTAGGAGAAAGGATATACCCTGCATACAAGAGAGCAGGTGGAGAGGTAGTAAGGCTAGAAGTTTAGGGGGAGGGTTTAAATTATTTTACCATGAAGTAGGGGTTATTTTAAAAGAAGAGTTGGCTAAGAAAGTTTTCGAGGTAAAAAAGAGTATCAAATTGAGTGATGCTGAAACTTGAAATTGAGTGTATGTATAATGTGATTAGTGGCTATGCCCCACAGGTAGGATCTGACCTAGAGGTGAAATTCTGGAAGAAACTAGATAATGTAGTTCTGAGTATCCCAGACAGAGAGTGTTGTGATTGGTGCGGATTGTAATGGACATGTTGGTGAAGGAAACAGGGATAATGAAGAAGTTATGGGTAAGTACGGCATCCAAGAAAGGAACTTTGAGGGACAGACCTTGGTAGACTTTGCAAAAAGGATGGAGATGGCTGTAGTGACCACTTTTTTAGGGAACAAGTTGGAACATAGTGTGACCTACAACAATGAAGGTAGAAGCACACAGGTTGATTACATTTTTTTCGGATAATGTAATTTGAAAGTATTTACTGACTGTAAGGTATGAGAGAGTGTAGCTAGACAGCATAGGATGGTGGTGTATAGAATGACTCTGGTGGTGAGGAGGAAGCTTAAGAAGATGAAGGTAGAGCAGAGAACCATGTGTTGGGACACTGAGAGGACTAAGGAAAGGTGAAAGGAATATATTGATATGTGACAAAGGGCAAAGCTAGAGGTTTTAAAGGTTAAACATAAGGCATATGATGACATGTATTCCAGGTTGGACACTAAAGAAGAAGGCAAGGCTCTCTACAGGTTGGTCAGACAGAGCGATAGAGATGGGAATGATGTACAGCAGGTTAGGGTGATTAAGGTTGGAGATGAAAATTTGGTGCCTGGTGCCAGTAGTGTGTTGAATAGAAAGAAAGAATGCTTTGAGAAGTTGATGAATAAAGAAAATGAGAGCAAAGGAATATTAGAAGAGGCAAGTGTGGTGCACCAGGAAGTGGCAAGGATAGTAAGAGGGAATTTAGAAAGCCACTAAAGAGAATGAAAATGGAAAAGCAGTTGGTCCTGAAGACATACCTGTGGAGGTTTGGAAGCAATTTGGAGAAGTACGTGTGGAGTTTTTGACCAATTTATTCAAGAGTAAACTAGCACGTGAGTAGATGCCTGAAGAATGGAAGTGTGCTAGTTTCCATTTTTGAGAACAAGGGCTATCTTCAGAGCTGTGGGAACTATAGAGGAATAAATTTGATTAGCCACAACTTGCTTCATTAGTTATGGGAAACAGTTGTGGAGCCTAGACTCAGGACAGAAGTAAGTATTATTTCCCTTGAAGATGCGAGTGGAAAAGTACAGAGAAGGTCAGAAGGATCTACATTGTGTCTTTGTGGATCTAGAGAAAGCCTATGACACAATACCAAGAGAGGAACTGTGGTACTGCATGCGCAAGTCTGGTGTGGTTGAAAAATATGTTAGAATGGACATGGAATGGAATGGACAGGACATGTATGAGGGCAGCAGAACAGTGGTGAACTGTGCTGTAGGTGTGACAGAACAATTTAAGGTGGAGGTGGAACTGCATCAGGGATCAGCTCTGATCCCCTTCTTGTTTGCTGTGGTAATGGATAGACTGACAGATGAGGTTGGAGTGGAATCCCTTCGGACCATGATGTTTGCAGATGACATTGTGATCTGCAGTGAAGGCAGGGACCAAGTACAGGAACAGGTAGAAGGGGGGAGGCATGTGCTGGAAATCCTTTCCAAATTAGGTAGTTCCAAAGTATTTGCGTTTTGAGTGTTTTTAGGTTTGTTGTTCTAACTACAATATTGAAGGAAGTTACCATCTGGAATCTGAAATTCTTGAAACAAGCTTGCACATGACCTGACTACATTATTTTTAAAGTGATGTAGGTGGTCAATTCCACTTTTTTACCAGGTGCTGCAGTAAAGTATTTTGTGAAAATCAGGATTGTGCCTGTTTGGGGAGGAATGATATGGTGTTATCTGAGATTGTGTGGTTTCTAAGTAAAGTGCCGGTAATAATTAAATTCTTAAAACAATTGTGGCGTCTGAGATTTGCATTGATAGAGATCTGAAAGTTTAGTGCTATTGCAGTCTATCTGTTCTCATTCCAGCCAAGATTGTTGTTCAGTTTCAGAATCATCTTTCATGGCCAAGTATGTAACAACACACAAGGAATTTGTCTCTGGCAGTCAGTGCCACCCTGGTACGACATTCATGTTGAATACGGAGAATAAGAACAAACAAGCAAACAAGAATGAAGAACAATAGACATTCAAGTAATTGGGAACTATATAATGAGGTACTGTATTCGTCTAGCTAAGTAATAGTCAAGGTCATCTAGAAAAAAAAGCTTATAAGGGGCCTTCAAATTTTGAGAGCACCACAGTTGATGTCTACTGTTCAATACATCCATCCATGTTCTGTACCGCTTATCAAAATGAGGCTCATGGGTGTGCTGGTACCTGTCCGGGCTATCCTAGGGTAAGGGGTGGAGTGCACCCTGAATTGTGGAACAATCTTTTTTTTTTAATTTCAACTACATTAATTTTAATTTTGAAGTAGTGAGCAGTGTTCTTCTTATTATTCTTATCATACAGATATTGTGCTTTATTTTTAATACATTTATATTTACATTTTAATACATGTTGTATTTTTATATAATTCTTCAAATTATTGAGCTTGACTGAAACTATCCTAGCATATAATATTTAAAAAATATATATTTTAGATTGTTATTAATTTTTTTAGCTATGTATCCCTGTTTACTGGATTTGTTTTTCCAATTCTCACAACAATTTTCATGTAGTAAATCGACCAAGGTCATAATGATGTCCACACACCATAAAAATATGACATTATTATTCCGTTGAACCGCGAGCGAGGTGATATGCTGTCACGCTGACAAAAATCATTTCCCTCTGAGGTGATGATGAGGATGGCAAAGCCTTTCAAAATGACGACCCCCGTCTCCCTTCCGAGTAGGTTCTTCCTCAACTTACTGCAGCAGAATGCACAACAGTTTGCAGTTGCGCCGATGATTTAGGGCATCTACTTACTCGGCAGGTGCATGCTTTATGGCTACTGCACAGGCTGATAATTCAAGAGAAGCATAATTATATGCATTGTTATGCAACTCACAGGGAACGGGATAAAGTAGAACAATGGTCACATAAGGGAAGAGGGACAGGGCTGTTTAGAAGGAGGAAAGGTTGGGCTCGCTGTAATGACCACGTTTACCTTCCTGATGATTTTAGTCAAAATGAATAATTTCACAAACCTTTATGAGATTAGTTTCATGAAATGGTTTGTTTTTCCTCCTAAAATGTAAACTTTGGATCCAATTTCAACAGTTTCAACATTTCAAAGTAAAAATAATGAAAAAAAGTTCACTTCTCCTTTTTTGCATTCATGAAAACAGGCTTTCTGTAACCGGGCATTGTAGTTCCCATATACCTGAACGAATGCTTGTAGACGTTACTCTTTTACTCATGGTGTGGTTTGAATGAAAGTTTAATGCAAAATGACATATGAACTACTGTTTATATTGGCAACTTTCAGCTGTTACTGTTACATTGTTAATGAATTAATTTTTAATGCATACATTTTCATTCCATTGTGCACCTTAGGTAAAATGTATTTCTGTCTTCGGTAAAATATATTTCTGTGACTGTGATGTATATCCGTCAACTAACCTTTGATATTGGCTCATTATTTTTTGTATTGTATATACTTGAGTGTATTTAGTTTTTATATTTTTATTTAGTACACCGTGGGGCCTTGGGTACTGTAATTTCAATCCTCTGTATGTGTTGCAAAATTGGCCATAAAGGTATCCTGTCCCTTGTCATGTTTGAAAACCCTGATTCTTCATATTTTTTGCCAACTCAAGATCTGGAGGAGGATCTACATTTGTTCAGAGTCAGCAGAAAATCACATTACAAACCTATTGATGAATCACACATTTTTATATCCAATATTTAAGCACAAATTTGTTGCGTCGGCACTGTTAGTGAACAAGGCCCATCATGAGCAGGAACACTGTCAAGGTGAAGAAGCCACAAGTTGTTCTGCCACACCTCTTACTTCTTCTTGTCCACTGACCTGAGTAAACATTGTGGGATATCTTTGTGGACATGCTGGTTAATCGTCTAGCCCTGTGGCAAGAACACAGGGTGGACGAAAGAACACTGTCAACATGATTTTGGCTCAGGAATTTGACTGTCTTGCTTTCTTTGGCCTTGACGATGTTGGAGTCTTCCACTGAGAGGGGTCTGGTACTTTGTCTTCCTGTACCATTCGAAGATTCATGACTTGTCACCTGTAATGATTTTCCCTGGCAAGTCTCATCATAAGTCACCTAGCTCAATGCTTGATGACCTGACATCAGAGATGTGTATATTAAAGCCTGTGTATAAAAGTTCGATGGTTGCCCAAAACTAAGGTCACAGCTACTGTCTGGACTTCAATCTCGTAGTTTGAGTTTGAAATATATATCTTTTGTGAGATCAGTCCTTGAACTTATAAGACACATCTCATGTATCATGTAGTTGTGAAAATGTGCTCGTCTACACTTGGGAGCCTGTCTACTTGGGACGTGGCTTTCACAGGTCTCTTATTTAAGTTTTGCATAGAAATTTAATCACTCCCCGTTATAGTCGGAACGCTTCATTGAAATGGAACTGGCATAATAAACTATTGACTTTTTTTTATATCTTCCAAAAAAGATTAACAATTGGTGACAACAAATCGAAGAGGTTCCGACCCACACGACCGTTCACTAACTAAATCCTGCTGAATTTGGACTGAATGTTGTGAGTACTCGACATGGGACACCCCTGGTGACGACTTCTGTGTATTAAAATCCTCATCTGTATAATCTTAGTACCCAAATTGGAGCCGTATTAATTTGCGTTAAAGCTGCGTGGCCACGCCTTGTTAACCTAAGGTGGTCTGGGCCTATAAGCAAGTTTAGATTGGTATAAGTAAAGTAGGCAAATACTAAGTACTCATGTTCCTCGTTACAAACAAAACATAGGTTTTGCAGGTCGTGTAAGTACTCACTGTTGAATGTTTACCTCCTCAGCAAATATTTTATTACATACGAGTGAGTATATTGGTAGAACGGTGCTGAGGATGGAGCTGCCAGGTAAAAGAGCAAGAGCTAGATCAAAGAAAATGTTGATGGATGTTGTGAGTGAGGACATGAGGACAGTGGGTGTTAGAGAATAAGATGCATGAGATAGGCTTAGATGGAAAAAGATGACACGCTGTGGTGACCCCTAACGGGACAAGCCGAAAGGAAAAGAAGAAGAAGAAGAAGAAATAAATGAATGAGCCGGCACAGTGGGGCAACTTGTGAGAGCGTTGGCCTCACAATTCTAAGGACCATGGTTCGAATCCTGGCCCCCGAATGTGTGGAGTTGGCATATTCTTCGTGTGCCTATGTGGGTTTTCTCCGAGCACTCCAGTTTCCTCCCCATCCCAAAAACATGCATTAATTGGAGACTCTCAGTGTGATTGTGAGTGCAACTGTTGTCTTTTGGCTCAGAAAATGGATGGATGGGTATGTGTATGGATGGATGGATAAATTAATGAATTTCAACCGTAAACTGCTTCTTACACAGTTCCAATGTATAAAATGTAATTTAGGTAACTAGAGTGGAGATGACAGCTTATCAATTGTGTGTACAACAAAACGACACTGAGTACAGATGGATGCTCAGCAACTGCTTTCTTTAATTATTATAGTAACTTGTGCATAGAAGCTGACTTTCTTTTTTTTTGCTGCACTATTTGGGTTAAGAGCATATTTGGGAGACCCATCATCATCAAATGCTCTTATTTCACTCATAAGGAGATAGAGCTAGTTGGACAAAGACAGAGCTGACAGATGGGAGAAGGGCTCGACAACTTACACTGGGACTGATCTGACAGGGGCCGCCATTAAGACAAGTGGCCGGCTGACAGACTGTGTCATGCAGGCAGACGCGCTCACAGAGAGCCAGTGGAGCAAGAGACAAAAGGGTCTGACAGACACAACATGGACTGACAGATGGACTAGGACACTTCGACCAGAAAACTTAGTCAAAACTTATGGACCTAACTCAGATGTTTAAATGGAGGCTGTCCATTTGATGCTGCAGATGGGAAAACGTCTTGATATCTTCTTAATATCTTACTTGGAGGTTTTTGATATTGCCGCTATATTAAAAATGTGCTGCATTTCTAAATAGGGGACTATTGGTTCCTAAACTGTTCGAGCAGCACAACCTATCCTCTCCTGGCCTAATGAGGATAAAGTTGGAAAGTTATGAAAATAATCATGGAATTTAACTGGGAAAAAAGATAAAGACAAAGTATAACCATTAGTAAAATAAATAAGAATCACAAAAAAAACATCTATTATTAATAGCATGACAAAAATATAGACTTATATTTCAAGATATTTTAATGTCAACAGAATTGTTAATGGTGCAATATTTAACATGGGATATTATTCCAAAAGTTTTAATGTTCCAGGAAGCGAACAGAATTCATATTGCAGGTACACCATACGTTAAGGTTGTTTTCTTAATTTTTGTCAAACAAGAAAGGAAGGAAGACATTGGTGGCATGGTGGGGCAGTTGGAGAGAGTTGAAATCTCGGCATCGTGTTTGCATGTTCTGCCCGTGCCTGCATGGGATTTCTCCCAGCTCACCAGTTTCCTCCCACATCCCGAAGACATGCATTAATTGGAGACTCTAAATTGCCCCTGGGTGTGATTGTGAGTGCGACTGGTATCTGTCTCCATGTCCCCTGTGATTGGCTGGCAACCAGTTCAGGGTGTACACTGCCTCCTGCCCATTGACAGCTGGGTTTGGCTCCAGCGCTCCCACCACCCTCGTGAGGATAGGTGGCTCAGAAAATGCATGAATGGATGGATGGAAGGCATTGCTATTTTGGGGGGAACTTCCCCAAAAGGAGAGGTAAATCACTTTAAAACCATTTATTTTTTCCCTCATAGATAACGCATAATTATACTGCACATAAAGAATATCCCAGCTAATATTTGGTTAAAGGTGGACAACACCCAGAAATGGTTGCCAGTCAGTCGCAGGGGATTACTCAAAATATACACACAATGATACATAATTAATGAGAAAATGACATTTCATAGAGGTTTGAGAGTTCTTTCAACACTCACAGGTACATTTGAAGATCAGGATAACATTTATGCTGAATGACTGTATCCACATCTCTCACTTGAACTGAAGTGGCGGTGGACACTGAATATTTACAGTACAATTCTGACCACCTAAGTAATAACTGCTGTTCAAACAGTGTGTCAAACATTATTTGATGATCAATCAGTCTATATTATAGTCAAGAAAAAATTGGACGTAAAACTAAGCATATGTCTTTTGAAATCTAAACTAACTAATGTGCCTTAGAAAATATTGTCAGCATTCCATTCATCTTTTTTTTCCCCACCAATTATCATTAGGATTACGGGTGTGCTGCAGCCTATCCCAGCTGAATTTAGGTGAGAAGTGGGGTTATTGTCAGGAATGTTAATATCTGTCTTATATAAGACGATAGAAGCACTTGTCGCTTGCTATTAGACAGGAACGAGAAGGAACACAAAGAAATGAGAACTGAGCACACCTGGGACTCTAAATATTAAGTTGGGAGAGAAAAAACAAAACAAAACAGACAACAATATAACTGAGTAAAATGAAAATGATGGAGATACTGTGTAAATTTCATCCCAATAAAAATACTGAGCAAATGCAATCCAAGTTCAACTAAAAGGCTTCAAAATGCAAACACTATGGAAACACACGCAATGTCACATAAATAAAAATATTATATAAAAAATATCTATTCTCAGTTAAGATTTGTGATTAGCGATACATCCATCCGTTTTCTGAGCTGCTTATACTCACGAGGGTCGCAGGAGTGCTGGAGCCAAACCCAGCTATCATCGAGCAGGAGCCAGCGTGCACCCTGAAATGGGTGCTAGCCAATCCCAAGGCACATGGGAAAACACAACCACATCTTGGGACAATTTAGAGTCTCCAATTAATGCATGCTTTTGAAATGTGGGAGGAAACCGGAGTGCTTGGGGAAAACCCGTCCAGGCACAGAGAACATGCAAACACAGGCGGGGCCAGGATTGAAACCCAGTCCTCATGACTGTAAGGCCAATGCTCTACAGCTGCGCCACCTTGCCACCGCTTACAATATCATTCATATCATATGCCTTTTAAAATCTTTATTTTTTCGCCACAGCCCAGGATGCTTAAAAGAGTTGATCTTTACAAATCCACACGCTCAAGAAAAAGCGATGGCAAGAAACGGGAAGAAGGAATAACCTTTGCTTAGAATAGTGTAGACATGGAAATATAAAAGTTGGTCACCGCAAGTGTTCAGCCTTGACCTTGGAACAGGCAGAAGTGCCTTCTCGAAAGACATGCAAAGAATAATAAACTAGTTGCTGTGGAGGATGCAAAGTCTATAGCCCTAGCCAGGGACGTATTACTGCAACGTAGGCTGAAGCTACAGTATATTCCTGTTCAAAAAAATTTGAAACAGTGGAAAAAAAAAACCATGTCAACAGTACCTCGATTTTATCTTGCTGTAGTTTGTTATTGTACATTTAATTATAATTTGACGAGTCAAAGTAAATTGACAGTACATAATGTTGAATAATGGGAATGTTTACTTGTTTTTTGGAGGCAGTGCCATCTGTTGGGATTTTGAAATAGTTTACATGTGATTTCATTTGTCAGGTACAAAGATGAGAGGTCATTTTTTTCCTTACTCTTTGGTGGCTTTGTGTGGAATATAATGACAAAAACAACTACACTGCCGACTTACATGATACTCAACAGGTCAGTGGCATAGCAAGAACACAAACTTTGGTCCACATCACATTCAAATGTGGACACGTGAATTTACGGTCTGTCATCGTATGAGAACTGTCAACTCCCCTGACCAATAATAGAAATGGTACAGTCTCTTTCTCAATCAACTCCCACTTGACATAACTTCAACTATTCAATAATAATAATATTATGAGGGCCTCTATAAATTGTACTGTAGGTACTATATACCATTGTGTAGTCTTGTGCAATATTAGGTTATTTTCCCCCCTATCACAAAGTTGGTACACTCCTCTCTAGCTTTGATTCAATATTGAGCACAAACGTTTCATTAATTTATGGAGTGTTGCTGCATGGCCCACAAATGAGTCGACAACCTACGTGTATGTTCCAGCCATTTTCCTTTATGCTGTAAATTGTTTCATATTGTAACCGCAATTGAGATCACAGTCTGCCTACGTGTGTATTTTCACCTTGATACTATATATAATCTATGTTATTGCATTAGTTTCCTCTCACGTCCCCAGATTTTCTAAGAGGCAAATACAAATTCACAAACAACAAACTATAGTTTGATATACTGTACTGACAGTCCAATATATCATAATAGCCATCTATTTTGAGTCGATTATCCTCACATTGGTCGTGGGAGTGCTGGAGCCTATCCCAGCTATCTTTGGGACGAGGTAGGGTACGTCCTGGACAGGTTGCCAGACAATCACAGGGCCCATGAAGACAGACAACAGTCACAATCACACCTAGGGGGAATTTAGATTCTCCAATGAATCCAATCGAAGTGCCTGGAAATAACCCACCTAGGCACGGGGAGAACATGCAAACTCCACATAGGCAGGGCTGGGATTTGAACCCCAGTCCTCAGAACTGTGAGGCCAACCCTCTAACCACTTGCTCCGCCGTGCCGCCCAAAATAATAACATGGTAAAGAAAAGGTTCAAAACAGTCTCAAAACAGGTGCTGCGATTTTGTACGGTTTTATGCCTCTAACTTTTTAAAACAATGATATTGGAATTTAGATTTTATCTGTCTTTTACCAAAAGTCAGTTGGAACAGAACTTAGCTACACACAACCCCTGAAGATGATCAGCACTTTGGAAAACAGATGTATGGCTTCCAAATACTGTATGTTCCTGTGAATAGTTATTTCTTAACCCCACCTCAGAGTTGTCAGTGTCCAAAAAAAGAGATTTTTTAAGATGATGCCTTTACAGGTCAAGGGAGAGCTGCATGTGCCAATGATGTACATTGCACGGTTCTCCTCTCATGTCCTTCAAATAGGCTTCTTCGCTTAATTGATGACTCTGAATCGAAATGCCCACACTTGTGATTATGATTGGCAGGCAGACAGTCTGGATTGTTAGTCAGTTGGCAGTCATCTCATTCGATCCCAATGACCACAAGTGATATAAAAATGATGGACGGATGGATGGATGGATGGATGGACGGATGGAGTTCTGATGCTTTTTCTGTCAATAGTATTTGCTATTTCATAACCTCGCTTGAGACTTGCCGGAGAACGTTCATATATTTTTTCACATGCTGTATAAAATAGCAATAAATATGGATGCATGAATTTCCACCCACAACCGGAAGCATATCATTTCAAAACTCTAAATCTTAATTGTCCATAGATGTGAATGGGATAGGAAGCGGTCATCTGCATTGTGACTGATTTTAATGCTACGGTCACAGCGGAAATTAACTTTAGCCTTGCGTTGTTTGTACGAGTTTGATCAGGGGAGTTATTTATACACACCAAAGATGCATTCGCTTCATTTGGGCCACACTGAAAAGCAAGGTGACGCCCGACAACGGTGAGCTGCAAGCGGAGATGATCCAAGCTGGTGTGGCACCCGGAGCGAGTTATAATATGGCGGCCAAGCTCCACCAACGATTTAAATCAGCTTACAAAAAAGGCAAACAAGCAATCATTTTTAACATTCCTTTTCATCGATATGTTAACATGCCATGAAATTTAAAATAGAATATTTTCTTGGAAGTAACTTCCTGTTGCAACACCTAATTGGACAAACCAAAAGTACCAACAACTTGAACTCTCTTACTCTCATTTTCCCTCTATTTTTTCTTCTTTCTTGTGTTCCGGAAAGTTTTGGCTCTTTTGACATGTTTCCAAAGTTCTTAGAGGTTGCATCAATACATTTGCCCCGAAAAGAGGAGATAGTATTTGTTATCATCATGTGCAATCGTATTAATTGTGCATTTATTTAAATTTTCAACAGTTTATAATGTTAAAAATTTGATGGGAAGTCATTGCAAATAGTGTATGCGCAGCTTCCCCACTTCACTTCACATCAGATGTGAATGCTGCATTAACCAGTCCAAGGTATGGCCAGTTTCTCACCCGAGGTCTCTTGTGATAGGCTCCAGTTATCCACAACCCTAACGAGGACACGCGGTATAGAAAATGGATGGATGCTCTTTCTCAGGAAGTGTTTTCATTGATATCCTGACAATCAATATTTGTGTGATGTTTGCTGACCAATCAATGGGCACTCTTGGTTTTGGCGAATCAAAAGCAAAGAGTACTTGAGTGTAACTGAGAGACATAAGACATTTCAGAATCCTTTATATGTCAACAAAACTATTTACGATGATCTCTGTCTTCCTGGGTTGGCATAAATATTGATTTTATGATCAATTGCATAATTTTCTCTCACATCAATACACAACAGTTAATCTCAGAAAAGGGGTGAGCATTATTGCAATAATACCATGACCCAAGGTACACTTCCCCACTTTAACATCCACACATCTTGGACAGCAAAACTCTTCGAGTCCATAAAATCAGACATTTCAAATGAAGGTAAAAAACCTTGGAGTGCGTATGGAGAAAATGATGAATCAGTCATGGGAATTGACTCGTGGTAAAACAGCGAAGAGATTAGGTGATAATAGGGGAATTGTCTTTAGTTCAGGTTGTCATTGAATCCTTCCACTGTGGGTCAGCTTCTGGAGCCATCGACTTAATCGGTAATGACGACACAAAGTAGAAGGCTAGGCCGCATCCAGATGAAAGTGCTTGTCAAATTACCCACAGAGCATCGATCTGCAATTGATCCACACTCTGGCTGAGATTGGAGAGTGGGAACAATCGCTGAATGGCATCTTGTTGCACACGTTAAGGCAGTTGCAACTTCCGTCTTGTGGAGACCAGAAATTTCCATGGATAAATGGCTTCTTTTAAAAATCTAACATTAAAAACTGATCTGTTTTTTTTTTTTTTTTTTTTTTATCCCAGGGGTGGGTAATTAATTTTCCAAAGGGGCCTTGGGAGAAACTGGCACATTAATGAGTGCCATGCCAACATGCTAACCTCAGTTTTGTTTCATATTTATTGAAGCAATGAATTGTATAATTTTAATAAGGTGCATATATGGAATGTGTTGTTGTAATAAGAAAATAAAAATGCTCAACAAAGTTATAAGCAGTCAGTAAAATTTCAGTAACATTATACCAGTTGAATCAACATTCATGAAAACGTGTCCAAAGTGTCTATTAATACATTTTCTTGCAAAAAAGACTTTCCAAGCTGTGTATTGCCACTACGTCAATGCTAATATATAATAAGAAACTCCACATGGGCTAACATTGAACATCTTTGTGGCGGTGTTATTAGCCTTTAAACAATGGCTATCTGAACACAAAGCGTATAGCAACACATGTAGAAAGACAATAAAACAATACAGGACATAATACAACCACATATATGTGTATAAAAAGAGACTAATATCACCGCTGTGAATGAGAAGCCGGAAAAGAATTTTGGTTTTCTGTAAGGTACCGTTTATCTGTTTGTTTTATACCCGCTCCAGGTGGCCAAAGTACACACATCAGATTGAGCAGCACAGTGTGCACTGAAGGCAAACGGTTTTAATTCATCTCAAGTCTATTCATTAATCCATGCTACTATATTTCTATCAAGTGTAACATTATTGAGTGTGATTTTTCTCTTTTAAAACACCTTTGAAAAATGTTTTTGGGGAGGCAAGAATGGTTTATAGCATTTGTAATCACTTCAATGAGGAGGGATAATTTCAAATGCGTTTTGAGTTACAAAAGCGGTCATGGAGGAAATGAAACTGGTATCTTAAACCCCTACCATAATGCCTACTTGCAAGCATATCAAAATAAAAGCACCACATATTTTATGTTTTACTTGGACTCCATAAAGGCTGTGAAGGCCAGTTAGAGATTGTGGATAGCTCAGATGTGGTCCGCATGTAGTACCTTTGCCAGGACTGACTGCTTTGGCCCAAGTAGGAAAATGAAAATGTTAGCCCATCAAAAACTTGAAGAAAGATGTTCTGGAAAAAGCCATTAAAATCGAGGAGAGGAGGGATCAAAAGTGGAGTTACTTCTAGTATCTCAGGAGAAAATAACATCATGAAAACTCCAAACAATTGGGCAAATAACAAATGGGTTGGGCTTGATAGTATGATGCTGGTTTCAGGTATATCCAAATCAAACTGAAGAGGAACATTTTTTTTAAAAGGCTTGGTAAATTATTTTTCAAATAAGTGTGTGCTGAATCCATTGCTTGGTTCCTCATCTTGATGTCCACAGAACCAAGGTTTTTAGGATCTCCATCCATACTCACAAAAATCAATTCTGAATTGAATGAGGGCAGCACGGTAGGTCAGGTGGTTAAAGCATTGGCCTCACAGTTCTGAGGTCCTGGGTTCAATCCCAGACCCGCCTGTGTGGGGTTTGCGTGTTCTCCCCGTCCCTGCGTGGGTTTCCTCCGGGCACTCCGATTTCCTCCCACATTCCAAAAACATGCAACATTAATTGGACACTCTAAATTGTCCCTAGGTGTGATTGTAAGTGCGGCTGTTTGTCTCTATGGGCCCTGTGATTGGCTGGCAACCAGTTCAGGGTGTACCCTGCCGCATGCTTGTTGACAGCTGGGGTAGGCTCCAGCACTCCCTGCGACCCTCGTGAGGATAAGCAGAGAAGAAAATGGATGGATGGAATTGAATGAGAGCCAACGGAACAGCTACAGAAATGAACGGATTGGATAGACCGCATTACAATAAATGATCAATCTTGTGTCTGCCCAGCAAAGACACCTGTGGTGAATTACACCCATGGAAAATCAAAACTACAGATTTTTTTTTATTTTTTTATGGCAGCCATTGGATTATTGCTACAGTTAGCATTTAATCCTAGAGAACCCATTGGGTCACAATTTTAAAAGAGGATTTGGATGTCTTGGGTTCTCTAAGGTTAAACCAATGGAGGGGAGCAGGAAGTATCAGGCCAATGAGATCCTTGGAAATAGGCACTCTAATCAGATTTAGTAGGAAATATATATTAGATGTTTCTCCTATCTATTTGTTAGAATTTCGTTTGCATCAAGAGGCAGAAACAATGAAAGCAAACTTAACACAAGCTGAGACAGAAGCACCCCCATATGTTTGCGCACAGTTGGACGTGTGATCCACATGAAAGGAAAAAAAGCGGGTGAAGCATATGTGATCAACACAACTTGAGTCATGATTCCTTTGGGCCGCAGATTTGGCTGGCAGGGAACACAATGTAACATGTCACAAGAGAGGCTATTTAATCATGGCAAGATGCCTTTGTCTGTCATTAAAGTGCGTTGTGTTCTGTTTGTGAAGGTGGGATAGCATTGCTTCAGGTATGACTGATGATTACTAGCTAGTGGCAAAGCCACTGAACAATGAGCCACTGATTGTCTTGCCTTGAATGAAACTGCTGATGCCAATCGGCTAATGGATGTGCTCAATTTATCCAACATTCTGTGGATTGCTACGATCATATCACATATATGAGGGCAACCGTTATAAATGAATCAGATATGGGTCCAACCCAAGGCCATGACTTAAGTGGCTCGAATCTGCATTTGAAAAATGTAAAAAGGTGTGGGTGTCCGGTTTCTTTCGAGCTGGGCTAATCATGAACGTCCACAAAATTAAATTCAATTATCCACATTTATAATCACAACCTCCTTTTGGTATGTCAACAGGCTACTTCGTGCTTCACATAATATAACGTATATCGTTGGGACCCTGGAACTTTTGGTTCTGCGTTCAAGAATATATATATATATATATATATATTATATATATATATATATATATATATATATATATATTTTTTTTTTTAAGCAACAAATTGGAAAATATGTGTTACATTTCTGTCTTTGACTGTCTGTTTGTTAGCTAGCTAGCCACTGCCAGGTTTACCTACTATGTTAGGATTTTACAATTTTTTTAAATTTTATGTCTGAGGAAAAGGTTCCATTTGGATTTATACAGCAAAAACTGCAAATATATTTCTCAAAGTGATAAAATTTTCAAGTTTTTCATTTTTCCAATGTATCTTTTTTTCCCAGATAATCTGCTACTTTCTGATCCTGTAGGATACGAATGAAGATTAAAAAAAAATCGAATAAGTAAAAAGTAAATTGTTTTATTTGGACAGCGGATTTTGATTCTGATTGTGCAGTCTCATATAGTCAGCACACTACTAAAAAAACCAGAAATCATATCCATGTATTTGAATGCAGGCGCTCATCTTCACTCTTTTTTGTTTCGTGATAATTAAAATGATTGAGAATGTCATTAAGAGCGTGACTTTGACATTGTTATTGTATTTTTGTTAAACTATATTTTCAAAAACGAGTCCATTGAGACCACTAAGAATCTACTTGCATCGCATATGATCAATTCTAATCCCAGACCTCTAGACAAATCATTCGTGTAAACAACAAACTAATTCTGAGGTCGACGTTGTTTACTTGAATTTTTAACTGGCTTTAACTCTCACCCGATAGCATCTGCACCGTGAAGAAAATGAGATGTCAATGAAAGACACTTTCAGTGTGATTTATGGCTCCTTTGGATAGTTGCCTTGGCGATAGGTGGTGACAACCACTGTGCTTAACAAGTCCCCATCGGGGGCAGCATGAGGGTGTCTCTAAAATGAGCATACATGCACCGAGGTAGGACCATCACCATGCCATCTGTCGTCACTCCACAGGAACATAACCAGCACCATTTATTGCACATATGATTACTGGTTGGCATCTTTTTTTTTCTCCCTCTCTCTTGAGTAAGCCATCTGCTCAGGAAAGGTGAGAAGGGATTTGTGAAACGGAAGAGCATATTGATTCTCTGTTTTAACAAACACCTATCCTATCCTAACATTTGGCTGTGCTTGAATTGCAAACCTGTTAATTCTGAGGCAGTTATCAGCCACATTTTACTCACTATGGTACGCACTGATACTGTTTATAGTCCCCCACTGGAGAATGAAATCATTAAAAGCAGTCTGTTTTGTACATGCAAATATAAACTCACCTGAATGTGCAAATTTTATTTCATGCGTTTTCACCTATGCAATTTAATAAAATCAGTTTTTATTATGTTGGCTATTCAAATGTGGGTACATCACAGCTAATTAAATGTAAAGTACTGTAAAATAGTTGAAATTTAGTAGTAAAATCATGGAAAGAGTGTCTGGAAACAACAATCTCAATAATTAAAAATAACACAAAAAATAACAATAATAATTGCCCAAATATATTGTGATGATTACTGCAAGAACAATACGATGATAAAAATATTATTACATAAAAACATCACCAATGGCACATTTGCTAAATCATTTTTAGCATTCTATCACAACATCAAGAAAATTCCAATATGCTTGCTACAACCATTTTTTGCTTCATGTCTGTGTAGATTCTCAGTCATCTAGGGCAACAGGACTTTTTTTTAATTGAATTTATCAATGAATGCAACTTCAACCATAATAATAATAATAATAATCCTCATTATATCAGTTTATTTTATTTTGTGACTTATTTTTTTATGCCAAGTACCTTTATTTATTTATTTTTTTTTGCCATTGAAATTACTGTTAAATGAGTTCTCATTTTTAATTCTTTCTACCTGATGTAGTTCGTTAGAGTCAATTAAAGTTTCAAAATTTGGTGACTAAGATGAGGAGATTGCTGATGAATAATGAACTCATAATCCAAATAGCTCAATCTGGTGATATTAACAATCCAGCAAATTTACCCTCTTATTTTATGCTGCTTCATCTTGCAGAAGTGTACTTAATGTGCTGATCCATTAGCTAACCCCCAAACCCCCACCCCCATTCCACTGTCTTATTACCATATTTGAGATGGCATCTTCAGCCTTGTGCATTATGTATAGCTCACATCTCAGTGATATGCACCCTCTGGGTTCCTGGGCTGTATATTCTTTGTATTTTTAATGCTCTCCCCAAGAATCTCATTTTCTCACTAGGACTCATTTAGGCTGCACGATTCACATTGCACATGGCCATAACAGCGACTCCGTAAATTGGTACTATGGCTCCGGGGTTTTGAATTTGATGGCTGACTTTGGACTTTTGGGTGATGAGGTGAAGCTAATTTCCCCACCTTTAAATTCTATCTTTTCTTTGGAGCAAGGTGAAGAACAAAAAATATCACTTTTTTAAGTGGTGGAAGTGGTGTTCTGTAAAATGATTGACATGTAACCTGACCAGTGAACACTGACTTAAAAAGACAGCCAATGTACAGTCAGATCATGCAGGCATTCTAACTCCGGTAGTTCCTGGTCGAGAAGGACAACATCCTGCTGGAGAAACCGCCCCACTACACAAGCTGGCCTCGTGTGACTTTTTCTTGCTTCCCAAGCTCAAGGGAGGGTCAGCAAAGGGACCTGTTTTAAAGACATGGACAATATCAAAATTGGCAAAAGGAGCCTTGGAGGATTCTTGATGAATCCTTCTAGGAGTACTTGAATTCATTGGAGAAAGGGATAAAAAAAAAGTGGCCTTTTCTGACACACCTTCTATAATGAATTACTTGGAGACCAACCAATCGCCAGTGACTAATTGTACACATACTGAGTGGCATCAAATAGGTCTCTGGTACTCTGTATGACTGACGTGTACTGTAAATGACAAAAAAAAAAAAAAAAGCCTGACTGACATTATACCAAATCTCTGGTGCTCCATGTAATGATTGACATGTAGCTGGATCAATAAACAATCATGAATAACAGACATCGACACACACTGAGCGACATGGCAACTAATCATTGAGGCTTTATATGACTGACCTATAGACCGACCATTGAACAATGACTAATGACTAATGATTGACACATAGATAGAGTAACATCATGACTAATCTTTGCTCGTCTGTACTATAAAGTTTAAAGTGCCAAAAAAAAAGTAGTGATGATATGATTGCCGTCTGAGTGTTATCACCAGCAATCACTGGCACGTCATTAATAAAAAATATGTTTCTCCACTGGTAAGGGTAAATTATGTTTGACGTACAGACACTAAATGACATCACGCAGATCATGGGGGCTACATATGGTTAACCTGTACACTGACCAGTTGAACAGTGACTAATAATTAGCACATATAAACATGATATCATCACTGGTGTTGTGCGTAATGATTGACGTTTAGACGTACCAAAGAGCAGTCATTAAAGACAGGGTAATTAAGTTTTCAAAAAGATAGAACAATTTGAATTTAGCCTCAGCTTAGGTGCCTGGACTTTCTCCCTTGTTCGCCTTCTCACCTGTCTGCAAAAGAAACACCCCCAGCTAACTCAATGAATCTAATTAGATAATTCTCTCCATCACAGAAACTTTGTAAATAAATGAATGAATATTAAATACGAAGCATGCATTAGATGAGGCCGGAGAAGGATTAGTTTTCAAAAGATCATGGAAATAACACTTTTTACTGTCAGGACATAGAGAGAGTTATAACGTATGTGATAAAAAAAAGTCCCCCACCCCTTCACTCCGTGACGGCTTACTTCATCTTCAATGAAGAAGAAACCTGCTTGTCTTCCTCAGCTGGCCATCTCAAAGTGCTTCTCGGTGGGCTAGGCATGGATATGACCTGCGTCCCGTTAAACTACAGCTGCCTCACTCAGAGGGCACAATATCCGCCATTAGAACATGAAATGAAATGTTGCCAGCTTTGTATTGTATATTTTTGTATGTAAAGTTTCCTTCGGATTATCCCTTTCGGGGTCACCACAGCGTGTCATCTCAGATGAACGCACATATGTGTTTGGCACAATTTTTACGCCGGATGCCCTTCCTGACACAACCCTTCTCAGGGGGTGGAGGCCCCAGTGGGATACAAACCCACAACCCCTGGTTAACCAAACCAGTGCTCTAACCACTGAGCTATGGGGCCTCCTTTTGTATTGTATATTTTGGTATATATAGTCAATTAAAAACAAAAGATGTGATCAATTTACCTGACTGCAAGGTGAAAAAAGTGTTGTCACCATTCATTCGTATGTCAGCGCCAGTGGTTTTCCAAGCCGAGTAATATGCACCTGTTCCTGTACAAGCCATGATTGACAGGGGCCCAAAGAGCCGTCTGTCAGTCAAGATCATTTTTTCAAGTTTCAGGTAATTAATCCCAAGAAAAAGATCATATTCAATTATAGAGAGGAAAAAATGGGTTTTGAAATACATAGTCTGTGTCTGTCTTGCAGTAAATATCCATCCATCCATTTTCTGTACCGCATCTGCTAACTAGGGTTGCAGTCATGCTGGAGCCTATCCCAGCTGTCTTTGGGTGAGAGGCAAAATACACTCTGAACCGGTCGCCGGTCAATTACAGACCATATATACAGTAAACAATCATTTGCACTCACATTCACCTATGGCAATTTAGAGTCTTCAGTCACCCTAACACATTGGAACGTTTTGGGTGAACGAGCTGATATTTTCTGTGACCTTCAAGGGAGGTGTTTATCTTTCCCTTGAAGCTGTAGGTTTAGTTCATCTAGCTTGTTAAATATGTCACTCAGGTAGGGCAGTTTCACCAGGAAGTTCTCAACAATAAATTTTTTCTGCGACTTCATACTCGTGTTCCTGCTGCAAAGGCGTTCTTATCTGCTCTCTGAGCTCAAAAACACAAGACAAGACTTTTCCTCGTTACAGTCACCTTGCTTTTCTGTGAAATAGCACAGCTTGATGTTCAGCTCCCATCTCTTCACAGATAGCAGGTAAGTTGTTTTTAGTGGTCTGCCTGGTCTTTCTAAATTTGACTACACCTATAATGTCAGGCATAACCTCACTTAATTCAGAGAAAGGGTGCCTTGATGCCAGTGCTTCTCTGTTTAACACAGTGTCTCCGCTCAGCATTAGGTGAGGTCTTTTTGATGAGTGACCAAAGTCCTTTTCTCATCCATGTCATGATATCTGAACCATCAATGCAGTTCTCCCACTTCAGACCATTCTCAGTCAGGAATCAGTCCAGCGGTTTGAATAACTCTTCAGCTGTGGATCTGTTGCTGACATATTTACAAAAAAAAAAGTAGATCCTCATACAGGGAGTTTGCCATGTGATAATGTACATAACTAATAAACATGCATTCTTGTTGCTGTCAGTTGCTTCATCGCATTGCACGGCGAAATGTTTTTTCTTAGATTTTATGTATCAGCTGTTCTTTAAGATCGTTAGTGATGTCATTTATGAGTCTGGCGACAGTGTTATTAGACAGATGGATATATATTTTTTTTATTTATTTTTGCAGTACTATCATGATCCAGCTGAAGGTAGTATACTTTCCTCTGCTATGGTGTTTTTTTTTTGTTGTTTTTTTTTTTGCACTGAGCAATCAGGTATGCCACCTTTTATGATGCAAACAGATCTCACTGGTTTACTGAAATAGCATTCACCATGTGGGATAATTGTTGACAAAATTTGGCACGTTTTTGCTGAAAAAAACCCAAGTGGGGTGTAATGTCTTTAAGTGACGCCTTAATTTATTTGGTATCGTGCTGTCTGCTGACAATGTTTTTAGACACAATAAACACAGCAGTCTTTATCATCTTTGTCACATTGAAGCCAGGTGCTACATACACTTAATCATACATCCTCAACGTAGCTTTTGGGAGACTTTCCTTTATTTCACTGTCTCCATCTCTTTCCACCTCTCGTTTTGTCCCTGTTAACATTTTAACATGTTTTTTCCATAGTGGATTTCTAAACTTCACTTCATATTTTACCATTTAGCTCATTCTCTCTGGGCGCACTCTGACAGTGAGGTTGCCACTGCCCCCCACTGTACTGGATGTACAATTACACTTTGTTCTAGAACAGAGAGAGAGAAAAAAGTATGTTCCCTGAGGTCACATGCCCTCCCTGGCATTGTTAGCTCACCGCCCACCCACTATTTGAGAACCACAGGTATAGACTGACCAATGACTTAGAAGGCCAGTGATCTATAGCCTGGGGCACTAATGGCGCCATCTTTCTGACTAGCGCAAATCTCGCATGGCACATGACACAAATCTGTGAGGGGGCGGGTTAGACTGAGTTGTCAGAACTTCAAAAGGGGGTTGCCTGCGCCAGGGGGTGTAAACAGAGCTGGCCTTTTTTTTTTTTTTTTTTTTTGCTGCCAATCGATGAAGCTTATTTCATTTGTTTCTTTCATGTGAGGTGTAATGATGGTCCCAATGATGGACAGACAGAGTGATCCGTACGTGACTGAAACATTGCCACTTGGTAGTAAACCAATGTGATTAAATACAGGATGAGCTGGTGACAACCGCGAGCAACTTAAATATGTCGTCATGAATCTGTTGTCTGAAGCAGGTTGCCACATAGCCTTTAAAAACATCACAATTAGTCCTGCACATGATGACCGTCATCTACTGTATGTGGAAGAGAACTTAGCAACCCAGAAGGAATGGAATAGTGTTGTTTCATTTGCCAATACTTCAATTAAAAGAACAAATCTTTTTAGTGAACATACTGCACTGAATCACATTATGAAATGATTGGTTCTTTGAACTCACCCCTGCTGTGAGCGAGTTGGCTGGGAGGAGAAATGGAACTGGTGCACATTCTGTCACTGAATGTATGGAGGAACTCAAAGTGAACTGAATGTACTGTTAGTCACGACCGATTTGTTTGTTGAACTTCTATATTATGATCGGCGAAGGAGTGATGCACTGGTTTGTATGCAGTGATTCATGCAGAGGTTCACTGCGAACTAGTGTAATGAGCTATTTGTCCGCGCAATGAACAATGCACTACCCAGTGAATGTACTCACGGGGGAATTTTAACCTCTCGTCCCAATATCCTAGTGAGGATAGCCTTCAATTGCCCCCCGTTTCTTCAAGCTAACAGTTAACGTTGAGTCAGTCAAGCACATGAAAATTTGCACACAATGGGGCCATGGTTGGATGGTTTCGCCATAATATTAACAAACGGCACATAAAGTCATGAGAGGACAGGAGCCTGACATGCAAGTTTGATTTACTAACGCAAGACAAACTGAAGTGGTAGCAGCATGGAGTTTAAGGTTGGGAGGAGGATTTATTTGAAAATCAAAACTTGTTTTTGAGTCTTGTTTGTATTGTTTGCAATTCATTGCATCAAAGCAGCACGGTGGCGTGACAGGTGAGAGCGTTTGCCACGCAGAAGACAGGAGTTCAAATCTCAATCCCTGTGTGGAGTTTGTATGTTCTCCCAGGCCCTCTGGTTTCCTCCTATATACCAAAAACATGCATTAATTGATAACTCTAAATGACTGTAAATATGTGGCTCAGAAAATGGACGGCTGCATCAAAACTCATTTAACAGCCAGACATTTACATGTTTTGAGATCGATCAGCCTTACAGGGGAATACAGCATACATTAATTGCATATCATTGTATATAAAAATTCTTTACATAAACAGGGAAGTGATTTACAACAGCGGGATTTGGAAGCTCGGGTGTTGGTGTGAACGAAGCTGTCCACCACATTGTAATGCAGATAAGTCTCTCCGGCCGGCGGGATCCAGTGTTTATGTAAGGCGTATTTGAGAGCTTGCTGAGAGAGATAGGTAGGTATAAACTCAGCCCAAGTTGTTTTGTTGTTGTTTTGACGCATTGTCCTTCGGTGAACGTGTGGAGTGAATGTGAATTAAAGGGCTCGAAGAGTAACTAAGCGGGGAAGCATTTGAGTGATTCTGTGGAAAACAATCAACCGATTTGGTGAATGAAACTATTGAACAAACCTTTTGAATGAGTAGGGGTTAGTACACTCAAAAAAGTGCAGTAGTTAATACACTCACAAGAAATGTCGTGCCCATCACAAGACTGGAGCATTGAAAATTAGTAGTATATTACATTATACACTGGCATGGTGGCTCTGCTGGAAAGCGTTGGTTTCACAGTTCTGAGGTCCCGGATTCGATCTCGGACTGCCTGTGTGGAGTTTGCATATTCTCCCCGTGCCTGCATGGGTTTTCTCTGGTTTTCTTCCACATCCCCAAAAACATGCAACATTGATTGGACACTTTAAATTGCCCCTAGGTGTGATTGTGAGTGCGACTGTTTGTCTCTATGTGCCCTGCGATTGGCTGGCAACCAGTTTAGGGTGTACCTTGCCTCCTGCTCAATGACAGCTGAGACAGGCTCCAGCACTCCCCGCAACCTTCGTGAGGATAAGCGGCCAAGAAAATGGATGGATGGATATATTATACATAGAGTGAGGTGGTAAAAATAAAAAATCCCTGGTATCTTAATTACTGTTAAGGACCTCATTGATCTATATCCCCTCAATTGATAATTTATGTCACGACCCATCAGAACGGAGGTAGGACCCAAATGCAGGACTCAGGAGATGCAAGGTAGTTTGGGGAAAAACGTTTATTATTAGAAGGTCGGGGATCGGGCAGGCAGTCAGGTGCAGCAGAGGTAGTTGGGACGTCGGGCATAGAGAGCAGGTCAATGGGCAGGCAGGAGTCGGTACACGGGAGATCGATCAAAGCAGGCAAGAGCATCAAAGGAGTCAGGCTTACGAGGTTGGTCAGAGAACAGGCGAAGGTCGGTACACACGGGTTGTCGATCAGGGATACAAGAGTGCTGGAACGCGACATGAAGCGCAACGATCTGGCGGAGGACCAGTTGTCATTGGGGTCCTATATATACAGGGGATAATCAGCCCGCATGAGGCGTAGGTCTGTGCCTCCCAATTAGCGTGACCGTGCAGGCACCCACATAGCCCGTGTTGGAGCGGCAGGATCATGACAGTACCCCCCCCCCCTCTAAGGCACGGCTCCCAGACGTGCCTAAAAGAAAGAAACAGAGACAATAATTAAACACATGCAGGGGCGGGTGGAATGGGGTCCGGAGAAGGGCACGCCCCCCACAACCCCAGTCTGGTGGTCATCAACGAGGCCAGGTCATGAAGCGGCTGGGAGCCAACAGGAGCGAAGAGGATGATGGAGAGAAGGACCAGAGCCATGACCACCACAACCATCCCGAAGCCATCCCATCCGGGGTGGCTCAACAGAACTCCCCAGCTCCTGTCGCCATCGAGACAGGGGTGTGGGACGGCAGCAGACCGGTTGCCGCCGGTCCTCCTGGACAGGAACGTGAGAAGGCAGCGGCAGCAGCATCGCCAACTCCTCTTGGACGGGAACGTGAGAAGGTGGCGGCATCGCAACCATCGCCACCTCCTCCTAGACGGCAACGTGAGAAGGCGGTGGGAGTGGCATCACCACCTCCTCCTGGACAGCAACGTGAGAAGGCAGCGGCGTCCTCGCCACCTCCTCCTGAATGGGAGCGTGAGAAGGCAGCGGCAGCGGCATCGCCAACTCCTCTTGGACGGGAACGTGAGAAGGCGGCGGCATCGCAACCATCGCCACCTCCTCCTAGACGGCAACGTGAGAAGGCGGTGGGAGTGGCATCACCACCTCCTCCTGGACAGCAACGTGAGAAGGCAGCGGCGTCCTCGCCACCTCCTCCTGAATGGGAACGTGAGAAGGCGGCGGCGCAACCATCGACACCTCCTCCTAGACGGCAACGTGAGAAGGCGGTGGGAGTGGCATCACCACCTCCTCCTGGACAGCAACGTGAGAAGGCAGCGGCGTCCTCGCCACCTCCTCCTGAATGGGAACATGAGAAGGCGGCGGCGCAACCATCGACACCTCCTCCCGGACGAGAATGTGAGAAGGCGGCGTCGGTGTCCTCGCCACCTCCTCCCAGACGGGAATGCACGGGCGTGCCAGTCGCCGTCGGAGCAGGAAAGGTGGGCGATCGCGGACCGGTCGCCGACGAAGCAGGAGCATGGAGCGGCCGCGGACCGGTCGCCACAGGTACTCCTGGGCATGGATGAGAAGCGGCTGCGGAGACGTTGCCACCTCCTGCACAGCAACGTGAGGCGGCGGCGGATCAGTCCCCACTGCCACTTGAGCTCTACTCGGAACAGCCAAAACTGCGACGTGGGAATGGCGAGGAGGCGGATCCGTTCCCGACGTGGTAATGGCAAGGAGGTGGATTCATTCCCACTGCAATGTGCGCTTGCCTTGGTAGCGGATCCGTTACCCCTGCCGCGTGAGCAAAAGTCAGTAATGAGTCCATTGAAACTGCAACATGGGCGTGTCAAGGTGACGGATCCGTTCCCACTGCAACGTGCACTTAGCGAGGTGGCGGTCCGTTCCCACTGCAGTGTGAATCTGCGTCAGCAGTGAGTCAGTAGTAGTCGCGACGTCAGCGTCGCTCAGTTGTTTCATCAATCCTTGCTGAACCTGGGCCGTGAGAGCCGCCAATTCGGCGCTCTGCCGCTCTATCTCCGCCCGCATTTTGCGCCAGAACACCTCGTGATTTGGCAGCCCCTCCTCCCTCTGGGCTAGAAGCTTCGCCACCAGCTGCGGGTCTGCCAGTTTCACCGTTTCCGGCGAGGAGTGGGAGGACGAGGACGGATTCTTTGTTGCCGCGCAGCGGGAGGCACAAGGGAGCACCCGGCCTGGGCGTCTCCTCTGGCTGCCACGTAGATGGCCAAGCGGGTTCCTACAAACGGGTTTGTGTACTCGGACCTACCGGGCAAAGACGCTCGGGTGCTGGAAACGCGGGGAGGTGAAGCGAACTGACTGGGATGAAAGATCAGGTGGAGAGATTCATAATCGAAATTATCGGAGTCGTACTCAGGCAGCTGGTCATACAAATAAAAGTTCTCCTCATAGTCCGAAAAGTCAGAGTCCAGAAGAATATGCGGTGCTGGACGGGCCGTGGTCAGGACGTATTCGTAGCTTGACGGCGGAGCGTTTGAATACGGACGCGGAGGACGTCATGGAGCCTACCCAGATCAGACAGGCTTGGTCCTCCGGCAGTCGGTCTACCTTGCGTCGGTCCCGGCGACACCGGGTCTTTCCTGCTGGGTCCTGTTTTGGCCAGATCGTTCTGTCATGACCCATCGGAACGGAGGTAGGACCCAAATGCAGGATTCGGGAGATGCAAGGTAGTTCGGGGAAAAACGTTTATTATTAGAAGGTCGGGGATCGGGCAGGCAGTCAGGTGCAGCCGCGGTAGTTGGGATGTCGGGTGTAGAGAGCAGGTCAGCGGGCAGGCAGGAGTCGGTACACGGGAGATCGATCAAAGCAGGCAAGAGCATCAAAGGAGTCAGGCTTACGAGGTTGGTCGGAGAACGGGCGAAGGTCGGTAAAAATGGGTTGTCGAGCAGGGATACGAGAGTGCTGGAACGGGACATGAACCTCAACCATCTGGCAGAGGACCAGTCGTCATCGGGGTCCTATATATACAGGGGATAATCAATCCGCATGAGGCGCAAGTGTGTGCCTCCCAATTAGCGCGGCCGCGCGGGCACCCGCACAGCCTGGGCTGGAGCGGCAGGATCATGACAATTTATTCCGACCCACTTACAGTATCAACAAGTTGATTGAAAAAGTAGAGTAGCTCTCTCTCTCTCTCTCTCTCTCTCTCTCTCTCTATATATATATATATATATATATATATATATATATATATATACAGTATATAGTTATATGTTTGCATGCCCACTGCTGAAATAAATGAGTCATCCAACACACACCTCACGTCTGTTTGCCTGCATGTACACCGATCAGATTCCCCAATTTAGCCTGAGATCCCTGTGCCACAACTTAGATGTGGTATGAGCAAGCTCAAGTTCACACACCATTATGTCACTCTACTAAGCGCATCTCCAAAAGCACACCCTCTCTACCCTGACACCATCCAGCTTGGCACAGATACGTCTGCCAAGGCGCTGCGAGTCTTACACTCGCAAGGAAATGAAGGTGGTTCACTGAAAATAGAGCCCCCATTCACCAAAATGTCTAATTCTCCAGGCGGAAGCCAAAGGACACACCCTCGCTGAGCCAACACCGCCCAGTTCGGCACAGACTGGTCTTGACTGACACAAGTGATCAAGATGCGCACGATGCACTGTCTACAAATATAGAGCCCTAAGCACATTGCCGAGTAGCCTGTCTCTCACTCAAAGTGTGATGTTTTTACTTGGCCCATTCTATTTGTCAAAATAAACAATTTATTTTCAACATCACAACCTTGCATCAAAACCCACGAGTGACACCGCTAATATCTTCCCGTGTAACTAACTGTGTTTCACTCTGGCACATCTGCAGCACTGAGTGACGGGTTAATGAGGTCCATGCATGCCCTGTCTTATTTCCTGCTATCATTTCTCTCAAGACATTTTGACAGCAGGCAATTAGGGGCGAACAAACACAGCGGCAAAAGCTCGGACAGCGTTTGGATAGAACTGTTTCCGAGAGTCTGGATGGATGACAATCTGACTGGCAAGCATGGTGGAATTAAGCTCGGACCGCACACACACAAAGACATTCACACAACCATGCACACATCACGACGTCTATGGCTTTTAAGAGATTTGAGTCATAAAATCAATGTTTGTAGTATTTATGTATGTTGAATGATTTTTTTTTTCATTGAGTACACAGGCAAAATCGAAAGAAATCCAAATGAAAGCATAACGAAAAAAATCAATCCTTTTTCGAAGATTTTAGGTGCTTGCACACTAATATTTTTGCATTTTCGTGATGCCCAGTGCAAAGTTGCATGCAGGACGGCACAGCGCCAAATGTGGGTTACAAAAAGTAACCAAGGGCCTCTAACCATACTCACTGGAACTGAAAGTACGAAACGTAACAGTCGAAAATAATGTTTGACAAAAAAAGAAAAATACCTGACCTGTCTTAACTGTATATGCAGGAAATCTTGCTTTAATAAGTCACATTGGTTCTTTCTCATATCACAGTCTACATTCTGAAATTCAGCCATACACAATATACGATTGGTGCAAAGCATTGAACACAAAAGAGCCATGTTGATCGATACTATGCGAATGCTGAAACTCAAGGGAAGTGAAAGAGACATCATTTTTCAGAGAAAGAAATAGGGGTTTTTATATTTTTTATATTGTTTGGTGGCATTGGCGATGCAATAGCGAACAGAGGAAAATTCCGCAAGGGTCCAGAGGTCACTGGTGTGGTGAATGCAGTGTGTTTGACTGGGAGGACATCGAAAAAGTGGTCTGATTTGAACGTAGATAGCAAAATAAAAAATAATGTTTTGCTGCAACTGGTGGGGACTGGTGCACACACAGGGTCACATCTCATTCCTAACTCTTGCAACTATCACATCCATAGCACATCTTGTAGCAATTCCGGGAGGGTTATTATGTAAAATTACACATTAATATCACCATGTAGTTGTAGCTTTATACTACCAGCAAAATGGTTTGTTCCAATCTTGGCATGATGATCACGTCAATCGGATCCATCTCAAATCAATCACCCCTGAGGGGAAATTCAAAAGGCATTAGGAGCAGCATCATTAAATAAAGATGAACAAAATATTGAATACATAAAATCCTAGAAAAAGTGAAACATTTTTATGTAATGTATGATTAGCTTTGGATATTAAATACAAGTAGATGGGGATCATTTTATTATCTAAGTTCAATTCACCTCCTCACAAACCGAGTTATTAAATTCACATCTCCATAATCTGTGTACACTTGTATTACTTTCCGTGCTGGTACATAATTTTTGTTATGTTTATTTTGTTAGGTCACATATTTTGTGACCGACAATCTGACCAGGCTTTGTTTGTAATAAGGAGGAGGAAACGAGATACAAGTGAGGCATGTGTGGCCTTGCTCTATTTTATTTTAAACAAATATTTGTAGAGGTAAAAATACTGAATTAAAACTTTTCTACCCATTTCTCTATCCATAGCCCTGCCTTTTTTAAACCACATCTCAGTAGTCATCTGTCTTGTTTCTCAGAGTTCAAGACACCAAGACACGTCATTAATTATTGATTCCTCCATTTTCTCCTTTCTGTCTTTTCTCTAGCATTTTCATGGTAGAAGAACACTGCCAAAACCTCTATCATCTCTCCAGTTGGATTTGCTGAGATGTCGCAACAGCACGATGGGTCTGTGGGTACCCCGCTTCCGTGCTCCATTGTGCAACTGCTGCAGAAGAATAATGAATGGGTTGGGAGACAGTGAATTTCATTGTGTAAAGTATAGTGTAAAACAGTCTTTGCTGCAAAGACATGCATGTAGACAAGCACAAAGTATCCAAGTGGACATGGTTTGTTTTTTTAAATGCATGACAGACATAAATGGATGGAAGCACAAACTTGTGTAGTTTGTTCATAACACCTTTTTATTTGAGACTGTATAAGCATTCACTTGAGTATTAAATTGAATAAATGTACACATGAGTTTTCATAATAATGTAGTATACTGTATTACAGTCACTCACATTTGAAAAATGTATGGGTGTGGTCAGTCATGCTCGCAGATAAAGTTGCGGGTGTGATTAGGGATGAAATCTCAAGACCTTAAAGGACCGTACTGAATTAATATGACATAACTGTAAATTAAAAATAAAATCAAATACATAACTAAAATGGAAAAAAATAAACTCAGAAATGATAACTTTCCATTTTCATCAATAAATATTCTTGATCTGACAAACTTTATCTGAAGAAAAGTTAAATGCACTGGCCTGTCAAGAAATAAACATGAACGGTCTATACCCGCAATGTTTTGAGGATGCTGAAAGTTTAGTTCAGTGTAATCGGCGTTCGTGGCAACAAGCTAGCGATACATTGGAACAAATATTCCTGTCGGCAATCGTGATGTGTTGTTGTCGGGGGGCACGCATCACAGGACTGCCGTAAATAGGAGGCCGGCTTGCTAGAACGTGCCTTTATGTGCATGCGCTCGATGTATTTCTCCACACCTGAATCAAGCGATGAGGTGGATGATAGTCTTTTTTTTTTCCGCCGTCACACTGCCTCGCGATTGATACAATGAGCACTCATGGTGTAACTGAATTTCCTTTGACATGGCTCATGATGTTGATGGCTTTGGACGCAAATGCGCTCACAGTACGTGAAGCAGCTCTGAACATGCGCTTTCGGCCTAACTTCCATACAAGGTCAGTATGGTTAACTTGCATTTCCTGTTTCTGGGTGAATACTGGTTGTTTTGGAGCAGGCTTGTTTAGTTAATGTTTATGAGATAAACATGGAAATTAATGTTAAGATTGCAAAAAATAAGCGACATCTTTCAACATCTATTTTTTGTACTTGTAACAAATTTTACTCGTGTGATTTTTCGTGCTCGAATTTGCAGATTTGCGAGCACAGAGGTGCACAGGGCGGTCGTCCGCATCAAATGTGAGTAACTGGTATTACTATATAGCAGGTTGTATGCCACAGCAGAAATTAATTTAAAATTAATTTCTTTTCTGGAACACACTAACACATTTATTTTTATTCCCCCCATTTTTCCATTTAGTATTCAAGCTAAGATTATTGTACAATTACAATTATTTTCATGCATGCCTTTTTTTTTTTTTTTTTTTTTTTTTGGGTGATGACGGTCAACTGCAAGGAGGTACACCACTTCAAACATGGGATGGAGGTTTCTTCTGCAGGCTTCTCAGACTTGGATTTAGCATGTCATTCGGCATTGTGGCCCTGCATTTGTAGCGGTCAGAGGGTTTTCTGACAGACTTCGTCCCCATCGCCTCGGATTTCTCAGTGTGAGTAGACCTTGGGTGAGATTTAAGGTACTTATTTTTTTAATGTTCACGTTTTTTTCTGTGTAAATTGTCATTGTAAAATGTCATTTGATAACAGCGCTCTCAATCGAATAGACTAAATGAACACACAATTTAGCGCGTGCTCTTTGGGATCTTAGTAAAAACGCACAATCTTTGTAATTTATGTGCAGCATGCCCACCAACAACACACATAATCTAAGGATGCAATTTAGTGCCTGCTATATGGAATCAGAAATCAATAGTACCTAAAGCGTGTCCAACTACAGACAAGTCTCAATTTTGTTTGTGAGAAACAAGTAAAAAGAGTCTGAAAGAAAAAAAAAACACCTTCCAAAATTGTAATTGTAATATTTATTTTGATTTGAGCAAGGCACCATAAAACATGATCTACAAAATGAAAAATGAACAATTAAAAATGAAAAAAATAGATCAGACACAATTAAGCATAATAAAACCAGCAAAATTATATTAAGACATTTCTGCAATTCAATAGAAATTTAACCTTTCATTGAATGCAATTAAATAGAATAAAAACAAGAAAAAAAGCAACTGTAAATAATCCCACCCAAACTGCATTAGGCATCATTAAGTGAATAAGAAAAAAGCAAAAGAGTAGAAAAAAAAACCCTCTTACCCTCATACAGATAAGTACAATAATTGTACTAAAAAACATAAAAAAAAAACATAAAACATAGTAAGTCATAGTCAAATAAAATAAGAAAAACATGGAGCAGAGCATACAAACATCACCAAGCATTTAAAATATTTTACAAATCCAGTACGGTCCTTTTTATTTGTAAGTAGGTGCATGCAGAAGGGCAGAGTGGATCCGACACGCTTTCGATTAATTACAGTATGACGTTAGCATGCTGAGTTCAGACATTTGTCTCTCGCCCCTTCTTTATCAAGCCCGAGTCAATATCACCTTGGGGATGCGGGGCGAGCGGAGGTGGCTTGTATTTGCTTGATGTACGATTCGCCTGCATGGCTTGTGACTGCCTGATCGCTCAATCACTCAGCAAGATGGAGATCTGCACTTCGAAGACTGACGGACTATAATGACCCCCACCCCCTCAACTCCCACATCCCCCACGCAAACCCCAAATACACAACCTCTAACTGAGTGTGGAGCCTTAAAGGTAATTTCTTGTCACAGCTCTCGACTGTACTGTTGAATCAGTTGCTGCAGGAAGAATGACAGGGGCGCTTACATCCTTGCGCATGAATCATGCTCACAGATAGTGGCGTGCTGAGGTCTGATGACGCACGAGGCCGACTTCTTGATTGAATGCTCCTCCCACAGAGCTCGGTACACTGAACCTTTCCCCTCATATATTGCACATGTATTTTGAGGGGGAACACATCTTATGATATTTGCTGAAGAACGCACCTTATCCGCTCAGTCTAAAATAATTTCTAATATAAAAAGAAGAAGCAACTTGATGAATTTGAGGGAGGCCACAGTCTTGTCAAATTGTAAAAAAAAGTCGTTTTCTGATATCTTGTGGCATTTACAGGAAATTTCTCTTCTCACTATTTGCAACAAAGAATAAACACACACCAGTAATTTGAACTAAATATCTTGCTTTTTGCCAACTGAACTTTCAACTCCAGCTTTTTAATAGGCACTTTTCAACAACGAGATCCCTCAGGTGCTGTGGAGGCTCAGTGCACACCACAGTTTATGCTGCAAGATCCATCCATCTTCCACTTTCTGAGCCGCTTATCCTCACAGGGTTTGCGGGAGTGCTTGGAGCCTATCCCGCTATCATCGGGCTATACACCCTGAACTGGTTGTCTGCCAATAACAGGGCACATGGAGACAAACAGCCGCACTCACAATCACACCTAGGGGCAATTTAGAGTCTCCAATCAATGCATGTTTTTGGAATGTGGAAAGAAACCGGAGTGCCCGGAGGAAACCCATGGGGAGAACATGCAAACTCCACACAGGTGGGGCCAGAATTTGAACCTCAATCCACAGAACTGTGAGACCAACGCCTTAACCAGTAGCATCACTGTGCCTCTATGCTACAAGATGTGAAGACAAAAATATTAGGAATAAGCATACTGTACTAGAAACAGCTGAACTTCATAGAGGATAATCAGAAGCACTTTAAATATTGGCAGGTGTGTGCTAACTTCCATTTAACATGAGTTTGATGTGACTGGTAAATCCTGAACAAAGCCACATTCATAATTCTAATTGAATCACATGATCAGATTTGTGTATTTTTACTTCACTTTTCCAAAATATTTCTTTTTTTTTTAATGAGCTTTATAGTTTAGTGGTCACATTAATAGTGGAAAAAAATTGTCAAATGGTTAACCTTTGTCTCATTTCATAAAAACCTTGCATTTGGTGTGTAAACTTTTTATACCCACAGTAATTTCCCCTATTGCATTTATTATGATATATTTTTGTTACCTTTTTGTATTGCTTGTTAATCATGACCACTCGAGTTGTATTTATTGTTCCTACTATAAGATGTTTTGCCTGTTGAAATCACACTTTGCTTAATCTAATCTATTAAGTGTTAGATCATTCTTTCTCTTTAAATTTTCTTATTTCACGCTGCTTGGCCTCACATTTCTGAGGTCCCCGGTTCAATGCCGGACGCACCTATGTGGAGTTTGCATGTTCTCCCCGTGCCTGCGTGGGTTTCCTCCAGACACTCCGGTTTCCTCCCACATTCCCAAAACATGCAACCTTAATTGGACACTCTAAATTACCCCGAGGTGTGATTGTGAGTCGGGCTGTTTGTCTCAATGTGCCCTGCGTTTGGCACGGAGTGAACGTGCAAACTCCACACAGGCGGGTCCAGCATTGAACCCGGGACCTCAGAACTGTGAGGCCAACGCTTTCAACCTGATCCACCGTGCTGCACAGCATAAACTAATTTCTGAAATATTTTGTTATTAGAATGATTATGTATTTTTATTATCTAGTGCAGAGCCATTTTTGCAATTTCAGAGCAGTCAGAAATATGAATTTGAAGTTGTAGTACCATTTTCAAGGTCCAGCAACTCCCATTGTGTCACTCCACAGAGAGACTTCCTTTCATACAACACTCACTTCTTCTTTTTTAACAGCACTACTATCCCACCGTGACATCCAGACAGTTTTGTAATGGAAAAGAGTTCAAGGCAGTGTCTTGCACATATTTCTACTATATGGTTTTATTTGTCCTGTGTTGCAAGGGCAGAAAGACAGTAATTTAAAACATGTGGCCAACGATAAGGTTAAAACCTATTTGGTAAACAGTATCGACTTGATTATTACCTTGATTATTTCTTCATATTTTTGAGGAAGCAGTTTTGTGATAGCAAACTTTCATATATTCACAGTTTTTTTTTTTTAATCTGCCGTTTGTGTAGGAAAATGAGGGCCCCTACCTCCACAGGTACCACTTATTTTCCATTTAAGCGCAACACCGCATGACTCACTGGAAATTATGCATGAAGCTATTTAATTCAGCTGCATCTCTGCCATTGGCAACCGTAGCCTTAGGCTTCAAAAATATTAGTGGACCAGCCAAGACAACTCTTGTGTTGTGTTAGCGCTGGCATTGATGCTAACTTTACCTTTCAGACTTGTGCACGTAGAGTACATATACAGAAATTTTATATTCATTGTTTTGCTTATCAAATGTATTTCACATTATATCTTGGCGAGTTGTATTCTTTTTGCTTATTTTCCTCAGTTGTTTGTGTCAAATCTATCTTTACAGAAATGTTTTCACTTTAATCACAAATTTTGCCAATCAATCTATGTGAAGTGTGTAATCTCTTGGAGACTGGACCTGTTTATCGTAAACTAGAAGTGTGTGAATTTATTGCATGTCACAGTTATCCAATCAAAAAAACACACACATAGAGAAAAACATTTCCAATGTTTATCAAAGCCGGCCAAGGCTTTTGGCATCTGTCATCTTGATAATCATTTTTTCCCATCTCAATCTAGTCTTCTCAGATCTGTCAATCTCGAATGAGCTCGGAGTCCTTGGACAGTGTAATTGAAGAGTGACTGCGTGAAAGAGTTTGACCTTAATTTAAGATCTATATCTCTCCATTTCTGTTTACTCAGGAGGTCACACGCTTAGCAAAACCTAGCTAAGTCGCTTCGTTTGTCTTGCGGAGAGATACAATGAAGGAATACAGGGATGAAGGCCAAATGGAATGCTGAGCCTAGTGCATATTAATATTAACTAATTTCGTATCTGCCCAATTGGCTACCGTTGCCATGTGCCTTATATACAACTGTATAGTTTTGGTCGTCACCAAAGCATCTTCGTCATTTTCATCGGGTGGGAATCCTAAACGTTAAAACTCTTCAATATTTATGACTGAAAATCCTTATGTGTGGGGTGAATACCAAGCAAAAATTATGACGTGAAATATGGAGAGTCTGGAAGCATGGTCGAGGAGCTGTACAGCTTTAGCCTCACAGTTCTGAGGATCGGGGGTTCAAATCCCAGCCACACCTGTGTGGAGTTTGCATATTCTTCAGGAGTCTGCGTGGGTTTTCCTCGAGCACTCCAGTTTCATCTCACTTCCCAAAAACATACATTAATTGGAGACTCTAAATTGCTCCAAGTTGTGATTGTGAGAGCGACTGTTGTCTGTCTCTTTGTGCCCTGTGATTGGCTGGCAACCAGTTCAGGGTGTACCCTTTCTCCTGCCCGATGACACCTGAGATAAGATCCAGCACTCCTGCGTCCCTTGTGAGGGTAAGCGGCTCAGAAAAATGGATGGATGGAGAAGCTTCATTTCTTGCATTTATTCACCATAATAATGATGAAAAAAGTCTGAAACCACAATATAGTAACCATGTGAGATAAGAGTTAGCCTAGCTTCTGCTATCTCTTCTTCCATGATGACACTTTTTTTCTTCTGATCATTTTCCAGCTTTTCTGGATGCACGGTTGCACCATGCTGCCTTTCACAGGTTAGTCGTGGAAATTCCACAGATATCTGTCTCGGGCAAAGCCGCTAAAACAAAGGTTTCAGCAGCAGGAGATGATGTCATTGACTAGTTTCAATACCATAGCTAACATTATACAGTACATTTTATGTAAATCTGAGATTATTGGCAGTAAGTGATTTTTTTAGGATGTACATTATAATTATTACAGGTTTTTTTTTACCAAGATCATCAGACAAGGCCTGGAGTGTGCGTTGACAAGCACCCCAATTAAAAAAAATCTATGTATTTAGTGTTTTATTTTTTAAATTTTGTGTCATTAATATTTGATCAATAAACATTTTTCATTTAATTTACCGCCGACAGGTGTCGTGTTTTGGGGTTCCTCAGGAAACAATGCATCTGTATGGCCTGTCTGGGTTGAGTGAAATATCCTAAACCCATACAACTTATTATTTTCCCATAAATTGCCACCCCCCCAATAAAAAAAAACATATTGTCGCCAAAATGTTCATAGTTTGAACACTAATATGATAATTCCTCTCTTTGCTATTGTATTGTTCTCTCCATATTCAAGACCTCTATGTTGCCACTGTTAGATTATCAATTCATCCAATACGATCATTCATTACGAAACTTTGAATAGATAATCAACAACAGCAAAAAAGGCACAAAAACACGTGTTTTAGATCATTCCTCTATCTGATTATAAATTGTAGCATGTTTATCACGGGAAGTAGCTCAGTGTGAAAATACTTTCCTGATAATCCAGCGGTGCTGATAGAAGTCGCTTTTTTCTATCAGGTTTTATTTGCACCTTGTATAGCTGTCTACATTCTGTGCTATTCTGAGATATCCAGTATTTGAAAGCTGGTGGGGTGGGGCATTGAAATCCCACCGCTAAATCTTCAACTGATGTCTGCCATTCCCTTTGGAGTCGGGCAAGTGGCTGCCTTCCACTGCACACATGGCTGGATGAGTGTGTGTTTTGTGGAGATCTTAGTGGTATGTTTGTTTATATCTGTGTGACGAATTGTACAGAGAGCCAGACTTTAATCCGGCAGATAACACTGGGAATGACTGCAGCCGGCCCAACAGTCTGGTCCCAGCTGACACGGGTTGGTGACTGAGACAGCAGTTGTATTTCACTGATGGATCTGGACGAAGTCCGAGTTTAGGTAGCCTGCTAAAAGAGGAGCCCAAAGCTCATGGCGGCGGTGCGAACTTGTAAGTCAAATGGAAAAGACCTAAAAGGTCACCCATCAAGATTCAATTTCTTTTTGACAGGCAGGCATTAAACGTCCAAACACCAGTGAAATCTTCCATGGCTTTCTCTTGGGAATTTAACCCTTAAAAAATAATGGAAATGAAAAGCATCTTTGCCTGGGTCAAACTTTGACAACACTAAAGTGTTAAATAAATTCTCAATTAGAGCCATATTTTCAAGGGAGGGTAAGAAAAACCTTACACATCAAAAAAAAAGGCTGGGGCCTCCTGGACGCCTCCCTGGTGAGGTGTTCCGGGCACATCACACCGGAAAGAGACCCCGAGGACGACCCAGGACACGCTGGAGAGACTATGTCTCTCGGCTGCCTTGGGCTCGGGATCCCTGCGGAGGAGCTGGAAGAAATGACTGGGGAAAGGGAAGTCTGGGTATCCCTGCTGAAGCTACTTCCCCCGCGACCTGACCCGGAATAGCGGTAGATAATGGATGGATGGATGGATGGATGGATGAACATAAAAAAATGTTGACATTAAGACCGCATAACATTTTGCAACACCTCAGTTCAATGAGCATCAAACAATTAACTTAAATTGTCAGTTTTACTTGTTTTTTTTCTCTTTTCAATGACACTAACTCCAAAAAAAAAGAGCAGGCTCAACAATCCGTATTCAGAAATTAAGACTGTGTCAAGGATATATTATAAGAAAGAACGTTTTCAGTGATCAACTTTTTTTCCATCAATTCCTCATTAAAGTTAAGACTGTTTTATTGTTTATAGATCTTAATAATAGTTAATTAAATTCATTCCAACGTGAACTGTGGGTGAATTACATTAAATAGGAACAAAATGTGCTTTGCAGTGTAGCTATGCAATGTCATTTAACTCCATAGTCTCTCCAACATAAACCAGAAACTTCCGCAAAATCAGACAAGGCCAGATACCTGCGATTAACAATTGATGGGTCGGGATCCAAACCGGGTCGTGGGATGCAGACAAGTAGTGAAAAATGTACCTCGATTGTAGTGACAAGGAATGTTTGCCTCGCCAAACGGAACACAGCTGTGATGGGCACTGAGGCCAAAATCCAGGTATGGGAGGAGTTCAGTGGGCTGTGGAAAATGACTGGCTTTGAGGAAATCCTGGTCCACCATCCGACGTCTCAGGCGAGGGAAGCAGTGCACCATGGATAATGTGTATTGTGGGCAATGGCCACTGCTGACCTGAACTTGTGACGTTCTGAGTCAGTAGGGCGAATACTTTGAATACATCCTCAAGTTTACCAACAGGAGGAAGCAGTGTTTGGAATCTTTGAAGCATGGTCCCAAATCTCTGGGATTGAAGTCCTTGAGATGGTTATAAAGCTCCTTGGTCGTGAGGCCCCAGGGGTGAATGAGATCTACCTGGAGCTTCTGAAGGCTCTAGATCAGGGGTCTCAAACTCAATTTACCGTCCAGCTGAGGTTAGCCCACAGTCTCGGCTCACATACGCTCGCACCTAATTTTCAATTCGAACTAGAACTAATTGAAAAGAAAATCCAATCTTCCCAAACATCTTTTTTTTTTTTTTAAATGTTAAACACCTTAAAATAAACTAGGAGGCAGCATGGTGCTGGAACTGGTTAGTCTGTTGACCTCTCTGTTTTGAGGTCCGCCTGTGTGGAGTTTGTATGTTCTCCCCGTGCCTGCGTGGGTTTTCTCCGGCCACTCCAGTTTCCTCCCGCATCCCCAAAAAAACATGCATTAATTAGGGACTCTCAATCGGCCTTTGGTGTGATTGTGACTGTCTCTAAGTGCCCTATGATTGACTGGCAACCAGTTCAGAGTGTACCCCAACTCCTCTCCAATGATAGCTGGGATTGGTGCCAGCACCAATGTGACCATCGCGAGGATAAGCGCTTCAGAAAATGAATGAATGAAAAAAGATAAACAAAGATGCTTGTGTCAACATGTTGTTTACAAAGCTACTATTTAAACACTACATGGCAACACTGCTGTAATTTTCACTCATATAAAAATATTTCTCTGCTTGCAAGTGCCCAAGAGCCCTATACCCCATCATGATTGGTTTGTTGTTAGCTTTGCACACAACACTGTAAAAGTGTCATTCATGTAAAATCGAAGGCCACACTAACATTAAACTTTCATATTAAGGTGGTGGTCACAAAATATTATCTATATATTAGTGTAACCTGTGTTCTTATTAGTGATCCCAACACAAATAATTAAAGTTTAGTGTTTACATAAAACTTATGGGTGAATGAACACCATATCACATGCATGTTGTCAACTGGTTTATGGGGTTGCTGAGCCCGGCACATCGAGAAAGGGTGAGCCATGCCCCCCTCCACCCACAAGGGCAGGACAGGGGCGAGTCAATGAGCTCCTCCAGCAGGGGACCAAATCAGGGGGATGCGACCAACCACCCAGGGAGATCCCAATCAAAACACCCGACCAGTCCCAAGGGGAGGGTACCCGCCATCCCAACCAACCCACCCAAACCACCCACCCACACCACTACTTAGAAAGCCCCACCACTACCACCCCCCCTATTATCCCCAGAGAGCATGGGGGCCTCAGCAACCAACAGGGGGCAATGTAGGAGCAAACCACCGCAGAAAAACAAACGAACAAAAAAACGGCCAAAGCCCGGCAAAGCGAGCACAAATAAAAAGGCTATAAGCTTAAAACAGACCTCAAGTTACAACTTACAGCTATAAACCATTTGATTAGGTGATGAAACAGTACCAAATGATTTTAACAATGGGTTATTTAACTTTTAGCTGAGGCATTCATTAATAGATCTTAATTCAATTTGGTTAGTTCCCCACACATTGTCTTTTACTTCATAAGTTTGATATTGATACAGGTTATAAAAAAAAAAAAAAACAGACTCAAATGCTCACTTTATACTGCGAGCTGCTAAGAAAATGAATGTTCTTAATTTCGACACCCTGCAAACTTTTTGGCCCAACCCCTGAAAAGAACCACAGCTGAGAATCAATTGGAACTGGAATCGGGACCAAAATCGTTCAAATCGAAACGATGCTAAACCCCCGTCATCACATCACTGAAAACAGCAAAAAAATAAAACATGCTAGGTGAGGGACTTGTGACGTTCCACAATATTAAGATCAGCATATAACTTGATAATCAGGACAAATGTTTGAATTAACTAAAAATGAAATGGATGAATAGACCAGTAATACTATTGAATTTTGTAGTGGGGTGACTCTTCCAGGAAGCGGTTAGCACACACAACTGTGTAAACAGTTTAATCAAGACCATGTTTGAAGAATTATAGCTGGCAAAGGAACTGTCTGTTCCAATACTTCACTTGCTTAATTACAGAAGACATCCATGTTTTCTGGTCTTTTCTCTTTGCCCCCAAGCGCTTCTCACTGTCATCTCGCCACTGCTCCTCGCGCTTGAAATAGAAAAGCCACAAATGGGAAAATGCACTTCATGTTCAAAGTGAATACAATGTTTTAGAAATGCATCAAAATAAACAATAATATGAAAAACCTGACATTTATCAGATGTCGCTACTTGATAAAAGTACCCTATATTTGCAATACCAGGCACAAATTGTGGTTGAGTATTTAACCCCTATTTGGTGGAAGTGGTGTGTCAATTTAGCAATCATTCATTTACAAGATGCCCACTCTAGATACCATGCGGTAGCTTGACATGTACTTTTTGGATTAACCAATTTTATAAACAATCCCAAGAGAAATTCCCTAAGGAGAAATTCCCTGTGGTTTACATTTAGACAGCAACAAAAATAGCAGTGACATGGTGTTCAAAAAAGATTCTTCGCCCATCAGTTAGTCTCGGCATGTCAGTGGCGGTGACACCAGGCAGCAATTGTTGTTATGTCCCCAGCTGAAGTGATCATAATTCAATCATGTGGAATATTTACAGTCAGTGGTTTGGTTTCATAGTCCAGATGAAAGCTTTTTCTTTCCTGTTACAATTTTAGAAATTCTTAATTACCACAAAATTACTTTGTGTTTGGTTGTCCACTGACGTTTTACTTGCATTACTGCAACCTAAAGGACCAACTAAGAACTGAACTTACTAAAATTTAAAACAGTTTAAGTTTAAGGCACGGACATTCTTTTAAACAAACTCACATGACGGAAAGCTAACTCTCATCTTTCGCTTAAGTCATAGTGCTGTTAGCTGTTAGTGAAACAGCAAATATGGTCATGTGTAATTTCAATTTGTGGACAGTTCTTTTTTATTATATATTATTTTTATTACTTTATTTATTATACAATATTTTTTTTGCTTTTTAAAAATGTTTGATAAAACTGTTTCCACAAAAGAAAACACAATTTCTACTCCTCCATTTGTTTGGTAGTTGCCTACTAAATTCTTACAGGCATTACTGACAACTAGAAGAATGCAACACAAAGAAAACTAAAACTCCGAGTGGATGTGGAGAATTGTGATCATGACTTATAACTTATTTATTAAGACAGTGCAGGCTATGATTCAGTCATTGTTTATTTTGTTTATTTATAATTTGGTTGACCATTACTTTACTGTCTTGAAAACTGGCACGGTGCTGTAACTGGTTACAGTGTTACCCTCACAGTTCAGAGGGTTGGAGTACAAATCCCAGCTCCGCCTGTCTGGAGTTTGCATGTTCTCCCCATTCCTGCGTGGGTTGTCTCCAGGCACTCCAGTTTCCCCCCACATCCCAAAAAACATGCATTAGTTGGAGACTGTGAATTGCTCATAGGTGTGATTGTGAATGTGACAGGTTATTTCTATGTGCCCTGTGATTGGCTGTCAACGAGTTCAGGGTGTACCCTGACCCCTGCCCGATGACAGCTGGGATAGGCTCCAGCACTCCCACGACCCTTGTGAGGATAACCGGCTCAGACAAATGGATGGATGTTTTGAAAACTCCCTTTAGTTTATATTTTGAGTGCTATTTTTATTCATAAGGGCGACACCGTGAACAACGTTAGCGTTCTAAGGACCCGGTTCAAATCTGGGCTCACCTGTAGTGTTAGCATGTTCTTATTGTCTCTCTGTGACTTTTCTCCAATACACTTTCTTCCCACATTCCAGAAAACGTCCATCGTACATTAACTAAAGACTCAAAATTTTCTGGAGGAGCAAATGGAAGTAGTAGAAATGGTTGTTTATATCTGCCCTGGGATTGACTGGTGACCAATTCAGGGTGTACTCCATCTCTCGCCCAGTCAGGTGGGATAGAATCCAGCGCGCCTGCGACCCTACTGAGGATAAGCTGAACAGAAGATGGATGGATGGATGGATGGATTGTTAGATGTGCTAATGTCACATTTCGGACTAGTCTTGAATGCTATTTTTCTCACTAAATAACAAACCCAAAACTCATTTGTTGCTTTTTATGTTAAGTACATACTGTTAGTAATTGGATGGATCTTAATTTAAAACTTTTTTTTTAAAGGAGGGAACTTTCCGTTAGTTATTTGCAAAGCATCCAGCAAGGATGACTACTCGCTGTTATTATTGTTTAGTCCGGGGGTGGGGAATTAATTTTTGCAAGGAGGCACATAAGAAACCAGAATTCTGAAGAGTAAAAATCCACCAGAGAGTGACCTCACTCACCATGTTCTGTCTCATTTGCTCTGATAAAATATTCTAGTTAAAGCACAAACAACATGGTTAATTTTTAACACTGATTAACACAATACCTCCTGATGAATAATACAATGTAGGTATTAATTTCTTCAAAGGGTTCATTTCTTTCACCTGATCTTGCATTCTCTTCAAAACTCCGACATTGTTCCCAGGAAGAGGTCCGTTGTCACAACTGCCAGCTTGCCTCATTTCAGTTTTAACTTGTCAAGAGTTACGTACCTCTGTGTACAAGTCACTCCAAGTAGTGTTGTCCCTTCATTGGTCGTAAGGCACCTCGCTCCTCCATGATTTGAAAGTCTGCAGTTATCCCACGTAAGAAGATGAACAGCTGGGCAGTGCGAAATACATCACAACTTACATCCACCTTCAGAGAAAAGTAGTTCTGTTTTTGTCCTGAAGCGATGCCTTCAACCCTCGTTACAGTGCGTCGGGAGAGTGGCATGTTCACAAATGCTTCCCCTTTTCTCCGGACATATCAGTGGAACAGTCCAATAAGCACTCATTGATATACTCTCCATCAGAAAACACCCTACTATTTTTTTTGGGTGACTCTGTGAGAAATGAGATAACTTGCCGTGATGGCTGCATCTCTGAGTGTGTAGTTTTTATTTTTTTTATAAAAATCAATAAACAAATCCTTGTTGACTCTGCAGTTTTGTTGGCAATGTATCAGACCTCATCGTAGTTTTCTGTATTTACCCTCATATTTCGTCATGTAATGGGGATTCAAATTGGCGTCTTGTAACACAGCGACCTGTATACGACAAACTAAGCCATGGCTTTACCTTTGACTTCCGTAAAGATGTACTTGGAAGTCCATGTCTTGTTGAAATCAGCATTCGTTATTATTTTTTTCATTTCGTGCCATGAACCGACATCTTGAGGGGTAACCTATGTAGTTTTCAAAGTAAAAGCTACACAGCTGTATTGCATCTACACCATACATATATATTTTTTTAATTTTCTAATTTATGGCTGGGCTCAGACAGGCGGGACACGGTTATCCATCGTGCCGGATGTTGTCCACGGGCCGTAGATTTGCCAAGTCTCGTTTAGTTCTTCATTGTGATTAGTTCATGATAAATGTTAAATGGACTTCAATGTTTCGCGTTTTATCGAAAATTTTGGGTTTAGTGTCTTGCCCAAGGACACTTTGACATACAGAGAGTTGGAGGTGAGATTCGAACAAGCAACACTTCAGTCACTGGACGGTCCACTCTACCAACTGATCCAGAGCTGCCTTATAATAAGAAAATTGAAGGCGTTACTCATTCAGTTAAACCAGACGAGTGGAGACTCCCACCATAAAACTACAGCATGTCAACACAGAAAAATGATTAGCCCAAACAAAAGGGTCAGTCTTGTTGTTTTAGAATGTTTCTTTTGTTCTGTCTCATTTTGTTCCATTGTTGTTATGGCTACAAAGAGAAAGTACACAGCGGCTGTTTGCCAAAATGAACTTTACGATCCTTCGCGCGCCATCAACTTTTTGTCTATTCTTGTTTGGCTGCGCTTCTTTGAGGTAGTCATGCCTGCTGTGAGCCAGACAATAGCTTGGAGATCACACAGCACATTTGCCTCATCTTCCTGGCTAGGAATGAGCACTATGCCCATTTCTCCCAAGCTTGACTTGGAATTCTGACAGGGAGATTAGAGAAGTTTCCAAGCTATTCATACTCCTCGATTCTCCGTGGAGTACTTGGCTTGGTGGTCCAATCCTCTCCCGTTCAGCCGGACCAGTCTATTTCTGATCCGTCTATGATGCCGTTTTGGCTCGTCTCTGAATGACTTTTACCTGTTTATCCCAGCAGCACACAGGCTTAGAAGATGTTTTCATTGGAGCTTACCAGGTGATTTTCTCAGCAGGAATGCCAGTATGTTTAATTCAGACACTTAATCCCTGAGAAAGTGGACCAAACATGTCTTTAGAGGCCCTTTTCTACCAGAGAAAATGCAGAATCCAAACTTTTGCATCTGCTCTCGACTGCCTGTTTAATACACTGCATAAAGTAACCTTGTCTGAATTCACAATATGTAAGACAAAATATGTCCTGATGTGAAAAACAGGAATCAGACACAAATACTGATGTATACAAAAAGTAAAGCATGACCAAGTTGTAATACAAACTTGATCTTTTTGGCAAACTAAAATACGCTCACTGTTTCTATTTTTTCCATTGTGACTGGAAGCAATGCACCAACAACTCTTTGGTTTTTATAGTTTCTGATATTAAAGGGTTCAAATTATATTTCAGTGCTGCCTCATCATTGATTCCTAGAACTCTACAAATTACTACTCTTCTATTTTGACCCCGATAAAATACTCCGTAACGAATTTTTATTTACAATAGATGCGACCGTCTAAACACAAAAGGAGCTTTTCCACCATCCATCTAAGGAACTTTAAATTCTTGGTTACAGGAGTTCCTGGTATCTATCTATCTATCTATCTATCTATCTATCTATCTATCTATCTATCTATCTCTATCTATCTATCTATCTATCTATCTATCTATCTATCTATCTATCTATCTATCTATCTATCTATCTATCTATCTATCTATCTATCTATCTATCTATCTATCTATCTATCTATCTATCTATCTATCTATCTATCTATCTATCTATTTATGTGTTATGTATTTATTTATTTAAGAAGACAGGTTGCATGTTTTTATGCAAGTCATCCACATTTAGAAAATATCCATTCACATGCCTTTTATGAACATTTTATTCGCTATCTGCTATGATGCAATGTACTATGTAACTACTGTGTGTTGGATATTGTAATATACGTGATATGTTATATATGTCACATCATACTGTTTGTTTATGTATCTGCTTCTGTTTTGCTTTGCTTGACAGCACGGCAAATATCTAAAGGCTCCGTCACACCATGACGTTCTGGTCAACGTCCTCTGAACATTTCAATCGTTCTATTTTTCTGCGTTCTCAAACGCGGATGACACATCGATAGGCAAACGCGTGCAACCTTAGTAAAACATTCCACGGATGTTCTTGAACGTTCTGCAGCGTTTAAAATTAAACGTTGATGAACGCTTGTCTCGGTGAGAACTTTTGTGCATGTTCAAAAAAATTTTTCCGGACCGGTGTTCTCCGCCGATTCCCAGCGATCATTGACGTTCACTAGCATTCAAACAACGCTCTTCTGGAGCTATCCCGGCGACCATGGGCGACTATCGTTTCCTCAAACGCTATAGAATACTGACCAGAACATCATGGTGTGACGGGCCATTACCAGGATAAGGTTTTCTAAAGAAATGAAAAAGACCAAAATAAGAGCTCCTGCCTGGGAACCCCGCCCCCCAGACCCTAGCACCTCATTATATTGGCCCATTGGAGCCTCATTCCACTCAGCTCCTGGCCGAGAAACACTCACACACCTGTTTGGGTTTGGACCTCCTTAGCAGAATTTAGTTGGCCAGGAGCAGTCCTGACTGAAGCCGCCATTGGTGATTTGATATTTTACTTTTCCATATATTTTAATCCTCTTATTTTGAGCCTTGTGTAACGCTGCATAATGGATGTTCTGTGAAAGAAAAAGTAAATGCCTTGCAGAAGTGTGTCAACCACTCAGTGTTCGTTAGCACAGCCCATGCCCTCAAAGAGTTTCTGGGAGCTTTAGGTAGACTCACCCACCAGGAGGAACTAAATAATCCCAGGGGAACATTCTATACAGCCGTAGTGTTTTTGTTTGTTTTAGGTGGGGATATAGGGGAGAGTCTAGGTTGGGAAGTTCCTGCAAATACAGTATTTCTGCAGTGGTAAAGTCCCAATAATGTCCCTGCAAAAAAGTTCAGAGTAAAATTTCTTGTAGTCAAAATGCACTATTTGTTGACTTGTCTACAATGATAACAAAGTGGAAAAGAACAGCCTCGGGCAGCTTCATTTGATTAACATTCACTGTTAAAGTCATCCACATTCTGATATTTCTGCGAGGCTATCAAATGGTAATTTGCCACATTTCATCCCTGGAATATGCCTTTCAGAGCCCGTTGCTACCTGTTGACCGTAAATGTCGTATTTGCAGGTTCGCCACAAATCACCGCATCCTGTTGGGCATACATGATGAGACCCAGGCAGTTGCTGGGCAACTGATGTAGCCGGGGCATACACAGGCCATTCTAGGACAAATCTTGGGTTTCCTCCAGCGGGGCTGGCGACTGTGTTCATCTGTCGATGTGACCACAGAACTGAATGAGCTGTGCTTGTGTGACAGAAATTCTATTTAGTAGACCGCTTGCTTCCAGTGCTTCAGTAAGTAGCATCTCATATAGCCATTACACTGGGATGATCTGTTTGCAGATGTGAAAATGATAGAATAAGTGAGCAGAATGATGCTGCAACACAAAGAACAGTTTTATTCACAGTTGGAGGTGTCTGGAAAAAGAGCCTTTTAACATTTTTACTGGGGCCCTCTGTTTTAAGAGACGCCATGCATCAATGGAACGCAGGTGTGGTGCCCACTCGAATGAATGAGTTTTGCAACCCAAAAAGATGTAAAAAAAAAAGAAAGAAAGAAAGAAAGAAAATACATGATATTCATATTTTAAGTCAATTGAATTTTTTTTTTTCTAAATCGAGTTTTCATGGTTGCACTTTGTAATATACTGTATTTATTCAGTGAAACCTTAGGAAAGTAGAAATATTTTGGGTACATTCATTTTTTTTACTATTTTCTATAATTTATTTAACTATTCATTTTTCACTGAAAACTTTTCTGCTACACTACTGTTGAACTCTTTGTTGAAAAGTAGTGAAATAAAACTATGGATTTTGCCCTAACATGAGAAATAATGCTGATTAATAATGGTGATTATAATATTGATCAAAATACTTGTGATTATTTTTTTCCACATAATTGTGCAGCCCCAGGAAGAATCTAACATTATTTTGCATTTTTATTATGCAAAAAAAAAAAAAAAACAGTGAAATGAAGACCAAAACCCAATAAGTGACCTCCCCTTACTGAATGCTGGAAGTCTCTGAAATTAGGTAAAAATAACAGATAATATAAAAAAGAGTGTTCGAGGTAAGCAGGGTAAAAATAAAAACTGATAGTTTATATGTAAAATTGAATGCCAACATAATAGGAACACGACATTTACTATTACATTAAAAAAAGCACCATCAAGTTACTAAACAAGAATATAAACAGTTGATAATCAAGACCGGATACTCCCAGCTACGGGAGTTAAACAATCAAACAAAAAAACAACAAAAAAAAGATGTTCCCGCAGAATCCACTGATTGCCAGATTTTTAACAGTTGCCGAGAAAAGCTATTTTAGTCACTCTCCCTAGTGGCTTGATATATCATCCCTCTGATCCCTTTGTCCATCAGAGAGACAGAACAATTTTGGCCTAATGCAACTGGACCCTGGCTAATGACAGCAAATAGTACCGCCGGCCAGATGACAACAGCTGAGAACAATACTTAATGTTGACATCACTTGTTACGAGGATCTATTTCGGGTTTCTTCCTTTTATAGTGCACTGGTGAAAATTGTGCTGTGGCTCCCCTGAATGAGATGCGTATAAAAGACAGCCAAGGCTGGGCGGGCATCTGTGCTCCGTCGAACTTAACCGATCCCTTCAGACGTTCTTGTTTCACAGTTCAGCTCTAAATCCCTGGAAAACATGGCACCCAAGAAGATTGAACCAAAGAAACCTGAGCCCAAAAAGCCAGAGCCCAAATCCTCTCTGGCCTCGAAGCTGTCTCTGCCTACTGAACTGCCAGACCAGCCCAAGGAACCCGACTTCGATCCCAAAAGCATCACCCTTGAGTACACCGCCGATCAAATCGAGGAGTTCAAGGAGGCGTTCACCTTGTTCGACCGAACGCCAAAGGGTGAGATGAAAATCACCTATGCCCAATGTGGGGACGTGATGCGGGCGCTCGGTCAGAACCCAACCAACGCCGATGTGCTCAAGGTGCTTGGGAAGCCACGGCCAGAGGAGATGCAGTGCAAGATGCTGGACTTTGAGACCTTCTTGCCCATGCTCCAGCACATTTCCCGTGCCAAAGACCAAGGCAACTTTGAAGACTTCGTGGAGGGTCTCCGAGTGTTTGACAAGGAGGGGAACGGCACCATCATGGGAGCAGAGCTGCGCCACGTCCTGGCGACGCTCGGCGAGAGGATGACGGAAGACGAGGTGGACAGACTCATGGCTGGACAGGAGGATGCTAATGGGTGCATCAACTACACCTCTTTTGTCAAACATATTCTCTCCGGATGAACGTTGAACCGCAAAGACTTCTACCAGTTCTCGTCACCATGGACCGGTATTTTAACATTTGTGTTCAAAAGCCACGAGGCCTGCACTGTCTTCCTTTTGGGAAATCTGTAATGAAATGCCAATGAGATACACCGGACATCCGTTTAATAAAGGGAATTTTATCACAAACCTTTTTCTCCGAATGTCATTTTAATAATAAACAACATATAAATTCAAAGAGAAAATTATTTATGCTAATCAAGTAGCTTAACGAAATTTGGCCAAAGTATTGTCGGGAGTGAAAATGAAAAAAAAAAATCATAATAGGCTTCGCCTCCCACATTTGATTTTATTCCAATTTGCACAAAGAGCCTTCTTGTTATTCTGCTGAGGGGCAGCTGCTGTGGATCATGACACATACGCACAGACAAACACACGCATGCGCACACACACACACAGTTCACACACTAAAAGCTGACAAATATGAGACAGGTGCAGCAAGGACGCCCTCCCCAATAGTTGTTGTTAATGGTTTGGTGGCTTGTTAACGCTAAACCTTGACAACATGGTCACGTTGGCCCAGTGAGGGATGGATGACAATTTATAAGCTACTATGGTGCTCTTGAATTCTCTAGTGCCATGCCAGCATTTATATATACAGTATATCTGTCTATACACACACACACACACACACACACACACACACACATATATATATATATGGCTATGGATATGGATGTGTCATGAAATTGGATGGTCAATAAGCACTCATTGCCACATTCCAGAAGAGACTGGCGTTCCAGTAAAAAAGAAAATATATTTATCTGGTGACATCATTGAGTTTAGCACCTGATATTTTGGTCTATATTCTAAATATAAATTTATTTGATAACAATAAACCTATGTAATTGTGTTTGTTCAAGTCTTGTTTTATGTTCGCAGGTTTCCGACTTCTTGGCATAACATTGTTTTTATTTTGTTTTCGTTTTTTGAAAGAAAACCCGAACACCGCCAAATCTTTTAACTAAGGAAAAAAGAGTTCACTTGACGAGAACGAGTCTCACATTTTATGCATGTTTGTATTTCAGTTTGCTGATAAATGGCAATGCTGTCATGTACCCATAAATTGAGTGAAAAAAAATCAGTGGGAGGAAAAAATATGACAAATGAGCTTTGCTGAATTATATGCTGACATTCTAAAACAATACTTCATCATTTTGCATTTTCTAGCATACAAATATAAATGAATAACATTGGAATGGATACATAACTATGCTTTCAGGCTTTCTAACTTTCTTAATTTTGTTTTACACTTCACGTTTTTTTTACATGATAATTAAAATAAAACACAAATGCTTCAATTTCCAAGCATTCTTTGCTAACATGCTATAATTTGCTGTCGCGTCACATGTTTCAAAACCTGCAAAAACCGAAAATATACTTTAGTATGAATGCTTGAATCTCTGTGCAAGGTCCTTTATTTTTGAAACTATGCATATTAACAAGTAAACAAGATTTCAAGATTCCGTTTTAGCAGAAGGACCTTTTTTTCCATAAACATGTTTATGAAGCGCCTGGATCATGTTTGGATTTACAGCATAACAAGTCAGCATCATGCTTATGGACTGAAACACAAAAGAAGTATTCACATTTTTAAAAGTGCAATTGCTCCACTTTTGAAGCCTTCTATGAAAACAAGCACAGCCATTTTTACTTACAGGACATTCTCTAATAGTATACAGAAATAACTTTGGGATGGTCTAAGTAGTGCAGATCAACAATTTTCTATGTACGAATAATTCTTCACTTCTCACTTTTGTCTTTGACCAAATAATCCAGTTGCTGCCATGTACTGTAGATGTTATCGACGTTACCACATTACCACCAAGACTGTCAACAAATGGAAACAGGATACCCAAACACTAACTCCTGTTACAATTGACATTGGATGTTTATTTACAGTATATATGGATGACACGGCTTGTCTGTGGTTGCAGCCTGTAAACCTTTTCAGCTGCGACTGAAATACGTCTGCAAAGACAAGATAGATGGCCTACACCAATGAGTCCAGATACCCACGGTCCCCCAAGGAATGCAATGAATGAACACCGCTGCGATGCGTGCCCCCCCCAGAACTGCTGGCAGGCTTGTTGGATACTTCGTTGGCCTTGTTTATGGCCACATGTTGAGCGCTGCACTCATCACCGGAGCAAACAGGGGATGCAAACGGAAACACTTTCACATCATGGAAAAACACTGCCAGTCATACAGTCAGGGTTACATTTGGTTACGGTTTAGGATTTGCAATAAATTGGTCCCAAAAACTTGCATTCATTTGAGACTTCAAATTTCCTCTAGGTGGGACTGTGAGTGCGACTGTTGTCTGTCTCTACGTGCCCTGCGATTGACAGTGAACCACTTCAGGATGTACCCCGCCTCCTGCCCGATGACATTTGGATTGGCTCCAGCACTCCTGCGACCCTCATGAGGATAAGCGGCACAGAAAATGGACTGATGGATGGATGGACATATGTTCACAATATCTTAGTAAAGTCCACTTCACAACCACCTACCGAAGACATTACAAGTACAATTAGACCAATTGTTCCTTCCTTCCACTTTATAATTTGGAAGTGCCTTTCAGTTTTTCCCTGTCAAGGGTCGCCACAGTGAGTCACTCAGATGATTTGCACTCTATTTCAATCCTGTTGAAAGAATGAACAGCAGCTTAAATGATTCTAAGTTTGTTCTTAATTTACAAAGCTGTCATAAGTTTTAAAACTTTTGGAGGAATTGCCATATCCAAGTGTATAATTTAGGTCCTCATATTAATCAGCAAGGAAAAAAAAAACTTTTAGAGGATCCAAATTAATTTTAGTTCCATCGCACGGAGAGTGGAAATATGTTAAATATTTATGGTGCTTGTCAGGGAGCTGATGCAGCCACTGTATTTTTCATAGCCATTGTGCTGTGTGTTGTTTTATGGAGCATTAGGTCCAGTGTTCAATATGTTCTCTGCGCGCTTTCAGCGACCTCAAACAAAACAGTGGCCACATCCTCATACATAAACATCGAGTGGCGGCATTTTCTCATTTGAAGAGGTAATTTGTGAGATTGCTACGCTAACGGCAACGTGCATTGTGTTGGAGCCAAGCGGTTATTGCACCAGCAGTGTTTGTTGGCTCTAATTTTTGGCTGCAAAATTACTCATTTGTCTTATGCCTTAAACTTTAATTTTCTCTGCTGTTTTTCTATGTGTGCCAGAAATATCTCTAGGGGTGAGATGAAGCACAAACTTAAAAAGCTGTCATTGCTTGAACCTCCACCGAAATGTAAATCTTTCTTTTATTCTTTTTTTTCAGCGGCGTTAGAGAATTCCACATTTAACCTTATTTAGCTCAGCAGTCGCAAGCCATCAGGCGAGCGATGGCGGAGATAAATGACAAGCCTAATAATGAGACAAAGCTAGTGTTTTATGCGTGCCAAGGTCAAGATTACCCAGCGTCACTCACTGGCAGGGGTCACTGATGGAGTAGTGGTGCACGGGCCTTCCTTTGATGTAGGCAGCATGGGACCGATTCCCGTTTAGCGATGGTGTCGATATGTGGCCTGAGACTGACCTGCGACCAGTTCAGGGTGTAGTCTGCCTTTGGCCCGAAGTTAGCTGGGATAGGCTCTAGCGCACACACGACCCTTGTGAGGATAAGAGGCTTGGAAAATTAATGGATGGATGGAGTTGCCGGCAGGCCGTCATCTTTCACTGGTGACGAGTGAAATTGACTGCACTGTTTCAAGAGATAAGTAACCTCATTTGAATTTTCAAAACACTCCCTGGGTTGCAATTTGACGTCGCCTTTATGATGATTAGGAACAAATGCATGGCCGATCTATCAGCTTTGTGTCCATGGGTAAACAGGAGATGAGGTCCCCTGGCTGTGTCATCCAGGAGGGCCTCTGAGTCGACCATCCCAGGACTTTACCAGCTCCTTAATAAACGGGGTGTCATCAGTTTACGACAGACCAGTTGAGAGATGTAGTCTCTTGAGACGTGCCCGGAACACCTCATCAAGGAGGCCTCCAGGAGGCATCCAAATCAGATTCCCAAGCCACCTCATGTGGCTCATCTCAATGCGGAGGAGGAGCAGTTCTATTCTGAAGTCCTTCCGGATGACCGAGCTTCTCACCCTATCGCTAAGGGAGAGCCCGGACGCCCTGACGACCTCAGAGTCGAGCACCTCAAGTCAATGCTCCTTCGCATTGAGACGACACAGATGAAGTGGCTTGGGCATCTCTCTGATGAGGTGTTCCAGCCATGTGCGTCGGGGAGGAGACCACAGGGACGACCCAGGACACCCATAAGCAACTACATCTCCCGCCTAGTCTGGGACTGCCTCAGGATCCCCCTGGTAAGAGGTGGATGATGTGGCTGGGGAGAGGGAAGTCTGGGCTTCCCTATTAAAACTACTGTTCTCGTGACCTGACCTTGGATAAGCAGAAGAAAATGGATGAATAACTCGTAAGTGAAGACTCGGCTCGGGGCAGTCCTTGTCTTGGCTGCTGCTTGGAAAAGCCAACTGAGAGTGCATGCTCCAATATCAAGAGCTCCTTTAATTTTTGCTGCTGTCTGTGTTCACTGGAGTCATCAGGTCAAATAAACACATCCTCTGAGTTATTGTCACAATCTTCATCAAAGATGTGACGTTTAACCGAGCTGTTGTGGTCCATGTTTGAGAAGTGTACTTCACTTTCCATTCATTGGACAGCGACATTGCAAATCACACATGCGCAACTCTGAGCGGATACAGTGGTGAACACCGTACACTTAGTATTTTTTGTTACATTTAGCAAACCATAAAAAATAGGATTTATAGCTAGTAAAAAGCAGGTTTCAAAAGACAGGGTTTGGGTGAGAGTAAAAGTAATACAATAAAAGATTGTTAGCCGCACTGTGCATTTGAACAGACAATGGGTACTCAAGGTTTGCTTTAGTATCCGGAGGCACATTATACACTATGTCTATAATAAAATATTTATGTAAACACTATATGTGACGCTTTTTATATGGCTTGAGTCGAGGTGGCAGCGGGATTAATACCCCGAAATTTATTTTCAATGTGAGGGAAAAACACACACCTCAACTACGCCCCCCGCTTCGAAATATTATCGCTGTAGCCTGCGAGTACCACAGTGTATTGAATGCAAAAGCTCATATGAGACACGTGATCACAAAGCAGAAATGGAGGAGTGCAAGGGTCTTCTGTATTTACTGTACTATAAATCTGTTTATGTCAGTCTCTGGAAGGAGGTGCATTTGATTTGAGAGGTAACTGAGGGTGCATTCCAACAAATGGTAGAATGTGGGATATAATACTGCAGTGTTGAGTACTAATGCACAACAATATAAGGTAACTCATAAATGGTGTGTCTATTTTTGTCATTTCTCATGTATGGCTTTTAGCGGATGAAGACAAATTGATGTCAACATTGAAGTATGTTGTATCTTACCAACAACAACCAAAACCGCAACACAGGAAAAAAATAAAATTAATGATAAAAAAAAAAGTCCCGCAGGAGCATAAGTAATCAACACATGCTAAGATATTTTCCAAAGATGGCACCCCAGCTTCTTCATGCCATAAAGTCACACTGTTGATTGATGACATCGTCAGACAAGACATCTGGGTGACGGTGTGCTAAAAATAATTCACAACTAAAGGCATCCACTGCACCATTTCTCCAGCTTCCTCCAACTTTATCCACAAATTTAGCATCCTATTTACCGCTGATGCCTCTGAGCTCGTAACAATTAGCTGGATTAATCCAACATCTGGTATTCCTCTGAGGCAGCAACGCACGACATCAAGGTGTTATGCACATCAATTGAATATTTTATAATGATCTGTTGCAGTTTTTCTCAGTCATTTGACAGTTTATACATGGTGCGCTAGCAGGACATGAAAGATGGAACTCACGCTTAAAAAGTAAACTTGCTATATACTGTATGTAGATTTACAATATTTATGGGAGCACTCATCAAAATGTTTTATATGTCATGAAGAGTGGGGACAAATATATAAATGTTAGTTATGCATGGTATGTTTTCAGAAGTAGAATGACTGAGTGCTATCATTTTTTGGCAGTGAAATTTTTCATTTGATTTCCTCTTAGTTTTATCAGTTTGAAGCAAGATGCGCACGGTTGAGCAAGTCTATTACAGTCGCTATTCTGGTGTAATTCTCAGGCAAATAGACAAATAAGTGTACTCAATGCACCAGACTGCTATGTTTCATATCCAAGTAAAGTTGACTCATCTGTAGTGGGTTGAAGGAAAAGCATCGTTTGAGAGGAAAACGCTTACCTTCTAGATAAGAAAGTTAGCAGGTTTATTAACACGGCTACCATGAAGCCATGCTAATTGTATTAGTGGTGGATAGGGACATAGCCTTGCCACAATTAGTGAAAATGTGTAATTGTGGTTTGCAAATGAATGACTGATCAGTGCCTCACAATAAAACCGAAGCACTTTTTTTTAATTTCTATTTGTTGAAACTATGGCCTCACTAAATGAAGCTTTTCCTCTCAGTTCAACATACAGTAAGTGCTGGATAGCATGATAATTATGCAACGTTGTGCTAATTCTACTAACGTCTGAATATCAGTGAAGTTGGCAGGTCTGTGCTTAGTAGAAGAAAAAATATGCTTTCAAGTAATAATTCACACATCCTTCATGAAACGTGTAGAGCTTAGCGGGGCTATTAACATTACTATTCAACCTTAATTGTCAGGAAACTTGAGGTGAGATATGATCATTAGATCATGTGGTAAAGTTGCTAGGATTTCATATTCCTACAAAATTGCTTGGTCAGTGTTAGGTAGAACTAAAAAAAAAAGAATGAGGTAACAATGCATACTCTTCTATAAGAAATGTGTAATGTGTAGGTTAGCAGGTCTATTGATGTTACTAATCCAATTTAATACTTTAATAGCATGACAATTTACCCAATATGCTAATTCTCTCTCCGTTTAAAACAGAATTTCTGCAAATTTGGTAGGTCTGTGTTTGTTACAAGAAAAAGTATATCTTGAAGTAACAATGCATCCTTTCTGCACCAAAGAAAACATTCTAATTATATAAGGTTGTGGTAACGTTTTATAATCCAAATAATTTATCAGAATTCATTCTGTAGAAGATGTAAACCTAGCATGTACCTTTAATACAGAATAGATACATTTTAGAAGGTCAATTAATTTTACAGTTAACGAATAATTGTCTGGGAAATAGATGAGTTAGTTAGTTAGTTAGTTAATTAAATGGTGTTCCGCTAAGATTTGTGTAAATATCCCTTTCTTTTTTTAGTCAAATTAGTAATTTTTTGGCAGGTACCAGATTTTGAGATTTTCAGAGTCACAAAAGAAATTATCAATTAAAAAAGGTCAAATATTCTTCTCAGTGTAAAAGGAGACCTGATTTGCATAAGAGCTTATTGTATCTTTAGTTCACATAATTTTCTCATCTATGTAGAAACTGCTAACGAACAACCGGAGAAATAACAAATAAAAAATGACCTTGGCAGCAGCAATAAAAACACGTTTGGGGCTTTTTCATTTGCCGTTTGTACAAAACAATACATTTTAGAGAGGCCTGGCAATGAAGATTTGGTCCCATACACAGCCTCAGCCCTGACTGCTACTTTCATTACTGCCCATTCAACACGCTTGCCATGTCCAAGGATCAATACTTCTTCACCCTGTAGGTACAGAAACTAGATTAAATGCACCTCCAAGGGTCATAATGAGAAGTGCCTGAGTTCACTTTTTGCAAGCCTTTGAGTCTTCTATTTGACCTGATCTGCTCTTTGGTGCTTGAGTGTACAGAGTGTCAGTTGTATTGACATGAAAAACCATTTGTCATAGTCTTGCCAGGTTAGATTTTTTATGGTATGGTGCATCACATATAGAATAGAATAGAATAGAATAGAATAGAATAGAATAGAATAGAATAGAATAGAATAGAATAGAATGTCATTGCACTGGGATTACAATGAAATGTGAGGTTGCTCCCTTGGACAAAACAAGATCCACAACGAAAAAGACTAAAGAGAAATAGACTAAAAGTAACATAAAAGGGGAACAATTCATGCACACACACACACACATTAATCAATGTGGGCTCTTGAGTGGATGTATGCTATATTATATGAATAAATGAATATTCCCATCTATTTTTTTCACAAAGATTTAGATTGAGTGTTTGAGTATTCAAATTTGGATTTACCATCGTGCTTCCAGCCTGGATTTCCATAAGCATAATTAATGCGTATTCAATATTTTTTTTAATTTGTGTAATATATGATCTCTCTCCAAATCCATAGCAAACAGTCTACACGGCTTGATTTACTGTACCCATTGACTGAATTTAATAAGCTGCTTGTTGGCAAGTTGGGCCGATTGGACAAATCCAAGGACAAATTTAATTACCAAGATGTGGCTGAACCAATTTGTCACGTTTCTACACTATATGTGGGAGCGCATAACTTACTTGTGGAAATGACATGTTGTGAAATTCATTTGAAAAGGATCTGGAATGCTGTTGGTCTTCGTAGAAACAACCCACCAGGTGCGACAACAATGCATATACAATGAACATTTGCAAGCATGTTGCAGCCACGGTGCTTTAATATCATTGCCAATCACAGGGAATTAAGTCATCTGGTGACGCATAATCATGTTTGCACTTGTTGGGAGGTGAACACAATGCAAAATCTGTGTCCTGAGGTGTAATCCTGATTGACTTTTCCAGACAGCAATTTTGCTTATTTGTTGTTGAAACAGAGAAGACACTGTCAGGATTACAGATGCCACCTCTGGCCAAAAAACATCTAAGGCACCAGAGGTTTTTACTTGAGCTAGCTTTGAGTCCTGCTTAAAATTTGATTTTATTTGTGCTCACAGGTGGAGGATTACCAGTGGCACGTTGCATTTTAGAAGCATACCCGCATCGAGCCAGTGTCAGACAATTTGAGATTTTGGAGAGCAAGAGAGAGGGACATTTCATTAATCCGCACAAACTTAATTTCATCAAACTGGGAGTAGCTTGTCTAAAGGAGTTGATTCATTTTTTAATCTATGAATAAATAAATGCATGACAGTTATAACCACAAGGGGTGGAACACAGAAAAGGAAAATAATGTTCTTACGTTCAAAAATTGAGTGGTTCAAAGATGATCTACTTGGGAGATGGTGTTCAAAATACATTGTGGTAACTTCCTGATATTTTTGGGGCAATCTTTGTAGCGTTGAATTGAGTACTTCAGATATTAAAAAGAACATATTGTATATGATACTGTATATGTATACATAGACATATGTAAACATTAACAAATGATGTCAGGAATGGTCATATACATGAATGAAGTTAATGTAAATAAGTAAATAATATTGATATAGTAACTAGTAACATTCCCATTTCAATTAATGGAATCCGCCAATGTGAGTTTCTTCCTCAGTCGGCAAAACGTCAGTGAGAGTGTATGATGGCATTCCTTGAATCAGCAGCGCCTTTCACACCCCCTCAACGAATTGTTTCTCCAATGTACGGTTCCATCATGTTTACTGTGTTGCTTTTCATTTTGCAGCTACAACACAGAAACCGAATCATAAATGTAATAGATTCAAGTTTACTGTGATCGCCTGGCAACCTCTTCCTGTCGTCCGGACTCAGGTGGAATAGGTGCCAGCACGCCCGCGACCATAGTGAGGATAAGCAGTATAGGAAATGGATGGATGGCTTGATGGATTGAAAATGTATTTGCCTCTTTTAGGTACATATGCGACTGTGAATATTCCTTAGAAACTACAGTACAATATGTTTTATTACTCAATAGGGGCTATTTTGAACTACACAACAGTGTCTCAGCTTTTCATTACAGTCCACAGATTGAGAATACAAATGCTGAACACAAACACTGCATTATAATAAGGCCGTCCGGTTCTGAATTAGCTATAAATCTGCAGGCTTTCCAGCACAATGCCACTGTAATGTTCTTGTATGTAGACTATGTGTGGAATAAGCACGTCATTGTATCTCAGAGTCGAAGCAAGTAAGCAACGTGTTGATGACATTTCCATTATTCAACCGGTGCGCGACTGGGAGAATATCAGAGGGGGGAAATGAAATTGAATGCCAAGGTGTACAGATGATGTTTTCAGGCTGAAGAAAATTTACTGTACAGCACAATTCTCACCTTGTGTTTATGCAACTACCAGTTACAACTAATACAACTCTGTAACTGGACTTAATACCCACCAACAACCACTATAATGGTATGCTGCAGTAGTCTTGGGAGTAACAATTACAGTAACACCCCCCCACCCCCCAGCAGGTTTAAATTTACTGTTTTTGTGAATTGTTTTTTTTTTTTTTTTTTTATGAGCCTTAACCCTCACACCCCAAAAATCTCACACTAACACCTTGACCCTGACACAAGAACATCCTGAAACCCCAACACGCTAACATTGAGGCATTAACCTCTAACCACATAGATTAAACAGAGAAAGTACTACTTCATTATAATTAATTACTTACTCTTACAATTTGGGAGAAAATCATCCGACTCTGATCACAGGGCACACGAGGACTAACTAAACGGGCCGGGTGCCAAACAAATTATCATACACAGTTCATCTGAAGGATTTATTAAACCTGAACATGGTACATGTTGGCCGCAGGGGAGGTGGAAAACATTAAAAACCAGCAGGTGATCTTCACCAGGGTTGGCCCAACCTGCATGGAGCCTCAGCATGCAGCTGGTAAATTCCACAACCTCCTATGAACAAGCAACCGCTCCCACGCCCTATAAATGAATGCGATGTTGACTTTTTCAAATCAGTGAATCAATGCAATATGATTTCTAGACATCAGAATTATTTAGTGTGGGCTTTTGATTGGATATATACAGATTTTGGTTTATACTGTTGTACTTTGACAACCTTATGAAGTAAATAAAGCCACTTATACACTGTAGTTTGTTATCATAACTGACAGTCCTTTTCAGAAATACCTAATGAAAATCAATGGAGTAAGTGTGACCATAATTTGGACTCAAAGTTCCATAGAACTTGTTGACAAAAGCAAAACAATTGAAGCTTCAAAATTGTCAGAAGCCATTATCAAAATATCCAATCGTCACCATATTTTTAGCCAATTGTTCAACCGAGGTAACGGAACATGTTGTTGCTTTTGGAAGACATTTTACCTATAATCCAAAAGGGTTCTGCAGTGCTTTTTAGGTGTGGAGTCTCTCTCTTTATGCTGCAGTGTGTGGGTCATCAAAGCGGGTGTTTTTTTTTTTTTTTGTCCGGCACGGTTAGTGTGAAAGAAGTCATTTACTATGTCAAGTTAGAAAAGCTCTCTATAAACAGGACAGGGTTTTTGGCATCAGCTATTGTCTGCCTATAACAATGTCTTGACATCAATTCCCCCTAAGGGTCTCTCGTTCCACATGAAGAGAATCTCTAATTGCCTCTTTTGCCGTAAGGCAAACGAACAGCTGATTGGTTTGCTACACCATTGTTCCACTAACCACGCCCTATTGTTGACCACCCCCAGGGGAAACACACACTAAAAAGTGTGAACTGAAGAAGCCTACTGGATTAAAGGTGAAACTTCAGCAAACAAGAACAAGTCCAGTTGCCTTGATTTAACCTTTACATTTGTATCAAATGCAAGACTAAGTTGTAACACGGACATAACAGATTTTGTCACCCTTCTTTTGGTGTTCCTAAAGGGTGGTGCTTGACACCTCAGGTCATTGATTGGTCGCCAGACAATTGACCCCTCCGTACAGGGCACTTAACCACGCCTCCTGAAGTGACGTCACGCCACGTGCGTCGCCTACGTCAGACAAACAATTAGCAAAAAGGGCGGCGCATCAAGAAAAGAACTGAGCGAAACTCTCCGATTTACCGGCTGATTTCTCACTCGCATTCTCAGCTAACAGTGAAATATCATTGAAAAGCAGACAGTGGGGCTTCAAGTATTTCAGCGAGGGGTATTTCAATGGCATTTACATGCATATCGACGGAGAAACCATTGATATTAGCTCGAGATCTTTCCAGAGTCAGAGGAAGACCGAGAAGCCACATAAAATAATATATTATAACCCAAAGACGAATTCGTCATTGACAGTTTCCTATTTTCGTGTTACATATCACACTTGTGTGCAGAATCTGTATGTGTATGTGTATAGCCGTTTGTGAACCGCCGTATGAAGGAAAAGAAGCCGAGGCTTGATTTACGAGATGTTTCTCTCGTTTTCTTTGTGTAACGTCACGCGCTCCCCTCAATAATTATTCTTGAATTAGTGCCGAACCTACGTAAGTCCCGACCGAGTACAACAATCACTACTTTAGTGTCCTCAAACATCCTTCCTTCAGTCTTGGTGTCTCGGTGCACGTCGAAGGCTTTTCGAACTGCCAGTCCGGTTTAGCTTAGCTAATTAGCCGCGAACAAAGGGACACGTTTGGGGGCATACCTTGGCGCTAACACAGTCCGGTTTACCGTAGCCGCGAACAAAGGGACACGTTTGTCCAGTCAGATCATCGCAAAATATCGCTCAACACAGATCAATTGTGTCAATCATTCACACGTAGCTATGTTATGCAAGCGAAGAACTGCTAATTCATTTATATGAGACATGTATTGAAAATCAAATATACGGCTTACCTTCGTGCAAACATATCTGTTCTGGTTGATGGATTCAGTTGATGATGCGGTCTTCCACAAAGTTTTATCCATCAAAGACATTTTTCGGACTCTGTCTTCTGTTCCGGTTGATTTTAGATGGATTCAGTTGATGATGCGGTCTTCCACAAAGTTTGATCCATCGAAGACATTTTTTCGTACTGGGTCTTCGGTTTTGGAAAGGGTACGAATTGAACTCCACCAACTAGCCTTTCAGGATACCTGTCGTCACTATTATAAAGTCCGTGACTACACCTCTTAACCATATCTATTGTTAAAGAACCCACATACGCGATAAAACGCCAACAGAAGCTATACTGGACCATCCAGCGTTGTCTGAGAAAACTGCGGGTCCAAAAAGGGGCGTGGTTTTTGCAGATCTCTGGCCTCTGATTGGTCAGTGACGTGGATTGCGCAATTTCTACGGAGGGGTCAATTGTTACAGCTGTGCAACAATGAGGATGGTAGGGAAAGAATACAATACTGTCTTATACTCATATATGAACAATCAGGTGCTTTTACTTTGCCAAAATAAACATTACACAGCTAATTTAATTTACACATTTGATAAGTGACAAAACTGATTACTTATACTGTGAATGTGAATGGCATGCCACTGATTAACATACAAAATGCAGTGTATGTTTCATGAAATACATCTACAAATACCAACTAAGCCCAACATACAGCAAAGTTAATGCACGCCCCCTTAACATTATGAAACTAGTTGGGCCAAAATAATGGAACAAAGGTAAGCAAAGAGCAATGTTTAGCTTGATTTTCTACAAACTGATGTTAAAAAGAGCACAGCAGGGGAGTCTGGGAAGCAGCATCCACATCATAACGCTTTGTGGTCCCTTCACTGCAGAGATCGGCACTGTGAGACTCGTTTTCCAATGGTTTACCAGCAAATTGGTAGCCATCATTTGCCATTAATATTAATCAAGCAAAGCAAACCCACCTTTGAAAGGCATGTCCTTAAAGTATGTGGAGTTTATAGACGGCAATCTCAAGGGCACTAATAAATAACTGCATCTCCCAAATGTACCACATGCAAAAGTTGTATTGCATATATGAAAATTCCCATGGCAAACGATTCAGTTATTTACATTGAAATCTGAATCTTTATTGACCAATTAGAGTACATTTAAACACGTGAGGAATTTGTCTCTGATTGTTGGAGCAACTCTAGTACTATAACAAACAAGCCTCAACAACAAAATATACGTTTTGGCCATAGACACAAAAGTACAAGGAGACATTGAGCAATAAAGTGTCTGTCCTGTAGTGCGGTAATGTTGCAACGAATGTGCAAATTACATCACCAACTATGGATTGATGTGCAAATTACCACATTAACAGTCTTTTTTGCTGGTACTTGTGAGCAGTGATGGTTTAAACCATGATAACTGTATTACAACAACTGAAGGAAAGTCTTTTTTGTAGCTGGCTTTTTTATACCCTTAAAAAGTTTGACGGTGTACATTTGAGGATTCTGCTTTGTTACATCTCAGATCAATATTTTCTATCTAGTGAAAGGCTTTTGATCGACTGCAAGTTTAGTGTCCCACCCGCTGACTGTCGCTCTGTGTACTTTCAAAGCAAAAACTTGAACGCTTATTATACCTGACCTTCTCCAGAGCTTTTTTTTAGTTAGCAGATGATGAGAGCTAATAGTCCACCGAAAAGTCATCCAGGATGAGTCGGATTCAATCCTGACAGGAGCAGTGTTGACCCCGATGTCTTAATTAGTACATAAAGGTGCACTGTAGAATAACATGTCGTGCAAACTTAATGATGAACCTTTTTTTTTTTAGTTTGAAATAGTTGGTGTTATATTCCCATACTTATAAACACTTATGTGTGTCTCTCTTTTTTTTTTTTTTTTACTAAAACATTAAAATAAATGATGCAACAGAAGCCTTGCATTGCAATAAGTCTTAATAAATAAAGAGAGCTTGGCCCAACAAAGCTAAGATGTTATTGAAATATACTTAGAAAAATGGCATTAATAAGAGATGTAGGCAACATGTTGTATTACTTTATTGAATTGTGATGATAATAGATGGTCTTTGAGAAGGAATAACTTTGGCCATGACACAAGAACCCACTTTTAAAATGTAATAATGCATGGTAAAAGACTTTTTAAATTTTAAATCCAACATTGCTGGATGACCTTCCCAGAATATAAAAAAAATGTGATTAGCTTCTAAGAAGGTGAATTTGTGCTCGACACCCACGTACACCATTGAAGTGTGGTGGTGAGCAGTACTGTAAAGAATGTCTTTATTGTTTAGTGGTGTACATTATGCCACTGCCTAAGCCCAGGAAGCAAAATAAACACAACAGGTATGCATCCTAAAGGAGTCATCCTGCAGTATACCAAAAAACGCTATCGTTAATTATTAGGTTTTACGATATTATTTTTGTCTTCTATGAAGCGACATCATGGGTTTTAACAAGAAATAATGTTATATTTGTGTATGATTTATTGTTGTAAACAAACAAAAATAAGACTGCAAAATGTATGCAAGTATGATACAGAACTTGGATTGGAACACATTGGACTGTTGTGGCTTTTAAGTGGATAAATCTTATTTTTATAAATACATATAGGGTACTGCTCTTATACTGAATATTGTGATCACACTTTGGGTGAGAGCCAAAATGTTTTTCAGGAAGTCTTCTAAACCGTGATGAAATGGTTTGTAAAACAATAGAATTATTATTTTTTTTTTAAAGAAACAGGACAATATATATAATGGCCCCGTCACACCATGACGTTCTGGTCAGCGTCCTATAGCGTTTGGGTGGGGTTCCCAGACAGGAGCTCTTATTTTGGTCTTTTTCATTTCTTTACAAAACCTTATCCTGGTAATGGCCCCGTCACACCATGACGTTCTGGTTCGCATTCAATAGCGTTTGAGGAAACGTTGGTAGTCGCCCATGGCCGCCGGGATAGTCCCACAGTAGAGAGCACCTACTATGTAAGATCCAGAAAGCAGCAGTTCGTTTTCGCGGAAAAACTCCACCAGACTATCCTCAACAGCCCGTTCCAGGATCCTGCAATCCTTTCTCTGCTTTTTTTGTCTCTTTGTCAGACCATCCTCACTGGGGTTTGCAAGGTGATTAGGGTCCCCAGGGGGTATCACATGGTGCGTGACTTCGCGGACGTGCTCTTCCTCCTGCTGTTGTTTTTCCTCCAAACACATTGCTCATGATGAAAGAGGCTTAGCTTTCTTACTAGCAGCGCTAGTTGCTGAAGTCCGCGCCCTAACTTTTTTTCTTCTCGGCGCCATGATGCTCACTGTTCTAACTCACGACAACAGCTGAAGTGACTATGAACTTTCCAACGTTTTAGTGCCGGTTCCACTGTAAAAATTCCACGCCAGCAAAACGCTTTTCTGTCATTATTCACCCATTGGTCACACGCTCAACACACTCGTCTTACGTTGACAAATCGCTCGTCGAGCCCCAATGACGCATTTGCACACGCTAATGGTTTTTAGGGGTATCTTATTTGGTCGCTGTTACACACTTTTTGTGCGTTAGACACACTTAAAGTCATGCGTTAGAAACACGTTATTCACACGCCATGTGTGTCATCCGCGTTTGAGAACGCTGAAAAATAGAACAATTGAAATGTTCAGAGGACGTTGACCAGAACGTCATGGTGTGACGGAACTTTAATGTATGATACTAACTTTTTATATCATGAGGTCGTTTTAGTCAGGGTTGTGAGGAGAAGTTACAAAGAGTCTTTAGCGCATGTGCGTGTATATACATGCACTTCTTATTTGAATAGTTAATGGTGTAAGATTAGTCTGAGATGATTTTAAACTGTTTTGGAACCAGCGTTTACAGTTTGAATTATTAAGATAGGCAAATCCAAATATTTATATGCCTCCCGAATCAATTACTTGAAAGGCTTGGTCTCAATATTCCTTGAGTAACATGGGATTACGGTACATTATAGAATATGAAAAATGTGTTTATTGAAAAAAAGAAAAGACCATATGCAGAATGGAAGATGAAAAAGAAAATACCATTAAATACATGAATTATCTAAAACTTTGCAGGTCGGAATTCTGGACTTCTACATTGTTTGGATTGCACTTTAGTGAACATTTACATTTATATTAGCTCAGAATGCTCTGCTGCAAATAGTTTATGTACTTATGTACCTCCAAGATTTTCTTCGCATCACTGTTCATAAAGTGCACTGTGGGTGATCTCTAAATCTTATTGTGGCAGACCTAAGGTCTTTTCGGTCCATTTTTGGAAAAATATGATGAAAGGCGAGTGTGATGCATAATAATTCTGTATTTCTGTCAATTGTCATGAGTTGTGGTTGACAGCAAAGTGATGCGACTACCAAAATGGAGGCCATGATTTTGACCACTCAGGCGAAGGCAAGCAACCTTTGTTGTTGTCTTTGCAAGCATAGCAACACAATAAAAAACCACCTCCAAAGCACGGCGCTTTTGCTGATCCGGCTTGTGCGATTGTCACAGCAGAGGTGTTGGCTCGGCACTATTGATTGGACAAATGCACAAAGGAAGACTGGAAGTGGGCAATGGGAGTTTTCACACTTATTAGACTCTTGTGAGGAGTGTGGCTGCATGTGAGGCACCCCTGGGTATCTCGTGTCAACATTTTTAAAAATAAAATAAAATATGGGAGTGAGTCACTCGAGGAAGAAAGACTGCAGGGTGGAAAGTCACATCAGTGAACACATGGATGAACGTGATTCAATTTTAGCATTTTAATTAGACCAAATGGAAATTTCGCTTGTTAACTTAGTTCGAATAGCAAAGAAATAAAAAAAAAAACTCCCCACCCCATAAAAATGGGTGGGGGGCACTCTCAAGACTATAATTGGGCAGTCTGTGTTTCTGGGTGGGTTAAAGGAAGGTAAATTCAGGACTCCTATGTTGGTAAATAATTAGTTTCACATCGACCATCCACTTTGACGGAAAGAAAATCTGTGATTAAAAGGGAACTAAACAATGGAAGGGTTGAGCTAACTGTTACATGATAGCCAGGTGAATCCGTCAAAAAATATCGATATCCTTCTCCAAATTAAGCTATGTATTATCTTTAAAAGTAGACAGGATGCTTTAATCTCGCTAACTAACCTTCATGCTACAGCGGAGTTTTACTGCCAGTGGGACGAGCAAGTTTAGCTAGCTGAAGCAACGATAAAATGAAGTAAATTATAAACTAAAGTTGTGTTTAGATTAATACTGCTTTATTTTGTAGAATCTTTGTACTTCTATGTGGAGATGCATACAGAACTCTTTGTCCCCAAAAATTTTGTATCATGTTGGTTGTGCAGCATCCTTTAGTGTTTTCCTGAAGATTTTGATTTAATGAGGTTGACTGTGTCATATACAGTGAAGAAAATGGGTGTTTGATCACCCTGCTATATTGCAAATTCTCCCACTTAGAAATCAGGGACGGGTCTGAAATTTTCATTGTAGGTGAATCTCCACTGTGAGAGAGATAATCTAAAAAGAAAAATCCAGAAATCACAATGTATGTTTTTTTTAACAATTTATTTGTGTGATAGAACTGCAAATAAGTATTTACAGTAGCCTTTGTTTGCAATTACAGAGGTCAAACGTTTCTTGTGGTTGTCCACTGGGTTTGCAGACACTGCAGGAGGTATTTTGGCCTACTCCTCTACACAGATCTTCTCTAGATCAAAGAGGTTTCTGGGTTGTGGCTGAGACACATGGATTTTCAACGTCCTCCAAAGATTTTGTATTGAGTTTAGGTCTGGAGACTGGGTAGGCCACACCAGAACCTTGATATGCTTCTTACAGAGCCACTCCTCGGTTTTTCCTGGCTGTGTGCTTCGGGTCATTGTCATGTTGAAAGACCCAGCCACGACCCATCTTCGATGCTCCGACTCAGGGAAAGAGGTTGCTCCCCAAAATCTCACAATACATGGCCACGGTCATCCTCCCCTTAATACAGTGCAGTCGTCCTGTCCCATCTCCAGAAAAAACAAAAAACAAACTCAAAGCATGATGCTACCACCTCCATGCTTCACAGTAGGGATGGTGTTCTTAGGATGGAACTCATCATTCGTCTTTCTCTAAACACGGTGAGTGTAATTATGACCAAAAAGTTCAATTTTGGTCTCATCTGACCACAAAACTTTCTCCCATGACTCCTCTATCATCCAAATGGTCATTGGTAAACTTGAGATGGGCCTTGACATGTGCTGGTTTCAGCCTAACGCTAACTTTCCGTGACATGCATGATTTCAAATCATGATGTCTTAGTGTATTACCAGCAGTCACCTAGGAAACGGTGGTCCCAGCTCTTTTCAGATCATTGATCTTGTCAAGTCCTGTCGTGTAGTCCTGGGTTGATTCCTCACCTTTCTAAGGATCATTGAGACCCCACGAGGTGATATCCTGCATCCAGCTCCACTCTGATTGAGATTGACCATCATGTTTAGTTTCTTCCATTTTCTAATGATTGCTCCAACAGTAGACCTTTTTTTCACCAAGCTGCTTGCCAATGTCTCCGTTGCCCTTTCCAGCTGTGTGGAGTTGTACAATTTTGTCTCTTGTATCTTTTGACAGCTCTTTGGTCTTGGCCATTTTACAAGTTTGAGTCTTACTGATTGTATAGGTGGACAGGTGAGTTTATGCAGCTAACAACCTCACACAGCTGCATCTGATTCAGGATAATACATGGGGTGGAGGTGGACTTTTAAAGGTGGACTGACAGGTCTTGAGGGTCAGAATTGTAGCTGATAGACAGGCGTTCAAATACTTATTTGCAGCTGTATCACACAAATAAATCATTAAAAAAACAGACATTGTGATTTCTGGATTTTTCTTTTTAGATTATCTCTCTCACAGTGGATATGCACCTACGATGAAAATTTCATATGTGTAAATGTATTTGTATATAATGTAATATATAATGAAAGAAAACAAAAGCTTTTTTTCAGGATGGCACCTGTGGATTGATTCAATAACAATGTATCTAAACTACTGTAGATATGCACAATAATGCTCTTCTTTATGTGAATATCACAATGTAATTGCGATTCAATAGAGACATGCAGTAAAAAGACAAGGATGACCAGAGTAAGACTTCAATCTTAGGAGACAACAGGAAATCCAATCTCTTATAACATAGAAATAACGGCTTCTCAGAACCCATGTTTTCTTGTGTGATTTTACAGATAAGACCATCCAGTGATTGAAAAGCCAGCCAAGTCAGAGTACAGTCTAAATAGTAATGAAAGCCACAACACGATGGAAGATTTAGTTCTGACAAAATTGATGCTATCCCACTTGACATATCAAATAAATTTTTTCTACTCTCTGCAGTTGTACCTCTCACATGCAAGGAATTATGAAATTGCAAAATACCTTAACAAGACACTCAACTAAGTCTTAGGATCATCCTGCTCCCTAGCACATTTTCCTTGTCTTCAGTGATAAAATATTTAGTACCAATAATTGCTGCAAAAATCGACATGTATTAACCAATGACTTAATTCGCAGTGACTGTAAAGTCAGTCAAGTCAAGCTATAGTTTAAACCAAAATGCAAACCACAGACAGCTGATCAATACATGTCAACTTAAGTGATCAAATATATTTACCGTATTTTCCACACCATAAAGCGGAGACTCAATTATGGGGTCCATTTCTGTATGTTACACATAAATAAGGTGCACCGCATTATAGGGCTCATGATAAAACATGTGGTCCACAAAAAAAAAAAAAAAACGACGCAAAACTGAGTTTAATTCAACTGTATTTTACGATTTAACAATACAGTCACATTATTTTTAATCAATCTTTTCTTTGTAATCCTTAGTAGTAGTCCTTGCGTGAATGGAGAGCTGATGCACAAAGCACCAAGACAGACTTCCTTGAAAGTGTTTGATCTTCACGTCTACTATTATCATTATTGGCTTTAGTCGATTGGCGATTGTAGAGACTTTCTCCCAGCTCTTCTTTGTTCAATCAATCATCAAGTATGTAAAGCACGTGAAATTTTCTTGTAAATACCAGCTTTGGGAGTATATTTAGTGAGAAAAATGGTGACGTTTTATTTCAGCCACTGTGTGTGTGTGTGTATGTGTGTGTCTATATACATACAGTACATTGTCCCTTACACATTCTTTACACACACTGTAGTACATTCAGGTGTTGGGTACCTTTAGGGGGCGTGGCCTTGTGAGTGATGACACTAGTGTTGTTATGTTTGCGAAGGATTTGTTTAAAAATGCAAATCTTTTTAGTGAGCGAACTGAACCAAATCAGTTCATGAAATTATTTGTCATTTTAGCTGGGCTGGTGCCTGCCGGTGTGAGGTGAGCGAGTTGCCTGGGAGCAGAAATGGAACTGTTGAAGCATTCTTTCACTCACTTCTGAATATTTGGCAAATGACCCATGACCAGTTAGCGTGCAGGCAGGGGCGGGACTGATTTTCAAATCGCCAGAGATGTCACCAACTTCGGCAAACGACCAATGAACAGCCAGTGTCAGGGAGCGCAGTGCATGAAAAGGAGGGACTAAAGTGGACTGAGTAATTCGTTCCTGAACAGGTGTACTGACAAACTGAACAGTGATTCGTTCTGGGGAGGGGCTTATGCGAATTGAGTCATTTGGTCACCGAACTGCTGTACTGGACTGACAGGGATCACTTTCAGTAGGAGGTCTTTCTTTAAGTTAATGGTTAATTTTGAGTCATCCACGAGCCTTGTGAGGATCAGCAGCTTGGATAATGGATGGATGGATAATACATTAAACCAATATAATGCTTCTCAACACTCAAACACAGTTTACACTAATTAGATGAAAATAACAGTAAGTACTGTTATTTTGAGTGAGCAGGAAGGCAGATGCTGCTGTCAGCAATGCTGTGCACCGGAATGCAGAAAACACATGCCAGCTGGTGAGAGTTGAACTGGAGGTAAGCAGACGCAGAAGGATGGTTAGTAGCTGAGCTTGCTACTCGCTGCATGCAAATGATTTTTTTTTTTTTTGAGGGGGTGAGGGGTTGTCAATCTCCCCGCCTTTGTTACTTCAAATTACACAACAACAAATACAGTGGTCCCTCGTTTTTCATGGTTAATGGGGACCAGAACCCCCCGTGAAATGTGAAATAACGCAAAGTAGGAGTCCCCACACGCACACTTCAAGCATGTTCATGTATGGGTATCTAGGTATCAGAATGATTAAAATATGTAAACAATATTCATACTTTACATATGAGACTAAGAATACAACAGTAAACATATTTACCTAAATATTTAATTATAAAATCTTTGTTAATCTTTCCTGCAACAGTCACCTGACCGCAAAACTGACTCTCTACTAGCCTAAATGCAATGTTAGGTCTGATGGATAGAATTGTCAATGCTGGATTCCAGGCCACATCACGCCAAGATCCTCCTCCTATTCTCCCTCGCCTGAAACCACCACCCACTAAGATGCGTAAGGCCCCTCCTCCACCCATGAAGAATCTTATCTGTGAATATGACTGACATATGGAGGGTCCTTTCCAGAATAACTCAGACCCTAATGGAGCTCAGGCATTTTTCATCCCTGTAATTACCGGCGACAGATCAAGTAAACCATTTCTTGATTTACAGTAAAGGGAGTTTTTGACAAATTTCAATTAGGTTTCCAAATTTATCACGGTACAGAATCTGTTCTTATCAAAGTGCTAAATGATATAAGATTGAATGCAGACTCAGGAAAGGTGTCAATTTTGGTCTTGTTGGGTCTCAGTACGGATTTTGATACTGTAGATCACAATACTTCTAAACACGTTGGAAACCTGTGCAGGACTAAATTGAATGGTCCTTAAATGGTGCAGGTCCTACTTGGAGGAAAGGAGCCTCTTTAACTCATTGGAAGTGCTCAATTTCAACAAATGGCAATGACATATGGGGTCCCTCAACGGTCAGTTCTTTAACCCCTCCTGTTCAACCTTTATATGCTACCCTTGGGTCAAATTATCCAGACCTTTAATTTTGACTATCATAGCTAGACAGTTGACAAGCAGTTATATGTAGCAGTGTCTCCAGATGACTACAGTTCAATTGAGGTGTTGTGCCACGAAAGTAGATAATAACTGGATGAGCCAAAATGTCCTTCAATTAAAACACAACAAAAGAAAAAAAGGCAAAAAAGAAAAAAAAGATTGCTGTTCGTAAACACCTGGAGTCATTATCTTTAAAAAGCAAAGACCAAGTCTGAAACCTTGGTGTTCTGATATAATCCAACCTGACCATCAGCAGTCATATCAAATCAATTACTAAAACTGCTTTTTATCATCTGAAGAACAATCTGGAGTGAAGGTTTACATGTGTCAAGCAGACCAGAAGAAGCCCATCCATGCATTTATCTCAAGTAGACTTCACATTTTAATGGTCTTCTGATTGGGCTCCCCAAAAAGAGCATTAAACATCCATCCATTAGCCAAGCCGCTTATCCTCACAAGGGTCACGGGAGAGCTGGCGCCTAAGCCAGCCAGCTTCGGGCAAAAGTCGGAGTACACCCTTAACTGATCGCCACTCAGTCGCAGAGTAGATATCAACGCCAACACTGAGCGGAATCAATCCCACGCTCCCTGCACCAAAGTCAGGCATTGTACCACTACTCCATCAGTGACTAGCATTAAACATGTGCAGTTAATTCAGAATGCTGCTGCTTAGGTTGTTACCAAATCGGTCAGAGCAAATAACTCCAATTCTAAAGTCTTTACATTGGCTTCTAGTCAGTTTTAAAATAGATTTTAAAATCATGCTGCTGTTCTATAAATCACAAAAAGGTTTAGGTCCCGAATACATGAAAGAAACCCAGTAGGGCTCTGAGATTGATTGACTCAGGTCGAATGATGGAGTGTAGAGTCCAAACCAAACATGGTGAAGTGGCCTTTAGCTATTATCCTGCAAAAAAATTGAATAAATTGAAAACAGAGGTGACGTCAGAGCCAAGTGTGATTGTTTTCAAATCCAGACTAAAAACCTCTCTTTTTTCTTATGCATTTTAGAGTACTTCCATTTTTCATATTTCTTGCACTAGAAACTGTTTTAATTGTCATTTTTCAAATGTTTTTATTTATGTATTTGAATGCTTTTGATCATGTAAAGCACATTCCGTTACAATGTGTAAGAAATGCCCTATAAAAATAAATTTGCCTTGCTTTGCTTTGCTTTTTTTTATTACCAATTACTGGTACTCTGATAAGTAGTGACATGCCAGCACACCGGTCACCAGTTACAGAAACATGACCTACAGGACAGTTGAAGTATGCACCCTACAAAAAAAAAAAAAAAAAAAAAAAAAAATCAGAACTTAATAAATACATGTATTTTAAATTCCAAACAGTGGTTTACGTGGATGGAATATTGTAGTTTCTTTGCACATGCACATCCGTCTTTTGGAGACATTGCTAATGACCCCCTATTAAGCTCCCATTATACGGTGCCACTGTGTGGCATTTTCACAAAACCTTCCCCTTTTTTTCCTTTCAGGAAACGCGATGGCTTCCGATTGCAAGCATGTTAAAAAGGTCACTCGTCCAAATAAAGGCCAACAATGCCAACAAATTTCCCCATACGTAAACACTCAACTCAACTCACGGGGCTTGTGGCACACATAGAGACCAGCTTGACGTAATACAAGCTTTGGCCTTTAATTAAATAGCACAGAATTGATTTTAATTTTTTTTTTCCAAACTAAGACTACAAGAGTAAGTGAGCCTTATTGTTACATGGCATCTTTCTCAATATGTTAAATGGCATCTAACTAAGCAATAAAATTTGAGTAAACAGTGCTAATTTTAATATAATAAACTCATTATTAATTGGTTAAATAAAAAATAGACTACTTCGTTTTGTGTTTGCTTTATGAGTGTAGTATAGAGCTCGTGCACCTACGTCACCAAAGTCACGTGACTGGCCATATTGCCGGTCAAGCAAAGCATTGTTCAATGCTAAGTTGGTTGGAGACGACACAAAAATACGTCTCCAAGAGTTTTTTCCGATACCGTTAAACATTTAGAAGGTTATAATAAATGAAGGCATGTGGAAAAATGAGAGACACTTGGCACAGAGGACCCATATTTAATGCCGTAGTCAATGTTATCACTGATAAGAAATTGGACTGTTAATTCGCTTCCGCCTGTCTTGGACCACTGCATATACACATGTATCTGGTGAATATGCTGTCGAGATTTACATAGAAAAGCATATAAATATATGTAAAAAATATTGAAAGCGTATACCAGTCTGGATGCACATAAATACTTTGTTGCTGGAACTGTTCTCAATCAGGAATAAATCCAATATAGTGATGGACCCACTCAGATTTTTTTCAATGCAAATACCAATATTTAAATAAATGACACCTGGTTTTACACAAATTCACATTCATTAACTATGGTTGGGAAAATAATTTAGGACAGGGAGTCGTCTCCTCCATACACAGAAGCATATTGCGGCCACACGTTAACCTCAGTCAGCCTCTCTGCGACAAACGATTTATTTATTTATTCAAATGAGTCAACTTGGCGTTATGAACACTTCTTGGGAATTTGAGATTGAGAAGAATAATTCCTACCTGAAATAAAGTGATCGCTCTACAGGCATGTGTATTTGGTTGGGCACCATCAATCACATTTAATTGGCGAAATCCATCGATCTTTTCTGTTTTTTCAACTGGTATTCTATAGAATAATCTCGTTGAAGATCGGTCTCGTCTGTTGTAACAACCAACAACACAACAGATCTCGGGCATTGTGAATATTCTCCTCCGGTTTCATGTCTCTCACAATGTTAAGCAGCTCTGTTTGACTGGCAATATGGTGCTGTGAAAACAGTGATGTCACGTGCACGAGCTCTACAGCAGACATGCACGATCAGGAGCATGGCATCACTGAGATAATCTTTTAGTTTGGACCTCTTGCCGACGATTTTGACCAGGAGACATTCACTAAGCCGTCGTTGCTTAAACAACAGAAGGGGCAGAAAAGCCCAGCGCAAACTGGAGTTGATCCCTACATAGACACGCAAAGCAGCAGGCGTTCAATGAAAGAGTGGTGGGAAACTATGCTTTGGCCCCGTATAGGGAGGGAGCCACGGGGAGCATTAGCGTAAAGCTGGATTACAGGTGCATAAGTAGCCAATCAAAAAAATGTCTCGCTTCTCCTGAACTCATCGAAAATTGCCTAAAATGATACCCGGTTCAGAGAAAAGCACCAGAAGTTAATTTGAAGTAAGTACACTCACATTCTGTCCAAGTATTATACTTTTCATTATCCTTGGGTAATAATGTGGAAGAAGGCGTTGGTTGTGTTTTTAGTGCATTTAGAGCTATTATTTTGGTAGGTTTCAACTTCAATTGCCATTACCGAAGGTTTGATAGGACCCTTTGAGCATAAAGGACATTCATTTGGTACGGTAATGTAATACTGGGTCCATATATTTGAGTCCATCTGTTTCGGTTGTTTGAAAATGTGTAGGCCTACTGAGTGAAGATTTAGAGTGAAGATGGAGACTGAGCTAGCGACCGTAGCTTGGGGGAGGGGGGACAATCAGCTACAGGCAGTATTGATAATCTGTTTATGAACAAAGGACTATTTGGATAGCCTGGTACTCTATTCATTTGAGTCCAGTTGTTTTTTTTACATGTGACAAGAAGGGTCAAAGAGTGTGGATTACTACATACACTTCACAGGCTAGCCGCCAAATGGCTAACTACCATGTGCTTGTCATTCGTGATCATAAGGTACATTACTGTATTGTGTTACAGTACATGTGAGTTATGTTGTAACGTATTTTACTGTGCTACATTTATTCCTTCTTTCATCATTAATGTTAAAGTTACTTGATTGGTTTATTGTTTATTTCCATCTGTATAGACTTGAATAGCCTTTAAAACATTAGAATTTTACTTTGACATTAAAAACAAATGTCTTGTTGGTTACTGGACATTTGCCAGATCTAATTTAGCCTCAATATGAGTGCACTTGAACAAAAATCTAATTTTCAACTAAACCTAATGGGTTCCTGCTTGGGACACATTTAACTCCTCGGGAAATGCTACTGCAAATCAATTGTGCTATTTTTGTGAAATCCTGCCAGCAAATGGCAGACAAAACAAGACTTCAGTATGATAAAGTAATGTTGTTATTGTCGCTGTTTGTTTACTCAATTGACCAGGTGGCAAACCATGCAGGAAACTAATATTTAGCTACGAAACATCTTCTGAACTTTTGTTCTTGGGCCAAATCAAGATTTAATATGAATTTATAAATGTATTGAATAATATCATAAAATATAATAAATAATAGTAGTACAAAATAATACTGTATACAATATACATCCCCTACACTTTATTTATGACATGTTGTTCTTGTTTAATGGATAAACAGTCACATTATTTTGATTGGACATTGGAAATCTACAGTTCTGCTTTTTTGTGAAGTTACACTTGCCAAAGTACCATTTATTACCCCCCTCCCCCGCCCCCCGATGTCAGTATTACATGGCCCAGTATGAGGTACAGAGTAGGCAAATGAGCCATGTGATGCATTAAAATACTGCAGGTGCTGGTTATGACTATAGATAATCATCGTGTTGCTTGCGTGAAATATGTAACATCTGTAAAGAGGGGGAGTGATGGTGAAGTCAATGATGTGGTAATAAATACATTTATTTGCGTAATAGTTTTCAAAATAACCAGGTGATGAGGTATAAAACTATTTTTATTTATTTCTAATGGATGCTGCAGTGCAGAAAATGGACAAGTTGGAAATTTCTGAAATGCGGACTAACAGTTGTATTGCGAGACACTGAGAAGCAGCAATGGGATGACAATGTTTGTCTTTTTGGTTGACATAACTCAAAGGCTTCGAATGAAATACATACACTTATAAACTAAATGCAACTATATATGTTAATTATTTTTTTGTAGTTTTGGAATTGTAGAGATTAATATAGTTATTCTGACGATTGGCCAGTTCACGCATCTTGTTGAAAATGTTGTTCTTTACAGGTCTGAAAGAAAATTATTAGTGTTTTTATGTACTTTTTTTTTTTTTCTAATCACTTCCTTCATCTTGAATACTGGTTTTCTTCATATAGGTCACAGGTGAGCTGGGGCCTGTACCTTGGTCTGACCACCAAAAAATCACTGACACAATTTAGACAGTTTAGTCTTGAATGACCCTAACACGGCTGTGTTTGGAATGTAGGAGGGAGCCACTGTAACCACCCGGAGAAATCCCACATAAGCATAGGGGGAACATGCAAACTCTATAAAGGAGGACCTGAGTCCTCAGTCAAACCCAGAACTCTTTCTGTTGTGAACTGTAAACAACATTCTTTCTATCATCGTATTTTTGTTTATTTTGCTTGTACATATAGCTTGAAGTGGGATATGTTCAAACTCCCAATTTTGGTCAGTACACCATTTGAGTGGATGGGGAAAAATGTTTTATTTCCATCTATCCATCCATGTTTTTCCACTTATCCAAAGTTGAGTGATTGGGGCAGTAGCTTTAGCAGACTTCCCTCTCCCCAACCACTTCATCCAGCGCTTCCGTTCCCAGACCAGCTGGAAGACATAGGACATCCTATCTCGGTTTTTGTCCAATCTTTTCTCCCAATGGGACATGCCCGGAACATCTCACAAGGGAGGCGTCCAGTTGGCATCCTAATCAGATGCCCGAGCCAGCTCACCTACTCCTCTCAACGCCAAGGAGTAGAGGCTCAACTCCCAGCCACTCCCGGATCACTGAGTTTCTTACCCTTCTCAATTTTTGACAATAAATCATGAAAATAGCTTTCATGTTGTATTGTTTGAAATGTCCTCCTGTCAGTGCCCTTTCGATCCACGTCGTGAATCACGTTTTTTCTGCAGCAGCCCAGTATTTCAGGTTCGTCCTCCCTCTGTGCTCTTCTTAATGCCCGTCCTCTTGTGCTCTTCTTGCTCCACTGGCCTCCGCTGCCTCCCTCTTCAGCTCTCAGCTCTTTATTTGCTGGACCTACGCCAGCCAATCTGGCTCCCCTGTGTTTCTTAACTGTGTTTCCTCCTCTTCAAGATCTGTCCCTGTGTTTTTGAGTCTTGAATTTTTTTTTTAATCCTTTGCTTGGGGCGTCCTTGGGGCCGTCATCGTGCCGGGACTTGAGAATTAATGTGATGTTTAGACATGAGACTATCGTCCATCATTCTGAACTATTTCTAGGATGCATCAGTGCTTTCTCTTTCTTCTATTGGCTATCCCTGTGGGTGGGTCCTTTTAGCCACTCAAAAGACAAATGATGCTACAAATTTAATGATGCAGTCAAATGTTTTGTCATCATTGGAAAAAAAAAAAGTTGCCGTTTCATTTACCGCTCAGCTATATCACGTTTTATTTATTATGCACTGGAACATCCCAAAGTGGAATGTCTTAAGAAGTGGTACATTTTGGGTTCAACACAAAGATGCCTCAAAAGTCAAACAAAACTTAGAAAAGAAAATCATGTGAGACCTTATCTTTGTGAAGATATTGCGGCGGTTGTCTAATGGGTACAAAGGCCAAACAATTACTCAACATGTGTTATTACAGAAAGGCGGCATGGTGGGGCAGCTATAGAGTGTTCGCATAACAGTTTTGAGGTCCAGGGTTTGAATCCCGGTCCTGCCTGTGTGGAGTTTGCATGTTCTCCCTGTGCCAGCATTTTTTTTTTTATGGGCACTCTGTTTTCCTCCCACATCCCAAAAACATGCACTCATTGGAGACTCAATTGCCCTTATGTGCGATTGGTTTTTGGTTGTCGTAGTTTCCCCCTTTCTTGTAAATTATATATTTTTTTATACTCCTGTACTCTGTCTTGCATCCCTTCTTCCCTGCACTTGGGTCCTCCACATTTCGCCTAGCCGCAACCATGACACACTGTTTACCTTACATGACTCATCATAGCTACAATAGTTATGTATAGCCGCATAAATAAGTAACTTGAAGATGATTAATTTTTTCAAAAATAGAATGTGTTGGAGTAGTTACTCAAAAAAATTGAACTAAAAAACTGAACTGGGACCTTAATCAACCGTCATCCACAGTTTGAGAACCACAGCGAATAATGAAAATGTTCCCTCCTATGTATAATTTGGTGCAGTAATGGCACTGTACAGCATAATGTAAGACGCCAATTAACATGTGTTTCATTCATGAGACAATAAGCACATTGAATGCAAGGGTAGTGTGTAAATTTAATCTGCACGCACTCAAAAGAAAGCAGAGCCAGAAAAAGGAAGCAGGGACTGTGACAGCCTAAATAGGCCGCTCAATTGTTTTAGTGTCAGAATGCAAGCTCAGCAGAATGCGCTACCTGAACGGCGAGGACAACAACATGACAAACAAAAATGCAGACATCGACATTTCTTCTTTTTAAAGCCTTTTATCAAGCTGGAACAATGTTAGCCCAAATGAATTATATGCATTTGTGTGGAGTTTGCATGTTGTCTCCACTGTGCCTGCATGGAATTTCTTCGGGTACTCCCGTTTCCTCCTACATCCCAAAAAACACGCAGGATAGGTTGATTGACAACTCTAAATTGTCCATTGGTGTGAAAACGAGTGCAAATGGTTGTTTATCTGTGCCCTCTGATTGGCTGGCGAGTAGTTCAGGGTGTACCCCGCCTTTTGGCCGAAGATAGGTGAGATAGTCAACAGCATGCCTGCGACCTCAGAGAAAAGGTAAAAAAAATGGATTGATGGATGTGTTTTGATTTTTGCTGGAAAACTCCATTTGTCTATATTGTATTTATATTTTTTTTAAGCGAACCAAAGCTCATTGTTTGTCCATTTACCAATTTAAGCTGTCAGTGGAACATTTTGGTTGAAGCATGATAAGAGTACGTTTATAAGAATTACAGGAGAAGGACATTATAGAAAGAATATGGCAGTGTGTGGATTGTCTTAATATTGAGAGGCTCTCCTATGTCTTTTTTGATTATCTGGTTTAACTTTACTCCCCTATTTCTCCTGAGAAATCCTGCCTTGGATCCCTTTATGTTCACCCAGGTATTGAAGTCATTTTTTTTGTAAATGCTGGCATCACAAAAGATGACTGGTGATTTGTCTGTCTATCTTCGCTACATTGAGGGTTTTTGTACAATTCAAGTTCCGCCATCATTTTTCCAATTAGATCTATAGTTGAGAGAGCCACCTTTGATTTCCATAGTAATTTGGCTCGGTTCCACCAAGGGTACTCGAGCCCAAGGGGTTTCCATCTGTCCCCTATCCTCATGTGCCTTTGCCAAATGAAGATACACAATGATGGCAGGTCCTCATTGAAAACACTTTTCATGAGATGGTATGCTTTAGTCAGTATCCATTTCTTATGAAGAAAAAAAAATGAAAGCACTGATCTGAACTCCGAGGATGACTCAGATTTTGCTCTAACATCTGGGTCCAGTGGCACGGTGGAGCAACTGTTTTGAGTGTTGGCCTCACAGTTCTGCGAACCGGCACTCAAATCCCGGCCCCACCCATGTGGAGCTTGCATGTTCTCCCGTCCCTGTGTGGGTTTTCTCCAGGGCACGCCGGTTTCCTCCCACATCCCAAAAACATGCATTATTTGGAGACTCTAAATTGATGCAGCCCTATGGGGGCACAAACCAGTGCAATCTGTAGGCCGGTCCCAAGCTCGGATAAATGCAGAGGGTTGCGTCAGGAAGGGCATCCGGCGTAAAAACTAAGCCAAACAAATATGAGCGTTCATCTAAAGAATCCCATACCGGATTGGTCGTGGCCCGGGTTAACAACACCCGCCCCTGGCACTGCTAACCTGCAGGGCGTCGGTGGAAATTCAGCTACTGTGAGTCGAAGACAAAGAAGAGGAGGAAACCGGATCCATCGTCAGAAGAAAAAGAGGAATGCACAGAGCCTACAACTGAGTGTAGGGACTTTGAATGTTGGGACTATGACAGGAAAAGCTCAGGAGTTGGTTGACATGATGATTAGGAAAAAGGTTGATATTCTGTGCATCCAAGAGAGCAGGTGGAATGGTAGTAAGGCTAGAAGTTTAGGAGCAGGGTTTAAATTATTAGATTACTAGTAGATGTGAAGAGAAATGGAGTAGGGGTTATTTTTAAAGGAAGAGGTGGCTAAGAATGTCTTGGAGGTGAAAAGAGTATCAGATCGAGTGATGAGACTAAAATTTGAAATTGAGGGTGTTATGTATAATGTGGTTAGCGGCTATGCCCCACAGGTAGGATGTGACCTAGAGTTAAAAGAGAAATTCTGGAAGGAACTAGATGAAGTAGTTCTGAGCATCCCAGACAGAGAGAGAGTTGTGATTGGTGCAGATTGTAATGGACATATTGGTAAAGGAAACAGGGGCGATGGAGAAGTGATGGGTAAGTACGGGATCCAGGAAAGGAACTTTGAGGGACAGATGGTGGTGGACTTTGCAAAAACGATGGAGATGGCTGTAGTGAACACTTATTTCCAGAAGAGGGAGGAACATATAGTGACCTACAAGAGCGGAGGTAGAACCACACAGGTAGATTATATTTTGTGCAGACATTGTAATCTGAAGGAGGTTACTGACTGTAAAGTAGAGGGAGGGGAGACTGTAGCTCGACAGCATAGGATGGCAGTATGCAGGATGACTCTGGTGGTGGGTAGGAAGATTAAGAAGACAAAGGTAGAGCAGAGAACCATGTGGTGGAAGCTAAGAAAGGAAGAATGTTGTGCGGCCTTCCGGAAAGAGGTGAGACAGGCTCTCGATGGACAACCGAAGCGCCCAGAAGACTGGACGACGACAGCCAAGGTGATCAGAGAGAATCAGGCAGGAGAGTATTTGGTGTGTCATCTGGTAGGAAAGGGGAGAAGGAGACTTGGTGGTGGAACCCCAAAATACAGGGAGTCATACAAGGAAAGAGATTAGCGAAGAAGAAGTGGGATACTGAGAGGACTGAGGAGAGGCGAAAGGAGTACATCGAGATGCGACGTAGGGCAAAGGTAGAGGTGGCAAAGGCTAAACAAGAGGCATATGAAGACATGTACACCAGGTTGGACACGAAAGAAGGAGAAAAGGATCTCTACAGGTTGGCCAGACAGAGGGATAGAGATGGGAAGGATGTGCAGAAGGTTAGGGTGATTAAGGATAGAGATGGAAATGTGTTGACTGGTGCCGGTAGTGTGCTAAATAGATGGAAAGAATACTTTGAGAAGTTGATGAATAAAGAAAATGAGAGAGAAGGAAGAGTTGAAGAGGCAAGAGTGAAGGACCAGGAAGTGGAAATGATCCAAGGGGGAAGTCAGAAAGGCACTACAAAGGATGAAAAATGGAAAGGCAGTTGGTCCTGATGACATACCGGTAGAGGTATGGAAGCAATTTGGAGAGATGGCTGTGGAGTTTTTGACCAACTTATTCAACAGAATACTAGCGGGTGAAAAGATGCCTGAAGAATGGAGGAAAAGTGTTCTAGTTCCCATTTTTAAGAACAAAGGGGATGTTCAGAGCTGTGGGAACTATAGAGGAATAAAGTTGATGAGCCACACAATGAAGTTATGGGAAAGAGTAGTGGAGGCTAGACTCAGGACAGAAGTAAGTATCTGCGAGCAACAGTATGGTTTCATGCCTAGAAAGAGTACCACAGATTCATTATTTGCCTTGAGGATGCTCGTGGAAAAGTACAGAGAAGGTCAGAAGGAGCTACATTGTGTCTTTGTGGATCTCGAGAAAGCCCATGACAGAGTACCAAGAGAGGAACTGTGGAAGTCTGGTGTGGCAGAGAAGTATGTTAAAATAGTACAGGACATGTATGATGGCAGCAGAACAATGGTAAGGTGTGCCTTAGGTGTGACAGAGGAATTTAAGGTGAAGGTGTGACTGCATCAGGGATCAGTTTTGAGCCCCTTCCTGTTTGCAGTGGTAATGGATAGGCTGACAGATGAGGTTAGACTGGAATCCTCTTGGACCATGATGTTCGCAGATGATATTGTGATATGCAGTGAAAGCAGGGAGAAAGCAGAGGAACAATTAGAAAGATGGAGACATGCACTGGAAAGGAGAGGAATGAAGATTAGCCGAAGTAAAACAGAATATATGTGCGTGAATGAGAAAAGTGGAGGGGGAAGAGTGAGGCTACAGGGAGAAGAGATCGCGAGGGTGGACGACTTCAAATATTTAGGGTCAACAATCCAGAGCAATGGTGAGTGTGGTAAGGAAGTGAAGAAACAGGTCCAAGCAGGTTGGAACAGCTGGCGAAAGGTGTCTGGTGTGCTATGTGACAGAAGAGTCTCTGCTAGGATGAAGGGCAAAGTTTACAAAACAGTGGTGAGGCCGGCCATGATGTACGGATTAGAGACGGTGGCACTGAAGAAACAACAGGAAGCAGAAATGGAGGTGGCAGAAATGAAGATGTTGAGGTTCTCGCTCGGAGTGACCAGGTTGGATAGGATTAGAAATGATCTTATTAGAGGGACAGCCAAAGTTGGATGTTTTGGAGACAAGATTCGAGAGAGCAGACTTCGATTGTTTGGACATGTTCAGAGGCGAGAGAGTGAGTATATTGGTAGAAGGATGCTGAGGATGAGGCTCCCAGGCAAAAGAGCGAGAGGAAGACCAAAAAGAAGGTTTATGGATGTGGTGAGGGAAGACATGAGGGCAGTTGGGGTTAGAGAGGAAGATGCAGGAGATAGGCTAAGATGGCAAAAGATGACACTGTGGCGACCCCTAACGGGACAAGCCGAAAGGAAAAGAAGAAGAAGATTTGGAGACTCTAAATTGCCCCTAATGCCCAAGTGTCATCCCTATAAACATTCTAAGATAGATATTGTAATGAAAAATACATATAACATTATTCACTTCAATGTCTATACGAAAAAATAAATGTGAGTGGAGAGCGCGTCATCCATGCACAAAGTTGCAGAAGTATCATTCCACGACATCCAAGTGGTCGCCATATTGGCTAAGACATCACCCGGACATTCGCAAATGAAAACACATGGTGCGCCCCGTCTGACACGGAAGGTCTTTTCGAAAAGGAGAACATCACACAACCGAGTGAAGTTCCCGGCGCAATATTACACTATTGTTTCGACCCCTCGGGGCAATATTACAGTATTGTTTCGAGCCATATTCAGATGATATGCGATCACGGCCAAACCCCATCCCCGTCCGACCCACTTTGGCGCCAGAGATGAGCCATTACGGCTCATCGCAGCCGGCCGGTGTGGTTTATGACAGAGCCGAGCAGTGCTGCTTTAGGGGGATGTTCATAGACGCCGCAGTATGCGATGAATAACACAGTTGAGCCGGGGCGCTTTACTCCGCGTACGCGGCTGAGTGAGGCATTCTTGGCTGGGTTCTTCAGAGCCGCCCCCGTCCGCAAAGCCTGACGCACAGCCTTCGCAAAAGCCGTGACCGCCGAACCCGGCGCCTCAGCTGGTGTGGCTGATTTTTGGCGCCATGGTGGCATATGATGGAGCCGAGCCGTCCTGCTTTAGGGGGGTGTTCATAGACGCCGTAGTGCACGATGAAGAACACAGTCGAGCCGGGGCGGTTTACTGTGCGCACGCGGCTGAGTGAGGCATTCTCGGCTAGGTTCTTCAGAGTCGCCCCCGTCAGCATGACGCCGTCCGACGCGCACATCGACATATTTTGTACGTGGATCTTTTGTTATGTTATGAGAGACCAATTACGTGGTCCATCCCAAACTATTATTTTTTTTAGTAGCTGTATACACACATAGCTGTTATTTGGAACCCACGCAGCTCTCGTAATCTACACCCATGCAATCCATTTTTCACAACGAACCAGGTCTCTTGCAAACTTATGAAGGGTAAATCCATTCTGCCGAGTGTTAAATCAATGTCCCGCAATGCAATAAGCCGGCATTTTGGCTAACACGAAGGAACAACGAGCTACCTTCCCAGAGGTACAACTAATGGAAACAAACGAGTCCATTTGTGGGCACCGCTGTCCTTTACGTCACTTCCTGCTTCTTCTCGAAAACTAATCCCTCGAGAGGATTTTCACGGCTGGAGTTACAAAAAGTTGTATATGTCAAAATCATGTTTTATGGTGAAAAAACGCACGGGTTCATATTGGCTGACATTTTTTCATTAATAACATACTAAAAATCGTGCTTTTCATGACAGTAGCCCTTTAAAGTACCACTGTCATGAAATGCATGATTTTTAGTATGTTATTAATGAAAAAACGGACCCATGCATTTTTTCACCACATAACATGATTTGAGTCTGCTGTTAGTTAGAAATGATCCGCATATAATCTAAATATGGCTCGAAATGATAGAGTAATATTGCCCCGGACACTTGACTCGATTGTGAGACGTTCTCTTCTTTGAAAAGAGCTTCCGTGTCTGAAGAGGCATGTCCCACAGTTGGGGCCACAGCGGGTTTTCAATGGCAAATGTCCGGGGTGACATCACAGACAGTGAATGCAGCCAATATGGCGACCAATTGGATGTCGAATGAGATTTTTGCAACTTTGCGCATGGATGACGTGCTCGCCGCTCATAATTATTTTTTTGTGTAGTCATTGAATTGAATAATGTTATATGTATTTTTCATTTCACTATCTATTTTAGAATGTTTATAAGGATAACACTTGTCCTTTAAGTGTGAATGTAATTGGGAATGGTTGTTTGTTTCTATGTTCTGCAATTAGCTGACAACCAGTTCAGGGTGTACCCTGCCCTCTGGCTGATGGATGGATGGATGATGGATGGATGGATGGATGGATGGATGAGTGAGCTCATTATGCTGACTGCAAATCGTGTTTATGGTTACGGTCTGTGGGAGGAGCTGCTACGACCACCAGCCCTTGGGGAAAACTTAGGTTCAGTGCAGTGGTCAACAGCCCTGTCTTTTGCCAAATGAGGTTTTTGTCATTGGACTTTCCCAAACATAGCTTTTAACTTTTTTTTTTTTTTAACATAATGACTCACATGTCCTCTTCAATTGAAGCAATCAAGGACCTAAAAGATTGAAACTCCTAAGGTATGTCCCTGTTGTGTGGCTCTCCAAACACGCCTGGTCCCTTTTCATAAATCTTGTATAAGCGAACATCTGTTGAACAATATTGCAGAATGAGATGTTGTTGTCTCAGTGGTCTATTTGAGAGAGACTGAGTGCGTATTCATCCCCCCTTGTTAGAAGGATGCCAGAATGCTTTCCTTGTTAACCTGCCTCTGCCTCTTTGTAGTTGAGAGTGAGTTTCTTTTATTCAATTGGTTTTCCTTTGTTCTACCAGGGCATTGTGGGGATTTTTGATGCATGTTTAAATATACTGTAAAACCCTGTACAGGTTCTCTTTGGCCCAACGCTGGGCATTTTGACCAAATGCATCTGAACTGGAAAACTCCGGGAATAAACGACATCTGCCCACTTGGGGTTGAATGATCTGGGAATTTTTTGTAGTCAGCACAAATGTGATGACAGTCGAGCTGATGATTAATTGATGATGTCAATATTTTTAACAATGTTGTTTCAGTAGTCAACTTGCTGCTGTTGGCTTAGCAGCTGCAAACCTTTTCCTGTCTCCTTCAAAGACAAGCTCTTTTGCTCACCCAACTTGCTCTACCTCAAACCCTCAGACATGGTCATCCAATCACATTCAGACACTCACTCGTCCAATCACTTTCAGACACATTAATGGGCTTGCAGAAATATCTTACAGTGACGGGTCGCTTATGGAGTGGAGCACTTTGATTAAAGAGAAATTACAGAAGAAATAAATGCTTCGCATTAAAGTGTGTCATTACTGACAATGGACAGCTCATACAGAGTATTTACAACAAGCAACAACAGAGCTGTCCCAGTTTACTGAACATATGCAAACTGGCATGGGGGTTGAGAAAGCTCATGAGCCTTCATTAGAGTGTGTATCTTAAGATGCTGTGCACTGAGGTTATGCTATTTTAATATTTGAGGTAAATGAATAAACATCACCCTGTGACCGTCATTTGGTGTGATACAGTGATAAAACCTATCGGCTAATCAGCTTCACCCCAAATACACAAAAGTGGGACGTCAAAGACAAAAACATCCACATAAAGAAAACCTAAAAATCATTCATCGGTATCCACCTCTCATTGCTTGAGAACATGCACCCTGCAAGAAGTACAACCAAGACAGGCAAAATTATCTTGGACATCCCCTTTTCGAGCGCTTCCCTCTTGCAGGTGCTACTGAGGAATGCACCCTACATAAAGAACTCTGACTCCACAAATTTAACATGATTTTGAACTGACTGACTGTTGTGGCCAAATATTGAGATATCTAGTTGCAGAACAAGTGTTGTTCCCACGTGTAGTGTGACATCATATCTGGAGTCTCAATCACCTTATGGCAATGAGAGAAAATCTGGTGCATCAGGATTTTTGCTATTTTTCTGCATAGTGTCAAAATGTCCTACGTAGTCCTGTCAATTCTTCCTAAACATTGACAAACATGAAGGCAGTTTGACGAAAATAAATTTGGCAATATTTTATAGCAATCCTTACTCACCCCCCCCCCTTCTGTTTATACCAATGCCGGTAGAAAACATTTGATAGAAAATATTAGCAAATGTTGTCTTTTTGGCAACTTTGTTCCCTTCAGTTCTGTTTGGAAGATAGACAGTCCATACTACCCTCTCCTCGCCATCCAACAACAAGTCCAATATATTTAAAAAAAATTTTTTTTCAAACCTTTCTGAACAGAAAACTGCTATAATGAGACAAACTGCCTCCTTTGCCGTGACTGATTGACAACTGCTTCTCCCGCCTTCTAGGTGACCATAACCCTTTGACCAAGTTCCTAGGGACAGCACACAATGACCGGGTAATGTCTAGTTGGTATCGTAGTTGTCATGTGTGCCCTCGCCTAGTCCAAACCACAATGAGTTTACGACACCAAGTCTTTTATTCTGAAATAGCAACCATCACAAACAACAAAAAAAAAGTTATCGAAGTTTTCCATCAAATACATTCCAATAGCTTCTTTCCCCTGATCATTAAACTTTTAAAAAATTATCTCATAAGTTCAGCGTGCTGTAGTTGCTTTTAAAGTGCTTTATAAACAAATTTGAGTTAAGTAGCGCAACACAGTCAATTTCGTTCATCTTCATATTGCCATCACTACACTATTCACCGTTATAGATCCATCACTCATTATCATTTGCAGAACTTTTGTTGATCAGTATTACCACACTTCTGGACACTTTTTATTGCCTCATTTGCACATTTGTATTACCGTACTAATGGCTGGTTGTATTGCTTATTGATTGCATCAATGACACATTTTTGTCTCAATATTACTGCTCTACTGATCACTTTATGTTGTTTATGTCCTTAAAGTATATTTAGCCATAGTGGTGTCTTAGCGGAGGTACTAGAGTGGCTCCAAGTACCAGAGACAAATTCCTTGTGTGTTTTAACATACTTGGCCTATAGACATGATTCAGTTTTTGACAGGTCCGCAGCTCTAATGTAGGGCTTTGCTTCCAAAGGCTTGATCTTGTCCACACACATTTCACCACACAACAATGTTTCCCAACCTTAATTGACTCAAGGGAGGCATTATACATTACAAAAATATCACAGCACACCACCAAACAAAAATGTCACATAATATAGTAATACTTTAATAAGGGATTGCCCACAAATGTACTTAGTCCATATTAAAACTTGACTTGTTTAGATATTACTTATTCTGTTGTATGTCAGAATGGAAACAGGTGGATGCATAGGTTTATTACACTTGTTGCCAGCTAATGGAAGAGCATTTTATTTTCTTCCTGTCATAACACTCATTGCTGCATGGTGAAGACCTTGGACAAAGATATACGGCATACAGTCATTGGTTTGAAGGACATTATAATCATTTAACAATTATTCCCATATATCTGTATACACATTACAAGATCTGACTGGAATTGGATTAGGCCCTTGTAACATTAATGAACAAATAAAAATTTGCACCAGTAATTCAATTTATAGCCAACTGTTCTTCTAGGCTTTCCGGGTGTGAGGTCCTGATTTTGCTTAATTACGTCTTCAAATGAATCGCAACGAGACAGTGCACACGTTAATTCTCAACAGACGTGCTCAATAATTTGTGTTTCCTTCACAGGGCCAAGTAGGGCCCTGCTTCCAAAGTCATTGGAACGGCAGTATTTTCCACACTTGAACACACACCGCTACCCAAGAGTTCAGTGTCAGCTTAATTAAAATGCATGACTACCCACGCAGTTGCACCTTGTGTACGCGCAAATTAACATGAATGATTTCACTCTGCATTGTCCTCAATAAAGACCTAACGTGGCTGTACTGTTAACTCACTACTACTACCTCTTTCAGGAGGTGAGCAGCAGATGTGGTTTGTTCCAGATGGTTCTGCTATAGATAAGATATCTGATTGAGCAATTAAATACATGGCAGACAGAAAAACAGATTTAAACTGATGATACAATGGATGTTCTTGGTTTCACTAGATTAGTATCTAGGTTCAAGTTTTAAAAGCAAGTTTACAAGAGCTGTTATTCTCCTTACAGTAGCTGTAAAACTGAGTTTTTAGTTTGGTCCTAATTTGCAGGTGTTATTGAGAAAGATGAGAGCAGAACTGCTGTTTTTTTCCATTTAAATACAGATCTGAGCTGCTTCCGATTCAGCTCATCAGCCACATTTTATTAATCACGGTGGGGACATTTTACCCTCTATTGGACTTGCCGCTGGAAAGACGACCAGCCGGGGACACGGGACCCTCTTTCAGGGATGCCAATTTGTCTTCAGAGAACCTAATTTGCATTTGCAGTTACCAGACGAGACGCTTTAATCGGATTTTACTGCTTCCGACAATTGAGATGGAGTGGTCATTGGCTGTTGTGCGCAATGGAAGTTTTGATGGACGGCGGCGAACCTTTTACTAATATTTTGTCATCCCTGTAATGCACTCTATATCTCCTGCTAGAGACTGGTCTATCGCATCACGAATAAAATGAAGAAAGCATTTTGCGTTTACAGGAAGTAATAATGTAAGACAATGAAAACTGGGTTACAACTTTGCTTCAACATCTTCACACTTGTGGGCATTCATTCATTCATTTACCATTCCACTTATCCTCAATAGGGTCGCGGGCATGCTGGAATGTATCCCAGCTATCTTCTGCCAAGAGGCGGGGTAAACAATGGTCTGGTTCCGAGCCAACTGCAGGGCAAACATTCAACCGTTTGCACCTGCATCCACACTTAAAAGTGATTTAAGAATCTTCAATTAATGCATGTTTTTTGGGATGTGGGAGGACACTGGACTACCTGGAAAAAAACACACAGGCATGGGGAGAATATGGAAACTCCTAATAGGCAGGGCAGGGATTTGAACCCTGGTACTCAGAACTGTGAGGCAGCTGAGCTAACCAGTTGAGAATTGTACTGCACTTGTGAACATAAATTGTTAAAAATGTCCTTGTGAGACTTCACACCAAACCTTTCCAACTGTGGAACATGTATATAAAATAATGACTGAGAAGAAAATAAAGCTTGATTGGTTGATTAGAGTTGATTAAAGTTCTTTAGGTTGTGTTTCAGAAATTCTGTCTGAATGTTATTTGGGAAGGCTGAGGTATTTCACGACAATGAGGTTATGCAAAAAGCATTTTGCTCGACTAAACATTTCAGTGACTAAAGATTTAAAGAAATTTTAGAAAAAAATAGTCTTAATATTTTAGTTGATGACGCAGAACCTTATGTACTATTAAAGCAAGAACTCTAGAGGACTCTTTGGACGATGGTAACGTCTTAACTGAGGATGCAGTTACGAGTCTTGGGCATTACAGGGTCCGGGTTTTAGGACTTGTTGTCACGTCCAATCGGAACGGGAGTAGGACCCAAATGCAGGACTCGGAAGATGCCAGGTAGTTCAAGGAGAAACGTTTATTATATGCAGAGGTAGGGGATCGAGCGGGCAGTCCGGTGCAGCAGCGGTAGTTGGGACGTCGGGCGAAGAGAGCAGGTGAGCGGACAGGCAGGAGTCGGTACACAGGAGAACAATCAAAGCAGGCAGAAGTAACGAAGGAGTCAGACTTACAAGGTTGGTCGGAGAACAGGCAAAGGTCGGTACACACAGGTTCGATCAGGGAGACCGGAGCACACGAACGGGACATGAAGATCAACGAACTGGCGCCGGCGAGTTGTCATCGCGGTCATATAAATCCACAGCATAATCAGGCTGCATGAAGCGCAGGTGTGCACCTTACAATCAGCGCACCTGCGTGGACACCCGCATAGCTCGTGCTGGAGCGGCAGGATCATGACACTCGTTGAAGAAAAGCAAGTTTGCTTCCAAATTACTGTTGAAGTGCTCTTGTCGTGATTGAATACAGTAAGTGATTTCGGTTAAGCATGGGTGTGACTTCACTCTAAGATGATTAGAAATTTTAAATACAGAATTGCCAAACTGAATAACTGCTGTTGCAAAACAAATAGTAATTTAAAAAAATTGAAAAAAAAAAGTTGCCTCAACCAAGCATTGCACTATACCACTGTCACTTGTCCTAAAGTATGTCAGTTGACACATTTACCTTAAAACCATGAAGTGTTGCTCAATGGGTTTGACCTCACCCAGCAGGGGACAGAGAGTACACACCAATTTGATACCATTAGCCCAGCTTGGCATCTGTCAGGATCAACACAGATTGAAGTCTGCAGGCACAGACGATCAATCAGATTTATAGAAGTAGTTCTGGATCCTCCGTCTTTCAGATAGCAAATCTACACTTGACATGAAAATGACCGTTTGTTCCTCAACTTTTGAAAAGTGTCAACCTGACACAGCGCTTTCGTTTGCATAGTGAGGGCAGCCGAGAAGATCATTGGAACCTCTCTTCTTTCCCTTTACACAATCCACCTCACCCGCAAAGTCCTCCCCATCGCGGGAGTTGCCACCCTTCCACCACACAGCCTCTTCAGTTTGATGCCATTAGGGAAAACACTGTGGAATCTGTGGGCCAGGACAAGCTGACTCAAAGATGGTTTTATTCATCTGGCTGTCAGGAATCTGATCTCTCTGCCCCCTCTCCCCCTGTACTGCTTATGTCCTCTGCCCACCTAAACTCTGAACTCTGACGTGAGACAAACATGCATATGTACACACACACACACACACACACACACACACACACTATCTCTCTCTCTCTCTCTCTCTCTCTCTCTCTCTCTCTCTCTCTCTCTCTCTCTCCTCTCTCTCTCTCTTCTCTCTCTCTCTCTCACACACACACACACAACACACACACACACACACACACACTACTCTCTCTCTCTCTCTCTCTCTCTCTCTCTCTCTCTCTCTCTCTCTCTCTCTCTCTCTCTCTCTCTCTCTCACACACACACACACACACACACACACACACACACACACACACACACACACACAGTCTGTCTCTGTTTGTAATTCTATACCGGTACTAAAACTCACAAAAGATAAATGTGTAATAGAAAACAAATATATTACTATTATTTATTTATTATTAAATATATTATATATTATTATTTTGTCACTTTGTAACCTTTGGATGGATGTAGTATTATTAAGTATTAGTTAAGTACAAGTATTATAATGGCTATTTATTGAGAATTACAGTCAGTCAGTTTCTAAAAGGGAGAGAGAAACAAAGGCAAAAGACAAAGCACTAACTGCAAACAAGATGAGAAAAGTAAATCATTTTATGTCTAAATAAACGATGCATTAGATATGAGTGTTGAATGGGACAGTAGTGCTAGGACTGTACAAGGACAGGAGAAGAAGCATGCAGTACAAGGGTTGAGGGATTGACTATGTAAATTATAAACATCTATAAGACAAGCGGGAGAGGAAAAACGTTTGCATGGTTTAAATAGGGTCTAAATTATGAGTGTCTAAATGAGGAAGAACCATTTTCTGAGCACCTCGGAGCATAGACTAAAATGAATATTTCTTTTCTAACCAGTATCAATATCAAACCTATGATCTAAAAGTACTGACATGGTGGACGACCTCACAGTCCTAAGGATTGGGGTTCAGCTAAATGTTTCAACAACATTTTCAATGTAGCATTGTTAAAATAGTTATTTGGGATTGGTTTATATGCGCAAGTTTTAAATTAACTTCCTGTTCTAAGTTTGTAGTCTCTTTTTTTTAAACAGTATCCCCCAGAACACAGCATTTTGGAATGAAAACTAACTTCACACAACACCAGTGAACTTTGAAAGTAATAGAACCAAATGCTCTAAAACGTATATTGCTTTACATACCCACTGATGAGGCACAAGGTTAGTGTTTGTGGTACTGCGAAAAGTTTATGTGAATTTCTAATTCCTTGTGATGTAAAGTGACGAGTTTGACATTTGACAACGTTTTAGCTGGATGTTGAGCAACAATGCTGGGATAGATGGATTTTATCATTTCACATACCCAATTTGACCAAAGCCTTGGGGGGTGTAGGCTGAGATTCAGAGCACGAGGTAGTGCATTACATTTAGAAACATTGTGAAAGCCTCCTATGCACAATATAACCTTATTCTCAGTGTTGCACTGAGGTGAATGGTCATTAAGTTTAACAAATTCAGGACAAAATTTTGTTCCCCGCCCCAATGGGCACAAGCATGTCTTGATGTACGCTCTTCTTCGTCAGTTTGTGCCACTCTTCTTTTGGGTCGGTAGACTGTCAGCATCAAAACTGGGAACTGAATTAAAAAAAATTTGAGCGACGCATCAAAGGCTCCCCGATGTTTCCAGCAGACCACTTAAATACGTAAATAGCAACGCTTGCTCAGACAAGGCGACATCCACTGGCATCAAGAGGAACTGCAAAGTTGAATGAGGGAATTCTCTTTTGACATTTAACCAACGATGTCTGTTTTGATATTTCACAAACTGTGCAGAAATTTTTCCAATGCATGCCTTGATGTCTATGTCAGTGTGTCACTTTTAGAAGCAGAACTTGTCTTGATTTGACTCCAAGCAGCACATAAGTGTCTAATAATTTTGGGAAAATTACTAGCTTCAGACAAAACAAAGTTGAGACTCTGTCCTCAGTCTCGCTCTTATTTGCACTAGACATAGTACGTTTCCAACTTCAGTCCAACACACGTTCTGTATCCCTTTTCGTATGCCAAGTTTCCTTCTTTATCAGCGTTATTTTTCTTTTTTTAGTTGAACCCCTTTTGTGTGTTTCCCATTAGATGCCTTGTCGATGTCAAATATACTTTAAAATTCCACTCTTGGTTGTATTTTGTGTATTCCAAGTTTTCGTAAACCTTTGTCATCTAGAAGTCAAAATTTCATAAAGTGTAGGAACCCTTCAAATTGCGAGACTGATAAAAAGTTTTCTCATCACTGATTTTTTATTTTAACTTTTAAAATTAAAATTATGCTTATTCTTTTCCCCTAAATTAATTACATTTTCAATTAACCCTCATATACCCTAAGGAGGTAAATATCAATGCCTTTATTACAAGTCATCAAACAGTATTGTAGGAATGTAAAACATACCGCCTTGAGCCAATAGCCACTAAACATGTAAGAGACTTGGAGGGTTATATTCTTTTTTTTTTTTCATTATTAAACAGTTGTTAGCCTACTTGCCCTTTTTACCACTTAATTCGCTGTATATTTTGCATATAAATGCAGTATATGCAGGCAGTAATTGCATTCTGTACAAGTTGGTTAAGGTCAGTGCAATTTGGACATTTTTATGTGGGCACTAATGAAGCCACATTCAATGTTAATGTTATTTTCCCTGCTGTGAGGGTTAACTATGTTTTTTTTTGTTTTTTTGTTTGTCTGCCTTATAATTTAGCAAAAATACTACATATCCTGACATACGAAGCATAAATCCATTTTCCATTTAACCCTATGCATTTGAAAGTCACAGCATTAGCATTTACAGATAGACCATGGCCTCTGACTACATCACCTTAACCTGCCAATTATTATCTAATTCACACTGCATATTGTTTGTCTTTGTATGTTTTAACAAATATTCTCATTTGAAAAGACAAACATTGCAGAGGTAAAGCTAAAGAAGTCTGCAAACACAAAAATGATTCATTCACGTCACAGAGTTCATTGTGAAGTGGCCATGGATAGCCATAGAAACCGAATTAGATTTCAAAGCACGTGTAGGTGGAATATTTCTGTGTAGATGTGCGAGTGCTGTAAGCTAAATTTTACATCTCACCCTTGACTTGAGAAAGGAGGCTGGCAGGGGAAGAAATTATGTTTGTACTGTATATATCATGCCCATTTCTATCAGGGTGTGTGAGACATGAATCATTGAATAAGTGTGTGTGTGTGTGTGTGTGTGTGTGTGCGTGTGTCACTGCGGAAAAAAAAAAAAAAAACTTTCTATCTATAGGGTATTATCATAAGTACTGAAATCAGCAATGTCACCCAACAAACAACGATCGTAACAACGCACGAGAAAACAGACACAGTGTTTGTGTTGGCATTGATTGCTCCCTATTAAGCCTGAGGATGCAGCCACTCTGTTCAGGAACTAATTATGGTGGATGGCATCCAAGATGGACTAAAGCACTTCCCTCCTAAACTGAAATTCTTGTGTTTGTGCACTGGTGTCTTTTGATTAAGAAAAAACGAGTACACTGTTAATCACATCACACGATGATTTGGGAAATTTCATCAGACATAACAATCAAAGGTGACGCTTTGGACTGTGTTGTTTCACTGCTACCATTGTTAATTTTAGTTGACATTAACCCTCAACAGATCTCCACCAAAATCTGAATAATCTCAATTTAATTCTTAGAATTATAATTTCCATCAACACCCTCATCGATAGCAATCTCCTACACATATCTGAATTTCCTCAGGAAAATCTTCAAATGAATCACAGAAAGAAAGAAAATAATGAAAAGAGAAAATACATCCTTAAAATTACACATCTTAAATCATTCAATGCAATAGAGTGTGCTCTCCACAAATAGCAAAATAAAGAATTTTGAGAGTGACAATTAATGATGAAATAGTTACGACACTAAGGGTGTCATCTCATATGTAGCATATACTAGGGTAGGCTAACTAGCTGATCATTGGACCTTTGTACTGTTTTGTAGATAAATTTTGTAGAAAAATCAAATGTAGCTCATGTCATGTTTCAATTTGACCTGTGAAAAGGTATGATGCAAAAGTTTGCGTGATGAATGGAAATTGTTTTCGTATTGATTTCTGTGTGTGAGTGAGTGAAAAGCAAACAGCACAGAGATAAAATATTTACAAAAAAGAAAAAACTCAATGGGAACTCGAATAACTATGATTACAGATGCAAAAGTAAAGCATATGAAGAAAAAGAACACCCCACCTACTGTGACTCATGGACGAGGCTGTCATGTTCTCTGGCAGGTTTTTCCGATCAGGTCCTGTTTGTCTGGAATCTGCGCAGGGTACAATCAGATGATAAGGTAATTCAGGCATACTAGAACAAAAGGAGCTACTTAGTTACAGAAAGCTTGGTCTCCAGCAAAATGACCCAAAAGACATCGCAAAGGGCAGCCAATAAACTGGAGTGAGAAAACCTGAGAAAGTTGGACAAATGGGTTTGAAAAAAAAATTTCAATGCACACCTTATTTGATTGCCTACTGCCTCAATAATTGCGCAAAGAAATATTACTGACCAGGTATGTTTCATCAGCCAACCATTTTATTCATTTGTGTCTCTTGCATAATTTTGGAAGTGTAACACTTTGATATACAACAGAAAAATTCATTGGATAAATACGGAAGAAATAGTATTTTTGCTGTGATAAAACAACAGAACCTCAGAAAGAATGGCAGAGACAAATTACCACAGGCAGAGACATGAAACCTCTTAGGAATGCCATGGACTAAGCTTTCCAAGCACGGTCCATGCCTTTTAAACCTTCTATGGGTTTACCATCATACGGCCAAAGCTCCCACAGCTAATGACCTCCATGCCTCACTGTCAGACAGACTGGCAAAATATGACCGGTGCAGTTGACCGTCTCAGCTCCACAGGGATTTACCACCCAGTGCAGGTTGGGACTTAGCGGGACAAAAGAGAACAGGTGGTTCTCGCTGTGGGCACTATTACCTGCACACAAATACTGCAGGGACCAAACATGACGTGCTCTTCACATATGGGGGGTTTGGTGCAGCAAAATTCACCATCTGCTACGCTATGACCAGAGTAACACTCAGTTTTCTTTTAATTATGACTGTTGTTGTCTTTTGCAGTCCAGGGTTTATTTTTGTATATTGTTTCTATCCTGTGATTATGATATCTAAGCTATTGTTTTTTTTTTTTTTTAGAGATTCATCATGTAAGACACAATGTAGCTTATTTTCCAGTTAATCAGCCTTGTGAAATACTGTTGTGCATTACAAACTGTAGTGTTTTTTTTTTTTTTTTTGTGTTGGTAGCTATAAAAAGTTAACTTGTTTTTTTCACTCTTATCCAAAATATAATTGATTGATTAGCACCCTTCCATTTTCAAAACTGGTTCAGGATAAATGTTACACACCACCATAATGCGTTGTGTGCATGAGTGCCAGTTTTCTCAGTTCCATTTTTTACAGCAGTTTTCTACGTGAGGAATGAGGGGCAGAGTACACAGACGGGCCACCAGTCAATCACTGGGTACATGTGGAAAATCAACCATTCACACCTCTGGCCACTTTTTACAGTTCTCAACTTAACATGCATGTTTGTGGAATGTGGGAGGAAGCCATCGATCCTGTGCTAACTGGGTTTTTGCCTTTCCACTTTATAATAGTACTGGATGAATTGATGAAAAGCATTCCATAGTGACATCATAAATCAGATTGATACTTACAAACGAATACGAACAATAGAAAAGAAAAGCCTGAGGTTGCCGTGTCATTATTTTTTAACTGGATTTGACCTCTGTGTGGATGAGTGATGAGAGGGGTTGATTTTAAAACATGCAAATGACTTTGAGTTGTCCTAGTTTGATTGATTGAATTTGATGAATTTATTTTACAAGAGGAGAATGAGGGAATGGGTACAGCAAAGTGGAGACTGTGGAGTACAATACTACTACGTCCAGAACAAAGGCAATATCCAAGTGGAAAATTCCCAAAAAGCCAAATTAACTCAATGTTTGACTCTTATGGAAAGTAAAATATTACGTATTCTCATACGAGTCTCTGGGCAGCAAGCATCTATTATTTTGCTGAGAAAAAATAACCAGCAAAGACAGTCGCCTCCAACTGAACCGAATTCATTTAGTTGCATGTTCGGTTATTAGAAATGTGTCTCCAGTCTCTGTGATTTATAGTCAGATGGTGGGCCAGGAAATGGTAAATGCACCGATGTGTGTTGCGCCAGCTAAGGCGCCACCTGCTCACCAGCATGTCCACCAGGAATCGCCGCAATCTATTACAAGCTCTCTCTGGAGCACAGCTTGCTGCGTCTCCGTATGCCCAGTGGGCAACTTGGAAGCCGGCCCACTAAATGCAAAAACATCCTGGACACTTAGATGGAATAATACTTCAAACACATAAGCATTCATTTTTTTTATATGGCAGATCTCTCTGCTTCATACATAAAGATCCACTGTGGAGGTTAATTTCAAGTACTGACTGGGCATCAAGTGAGGATTTTTCAAATTAGCCAAATTAATTACAAGAAAGAATCCACTGCTCCAGTTATCCTTTTGTAGCGTGAATCCCGTTGCTGCTGCTGGTGCTGCTGATGTTGTTGTTGTTTTAAAATTGTTAAATGGTAAGACATCACTTTGTGGCAGCACTTAAGTGCTGCAGCTGTGGCGAGTAGTGGTAACATAATGTATGACTGCATTCAAACTCCATGTCAAAAATTAGCTCATAAAGATATGGAGAAATCCATTGCCAAATATTTTTTCTTGTCCAAAATTTGATCTTCACTTTAGGATGTTTTAACAACTGTCACAAGTGGGTTTTTGTTTACTGTAGCTTTGAGTCGATGTAAAATGTTCAATGTAATGACTCACATCACTTTAATATGACACACTCACATACTGCACTTCTCCACACTATTAAATGAGAAAAAAATATTCTTGATGATATTACAATGTTGTTCTCCGAGTGTACATTTCTTTTCTCTTAATTATGGCCCGAATAGTCCTGTTGGGTCAAACACTTTTTTTAAAAGACGCTAATTGGATTTGTCACATCTTCGTCACATGAGATCTTGTCAGATGTTTCTCCTTATAGAAGGCTAATTAAGTTTCCGGTCTTGTATGAGCTTGAAGCTTTCCAACCATTACAACTGTACGCTTGCCAATTCAGCTGCCTGGTGAGGTTAATATTTTTAGTAAATCAGCAAGAGACAGGGCGGTCATTTGAGTGAAAGGAAAACATCCAAAAGCTTCTATACCGAACTGTGATCCTTTATTCAAAACAAGGTCCAATGTTGCATTATTTTTTTTTGTTCCCATACACTGGTTGCTATTGGAGTGGCCTCGTATTAAAAGCACAGGCACCGCAGGGGGCTCAAACAGAGTCTGGTTTCGTTTGTCTGGTTATTGTTTACTGCTTTTGATTTTCAGAAGGCACCTTTACTCGCGCAGCAAACATTTTCCTTTTAATTCTTCGGCACCACACTTTTTCATGCACTGAGTCCATGAAGAAAGCGAAACAGAAAAAATAGACTCATGTGCAGTATTTGCCGTGCTTGCAAGCACAAACATTATAACCTTGTGCACTTATACAAGCCTAATTTGTTTTTTCAGTACTGATTGTGTAACCAGTATTCTTCCGTCAGTTTCCAAGGATTTCTTATTTATTTCAAACAAAAAAAAAATGCTTGTTTACACCAATCAATCTCCACATAGAAGGTAAATTCCTGCTAGTATTTCGATAAATGTAGTTTGAAAAGATCTGCATCGACTGCAGCTCACTTTTAAAGCAGTGCAACCAAATACTTCATTTATTGTTCTCACTTTTCGAAAACCAACTAAACCCTGATTTGATGTGATATTTTATGATATTATGTGGGTGTTTTGCATCGGAGTTGTAAATACAACAACCGTATTATTGTGATATGTTGTCAATGATACTCTAATATCACAGTGTAGACCCCCATCCATCCGTTTTAGGAGCCTCGTATCATCACAAGGATCACTGAAGTGCTGGAGCCTATCCCACATATCTTCAAGCAGGAGGCAGGGTACACCCTGGACTGGTTGCTAGCCAATCGCAGGGCACACGGAGACAGACAACAGTCGCACTCACAATCACACCTAGGGGCCATTTAGAGTGTCCATTTAATGCATTTTTTATGGGGATGTGGGGGGGAAACTGGAGTGCCCGGAGAAAACCCACACAGGCACGGGAAGAAGATGCAAACTCCACAGCCTGTGTGGCTGGGGTTTGGACCCTAGTCCTCAGAACTGTGAGATCAACACTAAACAGTTACGTGCTGCCTATATATATATTTAATCTTTGGATTTATTAATGCTGCCCCTCTTTGAATTTGACACCCCTGACAAAGTCTAAGAAAAATTCTCTCTCTCTCTCTCTCGCTCTCTCTCTCTTTCTCTCTCTCTCTCTCTCTCTCTCTCTTTCTCTCTCTCACACACACACACACACACACACACACTTTGTTGTCATTCAGCATCAATATTTGATACTGGTGTATTAATACTGTAACTTGAGATTTAACATTGTATTGCAATATCAATATTTTGTTATATGCTATTTTAGAATTCAGTCTGGATGAAGCTCCGGGTCGAACCCACAAGCTGAAATGTTGTTTTTCCACCAGGCTCAGAAAATGTCGACGGCTGAGCAGTGAAAAAAAAAAAAGACATCAGCTGTATCTGCACCAAAGAATACATTTGCGCAAGGCAAGCAGGTCATCTGATATAGCGTCTTTCATCCATCCATCCATTATCCGAACTTCACACTGAAGCCTATTCCAGTGTTCTTTAGGCAAGAGGTGGGGCCCACCCTGAACTGGTCGCCAGACAATCGCAGGGCCAATTCATTGAATACATTTAAGGCATTTCAAATTTGAATACACGTCATTTCAATCAAGTAATATTTTGGTAATAGTATGAAAAAAATTAATCTCTTTATTTTCTATACATCTTATACATGCAGGTAGACTGGAGAATATCCCAGTTGACTTTGAACGAGAGGCAGGATGTACTTTGAACTGATTATTAGCCAATCCATGGCACATATAGACAAACAAGCATTCACAATCCCGCTCAAAGATGGTGCCAATTTCGAGTCGTCAATGAACCTATCGTGAAGAGGCCATGGTAACTCCAGAAAACCCACTTATCAAACAATCTATTATGTGTGTATCAATATGAAAGGGCTACAGGGCAAGCATTGCTGATATTTTCAATGCAGGCTTTATTCAATTGCTGTCAATCAATTTTCATGGACTTCACGTGTTTTTGTGATAATTCCTTTTTTATTATTAAATAGTCACAACACAGGATAGCATTAGGACAAAGTTCAAGGAATCATTTTGGTGAAATAATGGAAGAAATAAGAATGTGGCCTGTCTATGTGTTGTTTGAATACAGTAATCCTACAGAATACCTTCCACTGTGAATACAAAATGATCATAATATTCAATCAATTCTGAGCCCTATTATATTCAATATGTTTATTTCGGTTCCAGTAAATGTGTTCATTTGAATAACATTTCAGTTAGATTAATGTACTGAATCAAGGATTTAACAGAATTTATACATGGCTAAAGTAACAAATGGAGTGTTTCACCTTGAAAATAATTATCAGCTAATGTGGAAGATGACTCAAATATTCCGTCCATGGCCGGATATTCTCTGCCATGCTGAAAAGCCTCTGCCATTGACCTCTGTGACTGGATTGAGTCAGGTGCAGGGGGGTCACTGGGGTGGGGGGTTTAGCTCTTCTGCTTTTCACGTGCTCACTCTATATAAATTGTTGGTTTTGCCATTGTGCCAAATTTCACAAATTCTACAGCTTGCCATCGTGTCGTTTTTGGCCTGAAAGTATTGATTCTGATAGGCACGGTTGGCTGTCATAACAAGGTCTCCCAGCCAAAAGCTTTATGCTGCTTAATGTCCTAAAATACAATCATGACTCGCCAAATTGTACTTGGACATCTCTGTTTATGCCCACTCACACCTCTGAAAATATCAGCGCAATCGGGCTATATTTTTGATTTTATGAACAACAGTGACCTTTTTTCTGTTTCGGCCAATTGTTGTCATACTTTCAGAGGTTGAAGCTGCCATGAGTGGACCCGTCCACGTACACGTTGGTGATGATATGTGACAGTTTTGGGACACTAAGATACATAATCCATATGATTACATGGGTTTTTAAGGGTTGCAAGGGTGTGGCGCTCGGCACCGTGTTTTCAATGGATGACATTAAATAAACTGGGTTTTTCATCATGTTAAATTGATTGAACATAATTTTGGGGTGCTTGCTTTTATGTATGTGAAGTGGCTTTTGTTCATATGGGAGATACATTACTTGACAGCAATAAAAAGTATAATATCAACAAAGCGGTGTTTGGAAACTCAACCAGGCTAACATTTTTTTGGGTAATTTTGATTTTGTAAATTCCACCTGAAAATGAAAATATATGAAATATCAGTAAATACTACCACTTTATACCACTGTATAGCATATTACTTTTACCACACCGACTATGGTGTCAATTTGATTTCCACTTCAGCCAGGGGTCGTGGGAATGCTGGAGCCAATGCCAGCTCTCATCGGGCAGGAGGCATTGTAGTGCATGTTTTTTGGGATGCGGGAAGAAACCGGAGTGGCCGGAGAATACCCACGCAGGCACGGGGAGAACATGCAAACTCCACACAGACATGACCAGGATTTGAACCCGTCTTCAGAACCGTGAGGCCAACACTCTACAGCTGTTCCACCGTGCTGCCCCTTGTACATGTGACCTTTCTATATACAGGCAGTTTCACTATAAAAGTTTTTGTTGCCCCAAGCCATATAAGCACTTCTTTATGTCTCATTCAATTAACTTACCTGCAATTCACATGACACCTAGAGCATAAAATCTCTTCTTGGAAAGATTAACGGAAAAGTGAAGGGGGGGTTATCAATATCCCGAAGGTAGCTTCCAAGAATGCGAGTTCCGATGCGCCATTTTTATTTTATTTTTTTCAATAAAGGTAGCATGCAAGCCTCATCCTTTTGATGTGTGTCCTACACCCTGTAATTGATTCCGCTCACTCCCATCATGCTTTTGCCTGCAATTTGCTCCGCAATATGCCGCCCTGAACTTTGGGAACCCCGTAGCATAATGGGAAAGCTGCGAGGCCCGGCGAGTGGAAATTATCACCTGTTATTTTTTTTTCTCCATTTTTCCTGTGCTTCTGGCAGCAGGACACAGACAGAATGAAAGGAATTATTTGAAAAGTTAGTAAGAAAGACGACTGTTATGCAGCAATAAAAGTTTTTTCAATAATAGTAAGTCTTGGACAAGCTCATTTGCTTCACAGAGTGCAATAAGAGGATTTTTTGCCAGTGCACAGCATGAGGAATGTCTGAGAATTTTGATTCAGAGTAAACTATATATACTCATCCTCACACACACAGGATGGTATTTATTCAGAAAAAGGCATTTCATATTGAATAGTTTATAATACTTGGTGTATATACCTATACATCTGTATACTGTATATGTATATTGTATAAATGTACTGATACTTATGAACGTCTCAAGAACAAAAAATTTATGTCACAAAAATGTCAGAAAAATACTTTCTCTAGTTAGGAAGGATATTCAGGACACGAAATAGGATTTGCAGCCCCCAAATTCCCTCAACGTAAATATCCTGTATCTTGGTTTGTGTGGTGCAGTAGAGCTGCTCTCCCATAGGCTGTCGCCGTACCATTTTCCTGGCATCCAATTGGCTAGGACGGATGTCACTCTTTACCCATGATGCTTTTCGTTTCCCTTGAACATTCAAGTGTCACGGAATCACACGGTCTCATACGCTGTTCCAAGCTAGCGCACATTGCAAAAGTACCATTTTTTGAGTTTTTCGTTTGCTGTTTTGCAAGTTTATTCACTCTTCACTGTGGGCCCCAAAAATCTTTTGTGTGATTAAATTGTGTGAGTGCATACATCCGTACGTATGTCTTCTCTCAGCTGTCAAACGTTTGTCTTCTCCTCCTCCATCCCCCACGATGCTAGTCACACAGCCTTCTCTTCACATAGTCGTCCAACGCCAAAGGTAAATGAACAAAATTTTTATTATTCCTCACATTATGTACTTTGAATGCTTATTTTTGGCATCTTGGAACAGATTAGCCTTTTAACATTTTTAAAATGTTTCGAATTACGAAAAATGCACATTACGAAACGACTTCGGGAATGGATTAATTTCGTAAGTAGAGGTACAGTCAATTGGGCATGAAATGAAATGAGTATTCAATGCATCACCATTTTTCTCATTGAACATATTTCCAAAAGGCGGCACGGTGCATTAGCTGGAAAGCACTGGCTTCACAATTCTGATGTTCCCGGTTCAATCCTGGACCCGCTTGTGTGGAGTTTGGATGTCCTCCCCGTGCCTACGTGGGTTTTCTCCCGGCACTCTGGTTTCTTCCCAATTCCCCAAAAACATGCAACATTAATTGGACACTTAAATTGCCCCTCAGTGTGATTGTGAGTGTGTCTGTTAGCCTCTATGTGCCCTGCGATTGGCTGGCAACCAGTTCAGGGTTTACCCCGCCTCCTGCCCGTTGACAGCTGGGATAGGCACCAACACTCCCCAGGACCCTCGTGAGGATAAGCAGCTAAGAAACTGGATGGACTGCTATATTTCCATAGGTGCTAAGCACTATGTGCTAGTACCTAAAATTAATGAGCGGATGTAGTAGCCATGTGGTTCCATTGCAACTAGTACTGTCATATCGCCACACCCGAACACTGTATACCGTACCATACTGTGTGTGTGTTTCTTTCGACTTGTCCCTTTCGGGGTCGCCACAGCGTGTCATCTCAGATGAACGCATATATATGTTTGGCACAATTTTTACGCCGGATGCCCTTCCTGACGCAACCCTTCTCAGGGAGTATACCGTACCATACTGTATAGCTCATAAAAATAAGAGCGCACTTCTCATGTAATTACATTCATTATGTTTGGCTGATGCAGGAGTTGGACATGTATGATGTAGACTAGTACAGTTCACACACTATCAAAGTTCGTTACAAAGCCTCACATCAATGGGCGGCCACGTAAGGTCCACTAGAATCAAATCAGCATTCAGCATCTTGCCCAAGGACACTTTGACAGTCAGAGCCATGATTCAAACCGGAGACCCCTTAGTCTACCTACTGGGCCACACCTGCCCAATCTATATCGAAAGATTCAAAACGTTAACCTTTGAGAAATAGAACAAAAATACAAAGTGCATACAGTATTTCCTTGCTGTTTATGTTAAATGAAGAAGTTTTCCTATCCCTCTCCCGATACATTTGGTTTGGATTCATAACATGGGAAATATGTCGTACTATTCAATTTAATTTGTGCCTCAAATTAAATTAGATTTTTGTCTGCCTTCTTGTTGTTTTGAATAATACAGCATTATGGCACACGGCCTGACCAAACTATAAAAATGGATCTTTGACTCATTGAAAAAAAAATGACTTGTGGCCCTTAGGAAAGGATTTTCATGTGGACATTCACATGCACAACTTACAACCTTTGGAAGAAAATATATTGATTGCCATGTCAGCATAATTTGTATTATCAAATGTGATTGTTGTTTTCTGTCGGCCTGCAACTCACTACATACATTATAATTATGTTTTTTTTGTTGAAATACGTCACAAATTCATCCCAACAACCAGAGACGGGAAAAAAATGAGGAAAGAAAACAGGCATTCCATTTTTTTTATTTTTCCTCGGACTTCAGACTCAAGTAAGGTCTTCCTCCCTCCCCGCCTGCAGGGAGGAGGATTAGCCATCAAGTCTTCTCACAGCTTGAAAAAAAAAAAAAAACATCACATTTTGTTGCCACATACCACCCGCATTTTTCCCCAATCTGGAAAGCAAAGTCGCATGTGACAGCTATGATTTTAATTAAGATGCAACACTTAGTGGGATTAGGCCACATCTGCTTCGGTGAGTCAAAAACAACTAAAGTAGTTTTTCCCATATATGGATTTTTTTTGGGGGGTGGGGGTGGGATTGGAAAATCTACAGCACATAATAACCAATAAAAATGTTTACTGAATACATGAAAAATGGATCGATAAATAATTTTAAACATGGCACCGAACAGAACTGGCAAGAATAATGATCAGGTCTAATGCAAAAGTTCATCCCTCACAAAAATAATTTTGTCCAATTTTAATTAAAACTGTCAGAGAAGAAAAGTGACTATTTTTAGGCCATAGACATCTCTCAAGTTTATGTGTTGCTTACAGCTCTCACTAGCAGTCACAGCCAATCTTCCCTTACCTACTATATTTATCACAATAAATAAATCGGATTCCATTTCAACTCTAAATAAACTCAAACCATTCACAGTTGTGGTTTTGGTTCTTTGGCCATCATTATCTTGAACTCTTATTTAATTTAATCTCATCAACTAGTTAACAGATGGTAACTTTTGATGAAGATGGTGATGGTGGTACTGTAGCGGGCAGATAACTATTACACAGTTACATTACCCCCCCCCCCCATCAAAAATCCTTTGTTTCCACATTGTTTCCCCTCTCCCCCCAAAAATTATAAGGTGACTTGAGAAAAAAAAAATTATATATATATATCGGTTGGACTAACCTACAGTTGTCCAAAACCAAGTTAACGTTTTAACTACTTGCATCATCAATGTACTCATGTCTGGATCTGGCTATTTCTGGTCTGCTTGCCGCTAAACATTATAGTATGTATTTAATCTCTTTCACTTTTACTCCTGTTATATATTTTTCCCCCACTAAATTGGAAAACCACATCTTTTGGAACAGCCGGCCTTTTTTTTTTTTTTTTTTCCTAACCGCAGTGTTTCTCCACCGAGCGACCTGGAGAAAAAGTGCACTGGCATCATTTCAATACACAGGGCCTTCAGTGAGTAGGTTGACTTTGAATTGCATGGAGGTGAGAACAATGAAAAAGGGCACGAGATAAGAGAGAGTAAAAGAGAATGACGAGCAGGAGGAGGAAGTGTAAAGACGAGAAGGACATAAGATGAAAGCGCCATTGGAGTATCAGCTCCAATCAAATGCTGCCCTCCATTCTTTTAGTGTGCGACCACCCCACCCCCCCCTCACACCTTTTTTGCAGTTAATTAATTAACATATATATATTGTTTTGTTTGCATTACAGTACTGTTTCTCTTCTCTGTGGTCAACTGTGAGTCACTCACTGTGCCGATGCTGCAGTGGCTCATTTGAGCAGAATGTGCATGGACCTCTGCTGCCTCCCAGAGGCCTCGGAGGGGGGGATAATCGGCTCACTCAACATTATCGTGTCAGCATTGAGGAGCCGGGTCGTCATGTAACGTTTGATCGCCATTTGCGCAAAGTAAGCAGCAGCCTGCGCCGGTTTACCTTTGTCAGAACAACACATTTATTCATCATGAGAATGAAGTGGTTGCACAAGAAAAGTAGGTCAGTGGAATTTCAAAGCCAGTGGACCCCCCCCCCCCAGTACTCGGTGACAACTAAAAAAAAAAAAAAAAGTATCACCATGAGGACTTACATTGAAATAAAGCAGCATAGTATGCCTTAATGTTTACACCCCCTCACCCACAAAAAAAAAAAAAAAAATACAAAATAGGGGTTATATTCCTAAAAGTACATTTATTTTTTTGTGAACCTAATGCACAGCTTGAACATCAACACTCTGTAGCCACAATGTTTTCCTGACTTGTGTTCAAAAGTTGTTTAATATAAAAATTAGAATAACTGTATGCAGGGGCAAGAATGTAACACGATGGGGCTCCATTATTACTGTTCCCACACAGAGGACATTCGGTAAGGGAGAATCAGTGTAACTATGCCACACTTAACCCATGTCCTAAGTAGTCGGTTGACAAACACAGTGTATCTTAGCTTCTGATTCTCAGATGTCATTGTTAGCCATATTTGAAATTTCACTATACAAATGGAATTTCCAGCAGCATTTTATAACATCGTGCTGACCCGCTGGCTCTTGTGATGGAGTGAAAGCAACGGCAAAGACTGTTCAAAGTGTTACTTGTCTAATAAGACAAAATTATGATGTTGTTCTTTGTTTTTGTGTTTTGGCTTTTTGTTTTAGTGTTTCCCCTTTTGTTTAAATGTTTCTGCTTTTGTTTTTTTTTTGTGTGTTTTGCATGTTAGAGCCACTGTAGGTGTTTCATTTTAAATGTAAGTCAATATATTCACATAAAACATGAGAATTGGTCCATGAAGTAAAAAACAAGGTATGTTCTGTACCTAACAAAGATCTTTGGCACACCATTACACACCCCTAGCGATTATACTGAACCCCGTCTGTAGTTTCACTGTCATAACCGAAGCATTGAAGGCAACCATAACTTCCATGTTTGTTTTGCCTTTTCTTTGGCATTTTTTTTGTTGTTGTGTTAGATCCTACTCCAGAAGAGTGTTGGCTAAAAGGACAAGTATGATGATAATCATGGAACAGGAAATTAAATGTGTCATGCAAAAGGGAAGACGCTGGCTTTATGTGTATGTACTGAGATGCAAACACACCTCACTGTTCCATCCCTGTTACTGTATGTGCCTGTTAGGGATCGTCAAAGCGGCTGAGTAGTTTTCCTTCATTTCTATTTAATTTAGGAAAACATCGCCTGTAGTGTTAATAAAGGTTTTATGATGGTGACAGAGCCTTTACCTGATTCCACATGCCTCCAATGTTGCCATTAAGTTACCTTGCAAGGTTTAAAAACCTTAAGTCATCTGCGCCGCCCACGGCTGTGCAAGCTCAACCGACAACACACATGGTAAAAATAATGGTGAAGGTAAACAGTGTCGACTGCGGGGCTAGTCCCCAATAAAAATTGAGCTCCATCAGGGGAAACAAGTAGGTGTGCATTTTGAGGGGAACAGCTGGCGAGAAAAACAGTCAAAAAAACTCGGTTTCCACCAAGCTGTTATGTTTGATATGCTATGATAAAATTCAATAAAGCCTCAATAGCACGGCAGCCGGTGATTGGATGTTGATGTAACCGGGGTGGACCCAGCTTCTCGCCCACTGTCAGCCGGGCTGGGCTACAGCTCAACCATGACCACGATGAGAGGAAGCCCTCAAGAATGGGGCCTATACAGAAGAAGAATGGTTCTTAGCCTGGGTTCGTGCAACTTCTTTTTACATGTGTGCAGAAGGCAGGAGTATAAAGTGTCCATCAGAATCAGAATTATCTGACAACAAACAGTCAGGATGCCCTCTGGCACCATGCTGCCTCTCACAGATCAGCCTTGGTACTGCACCCTGACTTGTGGTGTGGAGGCGAGGACTCACTATGGACCTTTCTGACCTGTCAATCACTCGTACAATAGCCAATCAGATAGCTGCATTGTCTTAACCCCTGGCTTGACACGCCCCTCTTGTCGTCATGTCCCACAGGCAATGCTGGTTATCAGTCGCGAAGTCTTTGAAAAGTTAATGTTACAAAGAAAATGGTCCTCAGATGCAGTTGGGGAAAGTGCAATTCTGATGAAAAATATTCGGCTAGGTTACAAGGGGCCCGGTTGATTCATTTTCCAAAGCCTAAAACACACTTGACGAAGTGTCTGCGATTGATTAAGGCTTGCGGAAGACCGCATGCACAACTAAATGTGAACAATATCAACAAACACAAGTCAGCATGTTCGAAGGTAGTGAGGGAGAAGTAACTTCTCTGAGTTTGATTTCAGTGCTTTATACATTGCAGGAGAACAACTTGCACTTTGTTACTGTATCACTGACCTGCTGAATGAAGTGTGTCATGTTTTATGTCGAAGAGTCGTGTTAGTGATATGTAAACGTGCGATGTCATGCAAGAGCAACGTCCATTTGCCTATTTGTATCACATCGGACTTTTGAGACAGAGCAATGGGTTCGATTACGAGCCAAGTCAAATGAACACAGCCACTCACTTATAAACACTACAATGGTATTACTCGTGATCTTTCCAAGTAAAAAGAACTCACCCTGCTTTACATGCGCAGTCCGATTCCACATTTTTTTTCCTCAATATGAAGTTTGTGAGGTGTCAAACTTTTTTGCATCGATCGCCAACATTTGGCTGTAACACTGACATTGCGTCCTGCTCCCTCCAAAATCTTAGTTCTTTGTACATATCCTTGCGTGAAATAGTTGAGACCTTTCTGTAGAACCCTCTTGGACAAGTCTGGCGCATTTGGCAAAAAAACATACCGCAACAGGAATACACGATAGAGAGTCCACTTCAAACTTGTTCTGTTCAGTCACCATTTTGGAAGATTGTGGGAGATGGCAACTGTTGCTAAGGGGGGGGGGGGGGCAGAGCTGAAGATCGCCAGTCAGAAAGGTCCATTGTTAATGTAAGAGATATTGGCATGGTGTTGTGTTGACCATTTTAAGCACACCACAAACTATAACAGAAGTACGAATAATTTTTTTTTCATTGCCATATGTAGATCTCGCACAAGATAAAAACTGCCATGTGAGCACCCGACTTTAGATATTAAACACAAAGTTACATCTCTAAATGTTTAATTAGGTGAAGCATATAGTGCTCTCGTAATAGAGCCTTTGCTTCGCCGCACAAACAAATTGTGTCGTCTCCCCGGAATACAGCGAAGGCCTCACTTAATTTGCCGATGTCGATGCAAATCACGCGAGATAAACCTTTAAAATAATTACAAAGCTGTTAAGCCGTTTAGCTTCCAAGGCACTGAGTTGGGCTGACCACTGGGATCAGGGATTTGCAGACCTTCTGCTGACAAATGTAGCGTGGAACAAAGCCTTTGGCCGCACTGTGAAGTCTGTCTTTTGAAATATTTTCACTATAAAGTGCTTACTACGAATGATGTGCTATTGCATGCGCGTACGACAGAAAGGGATGGAGTACGCTTTTCTATTTATTGTATTTTTTTTTTTTTTACGCGTTATCAATTCAATAGGTCCTCATTAACTGCTCGAAGAAGCAACTCCCACACCTCAAATATTGGCCCGAAAAGTGGTTACGATCTTTTGAACATCTGTGGCTGCAGATAAAAACCTTGATCGGACTCAGGCGCTCGCTAATGTCATAACATGATGAAGGTGGAGCGTCACCCAAGATGCCGGCGATCGCCTCGGAAGAGACACAGTTTGATGATCTTACTTGAGAAGTTTCTTTTTTTTTTTTTTCAAGCTGTCACGATCACAGTCCACTCCTAGCCGAATGGACGTGCAGTGCAGGATTTAATGAAAAAGCAATACTGAGATACCGGAGAGAGCGAGAAAGACGGAGCTGGGGTACACATAGACGTCACTTTGATACCTCCTCTGGAGCAAGGACTCTTCTGGGGGGTGATCATGAGAGGGATGGTGTCAAGGTTGAGCCTTGATTGGTTCTAAATGGACTGTGACGCCACACCAAGGCAGTTATTCTCATTAATGGGATAGGATGAAGAACTTAAGGACCTATAAACTGCCATATCTCAAGAAAGTGCATGTGAATGGTGAAAAGATGACGCTGAACTCTCATGCTGGACAGTTAATTGAAAGGTAGAACATTTTGGATATTTTAATAATGATGAACGCACAATTGTAAGCGTGTGTGTTTTAATTTCTTTATGAATTTATGGATGTTCTCAGGGAAATTCTAGATGTTTTTGGGAAATGTTGAACTTTTTGAAGTTGGAATGGTTTTAAATTGGTTAAGAAATGGTGGACTTGAGATATATTATTAAAATTTCCCCATTCATTTGCGAAATTAGTCTTTCAACAGTTGTAGAATCATTAGAATTGTTTGAATCGTTTTGGTGAAACGTTTTAATTTCTCCTGTCGGGACTATGCTCAGCAGCACGTTGGACGATCAGTTAGCAAGGCTGGTTCACATCCAAACTCGCCTGTGTGGAGTTTGCGTGTTTTCCTTGTGCATGCAGGCCATTTTTTCCAGGTACTCCTGTTTTCTTCCGCATTGCCTTGCGTTGCATCAATTCCTGTTCATTGATGATGTTGGTATGTGCCATGCGACTGTCTAGCGACTAGTTCAGGGTGTGGTCTGCCTTTCTCCTGATTGTAGCTGGGATAGGTGCCGGCACTCCTGTGATCCTTGTGAGGGTAAGCGGCTTGGTAATTGGACATGGACTTTTGGATTTTTCTAGAAGTGGACATTTATGGAAGATAAAAATGTGAAGAGGGCACTTAAGTGCAGGTATGCATCCCACAATTGATCAGGCTCTCACCTTTTGAAGTAGACTTATTAGAGTTTAGTTTTTTTATGGCAAGTCACCTGCTCTGCCCAGGTGCAATTACTAAAATAACCTCTTACCTGTTTAGCATCGTACATTTGTGGTTCAAATTTGGTAGCAAACACACAAAATCTGTAGGATGAATATGTTTATGAAAAATTAAAAAAACTTTAAATGGCAATGTTGGCCCTAATGGAAGAGTTCCTGTTTTTCAGGTATGGTTTTGTGGTACTATTTGTCGGTAAACTCTTGGTAGTGAGGCCTACCAAAGTTGATGTTGCTTCATGAAATGGGCAATGATGGATTCCAAAACTTTTAGGGTAAGCGACTGAGCCAATTTTCAGGAGTCATACCTACAAATGTTACCAAAGGTCAATTTTCACGAGGAAGAACAATGAATAATTCAAGCGTCAAAATGTATTGGTCGATAGATGGCAATTTATTTGGAATCACAAAGATAAAAGGAAGCAATTTCAAGAGGACATTCGCACTATGTTGTTAAATTACAGTAAATGGTTCTCTCGATGGAAGCAAAACTAAAATGTGCATATGTGGTTCGCATTACATATCCCATAAATTATATTTTTCCTCTAGTGTAATGTACTTTCAGTGAGATGAAACCATACCTACCTTTCTTTATTTTTTGGGGTCAGTTAATATGAGGTAATACCTATGAAGAGTGATTCTCTTGGTATTACAATAATTATCTCCATAAAAAGTTTTCTTGTGCCTCAGTGAGCAGTCTATTCCTCAAAAGGATTATTTTTCCATTCGAACAGATGTTTCTATCAGGGAAAAAAGAAAACAAAACATATAATATGATATCTTGAGATTTGTCCTCCAGAAAAATTGTGAAAGCGGACAATACATTAAAATAAAGCTACTGACTTTTTTTTTTTAAACTTTAAATTTTGTCGTGTATCGTCACATACAGTGTGAATCAACTTGTTTTATGATTGTATGAATTAACAGTCGTATATGAAAATAAATGGATCCTGTAACTATTCTATGGGATGGCAGTTAACTGGTAAGCACATCTGCCTCACAGTTCACAATGGCTAACGACCAGTTCAGGGTGTACCCCACCTCTACCCTAAAGATAGCTGGGAAGGACTCGAGCACACCCGTGACCATGTGAGGATAAGCGGTCTGGAAAATGAATGAATGAAGCAATATGAGATGTATTCTGTACATGGAGTCAGGCATGGAGTGATACTCCAGTACCCGATTGCGTTTAGACCGCGACGTAACATAAGTGAAATTAAATATTCATGAGCATGCATTGATGCCGATCATAAACTGAATCTTAACTGCTAAGCGTTTGGTATTGTTTCACTTTGAGAATCCCTGCACTAAAGCATTCTAAGCTTAAGTGCTTGAGAACCACATGATCGCTAAATTTGTGTAGGTTTGGCAAGTGTAATACTTGGAAGAACTAGTCTTTGGATTTGCTAAATTGGTCGCCAAAATAGATATGTCATAATTATAGCAATGCCTTGCAAGTCATAGATGATAACTGTCGGTTTTATAATGGAAATAAACAGGGCAACTAGAAATAATAACCTGAATGTAAGTCCATGGCATTCTCAGTCAAGCATGCAATGTACAGTACATGTTTTACAATCAATGTTATGGTTCCTCTTGTCATGAAATTCAACACAATGATTAATAATGTTCCACTGCTCAAACGTCCCAGTTTGAGCACACCATATGTGTAGTGTTTCTTATTCCCCAGAGATCCAACTCTTGGCTGTTGTCACGAAAGCATCGGAGAGAGATGTCTTTTCTTTGGCCTTGTGCTAATTTTACAGAGAATTTGCCATGTGGAACTGGACCACAACTGTGAGAATGTACTGCATGGACTGTAAACACTTTACATTATTACATCCATCCATTTTCTTTCGCTTATATAGCTCGGGTCAGGTTATTTGTCAGCAACCTAACCAAAGAAACCCAGACATCCTCCACCCCAGCCACTTAATCTAGCTCATCTCGGGGACGCCAAGACATCCCTAGGCCAACTGAGAGACCGTCTATTCAGTTTGTTGTGAAGACTTTTCTGGCCTCCTCAGGGTGGGACCTTGCCTGGGAGCTGTTCATTCTAAATAGATGTCCATGCCACCTCATCTGGCTCCTCGCGATGTACAGGAGAAACAGGATTATATTAAGACTCCTCCAAGTGACTGAAGCTCTCCACTTATCTCTACGGAACAGCCAGGATACCCAGCAAAGGAAACTAATTTCTGCTGCTTCTGTCCACGATCTTGGTCTTTCACTCATGAGCCACAACTCATGAGTGTAGGTGAAGATTGGAACATAGATTGACTGGTAAATCGAGCTCTTGATCTTTCAGTTTCGCTCATTCTACACCATGATAGACTGATCCAAAATCCGGCTCGCTGCAGACGGTGCACCAGTCCGCCTTTAAATCTTCCACTCTATTCTTTAGTCTCGAGACCTTAAGATACTTGAACGTCTCCACTTGGGGCAGGATTTTATTCCAACCTTGACAGGGTATTCCTCTCTTTGTTGTAGAAATTTGGCCGCAGATTTTTCAGAGAATATGTTTAGGCCTGCCAGATAAGATCAGCACAGTCCCTCACTGTCATAGTCAACACATTACCAGGAGGTTGACAGCTAAGCGTCACTATTCATAAGAGTGTCCAAGATGTGCAGTCACATTTCAGATGACATGACCACAAGACAATCCTAATACTGTAGTCTTGGTTTCCATAATGCAGGTATGAACACCTTTATGCTTGAACATGGTGTTAGTTTGTTTGTTTGATTTTTCTAAATGGACAATTAGTGACCTAACCCTGACCCTACATCAAGCCCCTAAAACATTCACCATGGTCAGCAATGGTGAGGGCTCCATCCATCCATCCATCCATCCATCCATCCATCCATCATCCATCCATCCATCCTTTTCACCACTTATCCTCACTAGGGTCGCAGGAATGCTGGAACCTATCTGGGGGTGAGGTACACCCTGAACTGGTTGCCAGTCAATCACAGTGCAAACAGAAACAAACAAGCAATTGCACTCACATTCTTACCTAAAGACAATTTAGTTTTTTCAATTAACCTACCATGCATGTTCATGGGATATGGAAGGAAACCGGAGTGCCCAGAGAAAACCCACGCAGGCACAAGTAGGACATGCAAACTCTCGACAGGCGGGGCCGATATTTGAACCCTGGTCCTCAGAACTGTGAGACAGATATGGTCACCAGTTGGTCATTGTGCCGTCTCTTATTGGTTAATGGTCTTTTTTTTCTAAAACTGTTTCTTTAAAAGAAAAACTGTGGATGCAGCTTGTCATCATATGGGTAACTGTCACGTTCTTCTTTAAGTGGTGTACACACACATCACCCCACCTCCCCCCGCTTACAATGAGAGTCTGCAGTGGTCTGATTATCTGATGTCCTGAGTGATTATCCTTTGTGTGAGGTGTGTTAAGACCCAGGGCAAACAATTATGAATGTTGAACGTGTTCAGTATTTACGATCGTAAATCCTCATGTCTGTGGATGGCACATTTTGTCATGTGTGGTGTCTCACATTTTCAATATCATTTCAGATTTTTAAAAAATGGTATGTGTGTAGTGCGGATTTGACCGCAAAAAAGATGATGCATCAAAATATCACTTTATTTTCTCTTACAATTAATCAGCAATTCTTGATTGTTAAATAATCACTTGTAATGCCCATTGCTTAATCACAGGTTGAAAACAGGCCAAGAAATTGTGTCATAAATTTAATACAAATTCAACTATGATGTAACTCCTGGATATTCTGTTGATTTAATAACAGAAAACCAAAAACTAAGGTAAGTAGATGTAGATTACTGCAATAATACAGTAGAGGAAAAAAATTACTGACCCGCACGAAAAGAGATTTGACTCACGGCTGATGAACAAGCACCCATATGGCAAAATAAAAGAGGTCATGGCAAAGAAAATAAGGCCACTCGTGCGTAGGAGTGGCAAGATTAAAGGCAAGATAAATGGGCAAGGTGGGCAGCAAATGGCACCAGGAATATGCAGCGGTAATGGAAGCTAAGGTAAAATATATGCTACTAAGGGTGAGGAGCAATGTCAGCCATCTATTGATGAGAACATTAAATATATAGTACAGTTGTTGCATGTGGATATTGTTTGAATAATGTGAGCAAGAAAAGAGTCACCAACCACCATTTAACCCACATCGTAATTTTTTAAAATGCATATATGATATAGGGTCAATGAGTTTCACATTGTTCTTCCATTTATCTTGAGTGCAGACAAGGAAAGGTGAAGATGTGGGAAGATTTAGAGCCTTTTCAATCGTGGTCATTAAACAGATTTCTTTCGCCTATATTGAAATCAAGTGTAAATTTAACAGCTGCTCGGACTGTTAGGTGCGTTGTCAAAAGCGTTATTAGCTGAAAATAGTGTCTCCTTCAGAATTGGATAAATCATTGCTAAATTACATCAAATTTGAAATACATTGACAATCCATGAAATGACTTTGCAATACTGACAGTAAATCACAAACATTTAAATACTTGCGCAAACTTTAAAACAACAATTTTTAAAAAAACTTTTTTGTACCCATCTCTCCATCCATGTTCTATACCACTAATTGTCATTATGGTCACGGGTGTGCTCGAGCCAACTCCAGCGGATTCTGGCCGAGAGGTGGGGTAAAACCTGGGCCAGCCAATCAATCCCAAGGCACATGAAGACGAAATAAGCATTCACGCTCAGATCCAAAGGATAATTTAGATTCCCCACTTAACGTAGCGAGCATGTTTTTGCAATGTGGGGTCGAAACCAGAGTACCTGGAATAAAACCAAAAGAAAACTATTTCTTTAGTTTAAACGTGAAGCAGTTCTGCTCAAAAACACCTAGAGTAAATGCCAAAGAATCTGACACTGTCAAGTACTTTTGAAAAAATAAATAAATAAATGGACAGATATTCATCAAAATAACATTTAAAACCATTTTACAAACTCTCAAAGAAATGTTTTAAACTGAAAAGACAAAATATGAAACTAAAAAAAAAGGTGAAACACTTTTAGTAACCTCTGATTCATATTTCACATAACGTTTCCAACCGTGAACACAATTTACAAATGAGGAAACTAATGCAGCATATTTCTCCTTCTTCTCCCCGTATTTCTCTTATATTGTTTTTCTAAAACGAGTTGCTCTCCCAATCATGACCAGATTGTGGTGGTGCCTTCAGGCCTTGGCATCCCATGTTCTGATGAACCAGATGCAGCCGGTGCAAAAGATCAAACCGGCAGTTCATCAAATCCTCCTGAGCTGGACATTCATAAAACATGCCTTCCTTAGCTAGCGTGTAATAAATCACATAATGCATTTTTTATCATCCCACTCGTCTTGAGAGCATCGCTGAGGCGAAAGGGTTCGTTGGTTCGTTTTTAAATCATGGATAGTAGCCCCACGAATAGTTCTGGCCAGAATATGAATTTTTACATTGGGTGTGCCTCCACTTCAAAAACACGATCGCTCTGTGACTTGTGTAGCTCTACATTTTCTACATTGGCTAATCATTTTACCTCAGACCATTAAAGATAACTGCATTACGAGCTCCTTTTTTTAATTCAAGTGCCGCACGTTTGCCTGCTCGCACGCACACTTTAACAACTGAAAACGTTTCCCCTTTCACTGGCTTCTTGTTATCACCGGTAAACTGCCCACCTCGTTCTTACCTCCGTGTATTTCCAATTATTTTATATGTGTAGGAGGGCAAAGGGACAAACGGAATGGAGAGGAGCTCAGGGTGCGTCAAGGCACTTTTGTAATGCCACGGGCAGGTTATAAGAAAGATAAATAGTGTGACACCTTAATGGACCCACCCTGTTATCCTTTATGAATAAAGTGAGATTGCTTCATAAAAGGTGTCATTGGTGATTAACGACGGAGCTGAACCTCGCGCAATGATGCTGTATGTAAAAAAAAAAAAAAGGGGCCGTCTAGTACTTACAGCTCTTAATGCTACAACAAATGGCATTATAAAAGTTGGATGTACTGTGGTTTAATACTTGCAAAGAACTCAATTGGCATTCATTATGCTCTTTCATTTTTGGTTTGGAAAGACGAGCACAGGAAAAGTCAGTGAAATGGCTGTGACCAAAATGACGTATTTGATTCTAAAAGAGGACACACGGTGGGGATTAAAAAAAATGTTGAATGTCTCAAAGAGGCACATGGGGAAAAAAATCAAACTAACCAAAGTAACAAAGAAACATTTAACTAAACCTGAAGCTAGAAACAAATCATCCATCCATCCATCCAGTTTCTTTCCTGCTTATCCTCACGAGGGTTGCGTGGAGTGCTGGAGGCTATCCCAGCTGTCAAGGGGCAGGAGGCAGGGTACATCCTGAACTGGTTGCCAGCCAATCGCAGGGCACATGGAGACAAACAGCCGCACTCACAATCACACCCAGGGAAAATTAAGAGGCACAAAGAGTCAATGGCAGAGAAACAAAGAATGACATTGGCATGGACATTGATATGAACAATGAACTGACAAAAAAAATGAAAGAAACCAGGGAGCTAAATACACACAGCTTGGCGAGACAACAAGGAACACTTGGACAAGACATGAAAAGCTGGAGGGAGGTGATTGGTCAAAACAAGGGAGGAAGTTAGCAGAAACAGGTGGACATAGTTAACTGAAGAAGCACACAAGACATTAAAAACACTGAACACAGGAAAGATGAAACAAAACCAAACAAACATAGACCATGACCATCACTGAGGAAAGGCTTCTGGAGGGCCGCTTTGCCATAAAGCCTCATTTGGGAGAGTACTGCATTGATAGTTGAGTTTCTAGAATGTTCTTCCATCTTCCGGTTCTAACCCTGGAGCTCAGCCATAGTGATCTTTGGGCTCCTCTCTCACAAAGTCTCTTGCCCCCCTGATTGCTTAGTTTGGCCAGATAGCAAGCTCTTGGAAGGATTCAGATTGTCCCAAACGTCTTCCATTTAAGGATTATGGAGGCCACTGTGCTCTTCGGAACCTGAAGTGCAGCACATTTTTTTTCGGTTGTAACCTTGTCACAAGTCTGTCTCTGACCTCTTCAGGCAAGTTCTTTTTACGTCATGAATCTCATTTGCTCTGACATGGCCTGTGAGCTGTGAGCTCTTACATAGGCAGATGTGCGGCTTACTGAAACAAACGCAAGGGATCGCTAATGAAGGTATAGAACCATCTCCAGGATGATCAGAAGAAATTGGAAAGCACCTGAGTTACATATATGAGTGTCAAAGGAGCTGAATACTTACATCTGTGTGGTAATTCAGTTTTTGTTTTTTAATAAATCTCCAAAAGTTTCAACAAGTCATTTTATTTCTGTCAATATGGGGTGTTATGTGTGTATTGAGGAAAATGAATTTAAATGATTTTAGCAAATAGCTGCAATATAACAAAAAGTGACAAATTTAAGGTGGTCTGAATACTTTCTGTAAACACACACACACACATACATATACACACATATATGTATCGATTCATATACAGTATATGTATAGGGGCACAGTGACCAACTGGTTAGATGGTCAGCCTTCAGGTTCCCGGGGTTCAAATCCGCCTGTGTGGAGTTTGCATGTTCTCCTCTGTGAGGCTACACGCACATTTGTTTTATTTTTATTTATTTATTTTTTTAAACAAAATAATGAGTCACTTTTGCTTTTTTTTAGTTCCGATAAAAACAGAAAGAACCAATAATACTGGCTTGAAACAGAGCATTGTGTAATGAATACTCAATCATTAGTTCTTCACCACAAAGGCATATTTTTCGGAGGTCAAGCCTAATGTCTCAAACCCTCAATCTGGCTGATTCTACTCATAATTATATCTTATTATCCGAAGCTGACCACGAGTATTCACACACCAAATCTATTGGATTCTGGATCTCCCCCAATAGCCAATGTGGTTAATCAACTGTATTAAGAGTGCGGAGGCTAAACATTGGTTGGATAGCGATGTTTTAATCATAGTCAAAATTGGGAGTCATTTGGAGTGGCGCCAGACATAAAAGCACCCATCCTAAAAAAAACGGTGCCAAATTTCCCTACTCATTAGCCTAATATGTTCCATTTTATTTATTTATTTATTTATTTATTGTAACTTGGCTGCATGCAAATTCAGGAGCTTTAACATTCACTTTTGGATTCCTCACTTTAGCATTAACATATTGTTAGATTATTCCTTTGTCTACAAGGCTAATTTTTGGAAATGTTCATTCTGGCTCAAACATCAAGTCACTTTAAAATAAATTATTGTAACTTGAATACAGTACATTATATTCTTAATTTTTCAGCAAATGGTATCGAGGTTTTAAAAATGATGCTGGCCATTGCGTTCTGAATATTTATGTTTCTGTGTAATCAATGTCGAGTCGAAGTCAATTAGTTGGGGACGTCACTGAGATATCTTCAGCACAGTACAGGGGTCCCCAATTCCCCAACCTTTTTTGCGCCACAGAAGGTTTAATAAAAATACGTATATTCCGGAAGCATTTCTTTCATGTACTCAGGACCTAAATCATTTAGTGATTTATAAACCAGTAACAGAACTTTAAAATCTATTCTAAAGTTGACTGGAAGCCTGTGCAAGAACTTTAGGATTGGAGTTATATGCACTGTCCCCTTTGTTCTGGTCAGAACCCGAGCTGCAGCATTCTGAACGAGTTGTAGCTGTTTAATACTCTTTTTGGGGAGTTCAGTCAGAAGACCATCACAGTAGTCAAGTCTACTTGAGATAAAAGCAAGGAAGAGCTGTAGTATCATCTGTTGTCAGATGTGACATCATAGACAGGGCAAAAAAAAAAAAATACAAACTCAGTTTCACTGTATCTATTTGAAGATAAACTTTCATATAATGCTTGTGACTGTGCAGCCAGTCCCATGGGGAATATATTTCTGTGTGCTTACCTGTATGCCGTATTGCGACAAGTGTTACGACGCAAAATACTTACATTGGTGTGAGTTGTATCTGCAAACTTCTATGATGAAAAAAGTACTTTTTTACACACAGTTGCTGTCTGTGGATTGTAGGTCATAACATTTTGCTGAGTAATTGATCCCCTAAAAACATTTCATAGTCAAAATGAACACAGTTTTCCAAACCATAAATTTACCACCCAAAACATTTTATCATTTCAATGTTAACCTTAACATAATGGCTTACAGATGTAGTTTCACTGAAGATTCCGTAATTATTGATCAATTAATCAAAACGGGCTAAATTTAGCTCCTCCCTGACATACAGAGCTTGTCTCTCTGTAGATATGTATCACTTAAGCATGCTTCCTTGATAATAATCATTGGACTATTGTTCCATTTAGATAGGGCTTGTGGGAATTTAGGATTTTTCATAAAGAGCACAAACACCACAAATCTACAAGCTTTTCAGCAAGTAGGTGGGCATATTTTCCACAAGAAAAAAAATGCAAATAAGAAAAAAAAAATTGAGGCGTGGACCGCAACCATGCGGATGATTATTGTATTTTGTTGCATTTTGACTGTAGTATTGACAGCCAAAAGAATTGTAATACGAGGGCATCATACAGTTCGGAGCCATCCACTTGTAAAGATGATGAGGGTGAAACGTTGCGGTTCAGATCAATAAGCCTGTCAGACGTGAATCAATGATGGTGTGGAATGAGTGAGGACGTGCACTCCCTAGTTTGCTTTTCCTTGCTGTCAGAGCCTCGTTCAGAAGCAACAGCCGCTCTTTCATTCACATCCGCCCACACTCTCCATCCACACACCCACTGTGCCCTCCATCTCTTACTCTCTCTCTCCAGGCTAAAGAGTTCTGCCAGCCGTCTCTGCAGCATGGAAGAGTCATCGTACCTTCTGACAGAGATGGAGAGGATTATTTTCCGACACTCTTCTGGATTCACTCTAGGAGAGGTGTGGGGGGGCACGCGGATCGATACCCCTCACAAGTGCTGCGGCTGAGATTCTTGTACAATGTCAGCGCTCGTATACAGGAGAGTCTGGAGGAGTCATAAAAATGTTGTGGTCATTAATGCGTTTCTAGCTCTGCTAAAGGCGAGAATTTTTTTTTTTTTTGTATGTTTGTTTCAAAAGTTGGCACAGCACTGTTTAGAATTGACATTGAGGCAATCATGACTGCACAGTCAGTCTGGACCACTGAACTAGATGAGATGAACTAGTCAATGCATCCGGTATATCAACACACTATGTCGACTATAGTTTTAAGGCTGCTTATTTGCCAATCATGTATTGGCATGAAAACAAGGTTGCGTCACTGAAAGAAATTTAGTGGTTCATAGGGAAAACTAGCCATTGTGCCTCATTGCGTGTCACAATATTCTACTAAAAATAAGATCCATACCATGGTCGCTTGCAAAATGTATCTTCAAATAAGACAAAGAGTGTTATAACCAAACATTGGCCATAAGCTGATTCACAGACCAGCTCTCTGTAACAGTGGAAAGACAGACAAATACTGACCCATCTGATTGGACGATGAAATGAAGACAAGTAGTGATCAATCAATCATATCATTATTGTAAAAAAAAAAAAAAACGCCAGAAAAGCAAAAATCCAACTTGCATTTCTTTCACCCACAAGCCTGCATGCCACAAACTACAAGAGACAAGCAATCCCCTTCTTCAACTGGCCCCACCCCACAATTCACTCATATCATGTTTATGGTCCCAGACGTTTGGATCTTACTAAAAACTCTTGCAGCAATCTTTTTAAAACAACTACAGTTTTCTACAATACATTATTCAGCATTCCCTCCTCGTATCATATTTTTTAATTGACTGGCATTGTTTACTGTAGCAAGTAGTGACGTAGCAGTTAGGTCACATGATTTTGTTGTTGTGTGGAATGTTTCATATTCCCACAGCACCTGTTCCAAGTATTGGTTTGTAGAATGGTGGAAATAGTTTTGGGATTTCCATGACACCCTTATACATGCAACAATTTGAATAATTATAATAATTTGTAAGACCATCCTTCTACATCAACTCTCTGTGCAATGGCTTTCTACTTACACAGAAATGAAGCTTATGCGAGGGCAATCCTTCTTTTGTTACAATTATCTTCGAGTCGTTTTATTCTGATGACATAGCCTTGACCTAATATGCATTTCCAATTGAAACGAGTCCACTGAGTGATTGAGCCAATCACCGCCGTGACTCCTGGCCATCTGTCTCACAGTGTGACGTCAAGCGCAAATTTTGTTGTGCAAAAGAGAAAGCCATTCCAATCTGCCCCATCTGCTTTGTCCCACTACCTTTTCCCCGTATTTTAACTCGCTGTTGGAGAATTGCTTTTCTATTATTATTGGTACAAGCTAAAGAGTTGGGGTTTTTTTTTGGTGTCAGCAGGAAGACTTTTATTCCTACTAACTCTCCTTCAGCGTCGCTCTACACGTATGATTCACCTCAATGTCAAACTTCCGTTGTCTGTGTGTCTTTTCTGAGAATAACTTGATTGATGGAATATCCACAAGTCCTACACGTACAGATACAACGGTCAACATAAAAATGCCACATACAAATACACAAGTATTGCAAATGCACACACAGCACACCTCACAAGCCTCACATATGCCACAAAAGTACTCAAAGTATACAGTAGATACAACGTGCCACACAATTGTCACATGCTATAGAACCACAGAAATACTACAAATTTCGAAACAACACTACTCACACAAACATCACAGAGTTCAGTCTGGAATCCAGCCAATTAAAAAAAAAAGATAATTTATACGAATGTAAAATTTTCTCTTATGGCTAGGACAGGCACAATGTTGTGGCAGACGTTTTAAACATTGAGGCCACATGCTCCAAGGCCAACAGTGTGGAGGCTACCATTACAACATTTGATGGGTTTAATCCATTGTTTGAATTCTACAGCGACCAGTAAAGTGTCACAGATGTCAATCATTTTCTAACGCACACAACTGCAGAAGGGGTATGATGTGGACACACCACTACCTGTCGCAAAGGAGACTTTAACTCCATCTAGTGAAAAAGAAGGAATTGGTCAGCTCTTGAGACAAATAATGGAGAAGCATATACTTTATAACACTAGTGTCTCATAAAAAGACAGCAACATGGCTGGTCTCGGAAAACCATGCCACACAGGTTACTGTTCTCACCACATCATCAGCTAAGTTAATCATCCCTCATATTTTTTATCTAATTCCAAAAAATACGAAATTAAACCTGGAACAGTTCACATTTGACAACATATGACCATGAAGTCATGCTAGCAATGTAGCTGTTGTGTACAGGAACATAACAAACTTCTTTGACAGAGACCTGAGGGGGTGCGGGGAAGTATTGTCGTGAGGCTACATTTAAAACTTGCAAGCAGTTTGAAATTTCCTACTCTACTGTAAGTGTATCCATAACTAACCTGCATGGAGTTTGTTGATTTGGTCCATTGATTGTGTTGGATTCTTGCTGGTCTATTTTATGCAGGCTGAAGTATACTGTTGGTAGTTGTTTGTATATACTGTATACGTTTGTATTTGACATTGGCGACAGAAGAATTTTTTTTTTTTTCTCATAATGGTCTATTGACTGACACACGGTTGGATTTGTTTGTTGTTCCGTAGGGTTAGGCGTTGTTTCGAAGCCATGCTCTTGCTGTTTATTTCTGTTTGGTACTTCCATGTAGTTCAGTCCAAGACCTGGAAACCGGAACGACTATACAGTACATGAGTGTCTTGGCTTTGGGATCACTTCAGGTCTTCTATGTTGAGAAAAGAGACCTTGCAACTCAAAGATCCTTCAATTCCCTCTTTTACACCAGCAGGCAGGTACTTTTCATTTTCTATATTATTTTCACCACTTGACATTGTTAGCAACCTCTGCAACCACGTCCTTTTGTTTTTCTGAGATAAATTGTGTGGATTCTATCATTATTTTTGTGCAGTTTTCATGCTGCGATTGTAGATTGGATGTCTTTAATAAACTTGTTCAAGAAAGCGGCTTGTGTTTGTGGTGCGTGCGGGGGAATTATACATCGACCTTTAAATGTTGTGCCAGTTCTTTTATTTTCTCCCCAGTTTTTTATTCCAGACACACAGAGACCTGTCTGACTGTCAACAAACTAGTTGTGCACTTGGTAATTATTTTTTAAGTGGTTTCCATTCCATCTGTACGACATTCTCAGCCATTCAAAAACAAGATAGCCATGCCCAAGTCCAATTATGTCTTTAATTTGAAACTACTATCGTTTGGACTGACATTTTGTCCCTCACTTACATGCAACTCTAATGAAAAGATACGCTAAAATTAATTGGGTAATGGAGTTGATGGAGAGGGGAAAGGCGATAATTGCATTGGAAATGGAGCTTCCTCCCACAATTCTCTATGCCTAAGATGTTCAGAACAGCATCAGCGCTTTTGCCAAAGGAAGAAAAAGCAAGGACAGCAAGGTGGCTGACTTTGTGTAAATGCCAAGCAAGCCGACATCAATGACAATCACATCTCACAAAGTAACTCACTGGAAGACATTAGGGAAACATTTTGTATGGAAAAATGCTCGACACAATTATGCATATATTAAGTATTGGACAAGGAATGCCAAACACCAATGGCAGAACACAGTATAGTTTTACAATCTACATGTTTTTTTGTTAGTATCAGCTTTATCTGTTTTTAAAGCCTTGAATAAACAAATGTTAGGTAGCAACGTATTGTCACAAAAAACGTATAAGGAAATGGTACTTAACGGGAACCACTACTGCAAAAACAGAGCTACCAGCCATCATAAGTGTCACACTGTGCCTGAGAAAATCACCATGGGAAATCACTGTCCAAAAGAGCTACTGTAGATGATGTTTTCAAACAGTTAAACATAATATTTTGTTACACAAATGCTGTATTTTAGCATTTAAAAGCAGCTGGAGAAGGTTATGGGAGAGCACATTGTTTCTTTTTAGTTTAAAAAAAATGGGCAAAGAATTGAGCTAAAATTTGTAACTGAGATGCCATTAAAGATGATACCCCCCCCCCCCCAGTCTCGCGCACACCCCCTGCACTGCCGAGCCAGTCAGCGTACATCGAAGGATAGCCTTGTCTAGTTATCAAAAGGAGAAGCACGGGAGATTTAACTTCGCGCACGGATGCTTAATGAATTAGCGGTCAGTCCGAAGGAGCTCATCAAAGCTGAGACACAGACAGTTGGTTTCTCACTCAGATGCTAAGTTAATTAACTTTCACCCCCAGCCAGCCTGAAGAGTCTCAGCAACAAACACTTCTTTTTTGAGACACTGGCTTGATTACCCAGATGGTGAGAAACCCGCTGTTCAGTGGCCCCCCATGAAGCAACAGGGGCATTTGTTCCTTTGTCTGAGACAATGGATGGGCACTAGTGACATCTAAAGGTGGCAGAAAGCTACTGCAACTCCAGAGGAACTAATCACAATCTGCACCGATTTCGAAAGAGGTATGACATTTCAAAAGCTTAACATGAACGTTCCCAGTGTTACCATCACAAGAGCACCACTAGTGATTGTATTTCTGCAAAATTGAACGTCTGATGTCAAATCTCTTTGTTAACCAAACCGGATGAGACATTTCACGCCACACATTGATGCCACATTCAAATATTACAGCCTCCCTTGCTAAATAAAGGCCGGAGCCCTCTTTGATGACAGTACTCGTTCAGCCAACTTGTTGAAGCTTTGCTTAGCCAAGAACCCACAAGGTGGCAAGGACAAATCGAACCCTTGCAGGGCATCCTGCCAGCGCTCCTAGCTACACTTTGGGATGGCTTCGTTGGGAAGGAAGTGCACAGCGTGCGTCCACTCCAAACATCTTGAGAACAGCCACATACGAGCACCCTCCACCCTGCCCAGGAGCTCTTTTTCCTGCTCGTAATTTTTTTCACCTCCTTTTTCAACCAATGTGACTATACGGTGTACTAAAGTACACATTAGTGGATATTTGGGTTAAAATGAATGAGAATAGGAACCGCCAGCTATATGTATTGTCACTACACCCTTCATTTCACCCTCACATCACAAGTAAATCTCCTTTGCCAATCTTTGTTTGTCCTTTGTGTTTTTTTCCTGCATTCTTACCTCGTAGATACTGTCACGAACCATCGAAACGCAGGTAGGACCCAAATGCAGGAGTCGGAAGACACAGAGGTAAATCGGGGAAAATGTTTATTATTCCAAGGTCGGGGATCGGGCAGGCAGTCAGATGCAGCAGCGGTAGTCGGGACTTCGGGCGTAGAGAGTAGGTCCGCGGGCAGGCAGGGGTCGGTACACGGGAGATCGATCAGAGCAGGCAGAAGAATCAAAGGCGTCAGGCTTACGGGGTCAGTCGGAGAACAGGCGGAGGTCGGTACACACAGGAATACGGTCAGAGATACAGGAGTGCTGGAACAGGGCATGAGTTGCGACGATCTGGCGCCGGACCAGTTGTCCCCATGGTCCTATATACACCGTGGCCAATGAGCCAGCATGAGGCGCAGGTGTGCACCTCCCATTCAACGCAAACGAGCGGGCGCCTGCACAGCCAGGGCTGGACCGGCAGGACAATGACAGATTCCCCGTGTTAGATTTCATTAAATTTTTTATAAAAATTGACTCCCTGTCTCGTTTGTGTGTGTTAGGTTCGACAGCACACCTCAAGCTATCGAGAACGCTCATCTAATTCCTGTAACCTTGATATAATGAGACATAGAGTTTTTTTTTAATCCATCCATGTCCTGATGTTTTACACAAAATAAAAAGAGATGTGGTACCACGTTACGAGAAAAAAATAATTTGATTTTAACCCGGGAATTGAAAGCCCAACTGACATCCCTATAAACATTCTAAAATAGATATTGTAATGAAGAGTACATATAACATTATTTACTTCAATGTCTATATGAAAAAAAAATAGCAGTGGGTCATCCATGGGCAAAGTTGTGGAAGTATCACTTGACAACACCAGTAGCAGCCATATTGCATGCAATATTATCTCCAGATGTCACACTGGGACAGTCGCCATTGAAAACACATAGTGGCATCTGCTATGGAAGAAGAACAATAGAGATTTTCGGATTTTTCCGACACTCCTTCTGAGACAGACGCTCTTTTCGAAGAAGAGAGCATCTCACAGTCGAGTGAAGGCAATATTACCCTATCATTTCGAGCTATATTTAGATCATATCTGGATCACTTCTAACTAACAACAGACTCGCCTACAGTAAGTATGACAGTAAGTAGCGTACTCAGGAGGACCCATGCCCTGCCAAACCACCTCCCCGCCCGATCCACCTCCGTGGTGGCGATGATCAACCCCGACGGATGAACAACGCCGACACCATCGGCGATGAACAAAGTGCTACATTCCGGCAGGTAAAACTGGTATAAACACACGAACCCACATGAGTCATTTCCTGCTTCTTTTCCACAACAAATCCCTCGAGAGGAATTTCATGGTGGGAGTTACAAAAAACCATAAATGTCAAAATCATGTTGTGTGGTGAAAAAACAGATGGGTTCATTCCGGCTGCATTTTAAAAAAAATAAAAACACACTAAAAATCATGTTTTTGGCGTCACTTTAAAATCACAACAAACCGGAAGTCACCCTGGGGTTGCTTCTGGCTGGCTATTTTCTCAATTAATCAAGTTTCAACTGAACCAATATAAGCAACAACTAATGAAATGCCCCTAATTTAGCCCATTTTTTTAAATGTATACAGGCGGCACGGTGGATCAGCTGGTAAAGCGCTGGCCTCACAGTTCTGAGGTCCCGGTCAGGTGGATAAATGTATAGATTTAAAATCCTGAAGCAGACAAATGACCAACATGGTCATACAGGCTCTATTACTTTTTATCTGTAAGACATTTTGACCTGTGCTTGAATAGAAACTTTGCCTCATTTGATTCCTATGGTGTATCGTCTTTATATAACACACACACACACACACACACAAAATCCATCAAATCGCTTTATGAACGAAACATAGGGAGAAAAAATACACAGCATTGTCTTATTGCCATTCACCAAGAGCAAACTTGACTAGATGTCAAGTAGTCTGGTTCTAGCACACCAATCAACAATTTTATAACAATTTATGGTGCTATGGTTTGAATAGTTGAATAGTTATATTGCTAGGAGTTGCACTGTATTATCGGTGGAGATTTTTAATGTTAATGCCAATGAATTCATGAACAGCAGTGTTTAGTTCCACACCGACTAAAGGATTTGTACAAAACAAAAAGGCCTCATTTCATGAGGTATCCTTGATTTAAATGAACACTTGGGAGTCTATAGCCCGTTATTTGATGACAAGTCATGCTTTCTGTCAAAGTTTAACAGAAAAACCAATCTAATCTCAATCTAATATGAATTTAACAATTGTAGCAAGAAAAATATTTACCCCCGCTATTTCTCCGTAAGACAATTTATGTGTGGTAAATGACTTCACTATACCATAACTAGAAGTGAGATTCACTTCATGTGAATAATATTGAATTTGCTATAATGGAGTTTTGTTTTTTGCATATATAAAACAGATGTGACCGAGAAGTCAGATTTACACAAATCCAATTGAGAAAATTTGCTTTGTGAGCTACTGTATTGTGAACATAATGGCTGATTTCATACTCAGCGACCCCCCCCCCTCCCCACCACCACCACCACTGAACCGCTAAACCCAACAAAAGCAACCTGCTGCACCCCAAAACCTCTGCATGTGGCCTCTTTGCTATTCTAAGCACAACATGGTTTGGACAGAATTTCCCGAGGAGCTATTGATCTATAGTGTACTCAATCCATCTTCAAAACTGTGACCAAGTTTGACCATGAGGACTAGCATTGTTTCCCAGACAACTCAAATCCATTGTTTGCCAGGGATAAGTAGGTACAAGAAAAAGAAATATAAAATGAATTCAGTAACCTCATCAGACACTCAGCTTTATGAATTCCACCCTTCAACACTCTAAATAATAAAAATGAAAAAGGCTTGTGGAGGCATTTGAAATATAGAAGGCATGGTTTGAAAATAATTTTATGTAATATATATAATTTCTGGCTCATAGATGATCATAAATCTTAATGTCTTTCCTTATATTTGATGTTCATTAAGACACATGTAAACTATCTCCAAACAGTGACAATTTCCATCTTACATAAGGAAGGAACAATATATGGGGATCGAGACATTACAATGGACACCAATGAGTGGCTTGTTTACTCAAATGCCTTTTCTGTAACAGCAACATTTTTATTTTTTAAAAAAGGTGTGGTAATAGCATACATGAACAAAATTCTACACAAAAGTTAAATTGTAATAAAAATAAACTGAGGACTGGGGTTCAAATCACAGCCCCATCTATGTAGAGTTTGCATGTTCTCCATCTCTGCATGGGTTTTCTCCAGGTACTCCCGTTTCCTATCACATCCCAAAAACGTGCATTAATTGGAGACTCTAAATTGTACCTAGGTATGACGGTGATTGAGTGCGACTGTTGTTTGTCCCTGTGTGCACTGCGATTGGCCAGTTGAGGGTGTACCCTGCCTCCTGCCTGATGTCAGCTGGGATTGGCTCCAGCACTCCCGCGACCCTCATGAGCATAAGCGGCTAAGAAAATGGATGGATGGGTGGATGGATGGTTATTTATCAATTACGCCACCTGTCTTACAAAATACTTTAACTAGAATTATCTCTCACCCTCCACCCTTGGATGATCTATCAACTTATTGTACGTATTTTTCAGTGACACTGACCCAATGCAGAAAACGATCACAATTGAATTGTGTCATTATCACAGCAAATGAAAATGTATCATGCAGTACTCGTGCATATCAGCAGGTTTTAAAGAGCAATATCATATTATTTTGTCAGCTCTCTGCGGGACCATTCATGTGCAAATCAGTCTTGCATATTCTTAGAATCCTGCAGAAGAACTTTTTTTTTTCATTTTTACACAAACAGATAAAAACATTTTGCACGGGCATCTTCCACTGGGGAGACAAACATACAAAAGTCCAGTATTCCGTTCGTCGTCTCCTATTCAAAGAAAGTGTCTTGGGAGAGGCAACTTCAATAGCTAGTAACTCCTCTCTCCACCTTTCTCTCTTGACTCTTTGATTGCTCGCTGTCCCTGCTATGTACGAGCTATTGTCAAGGCTGTATGAGGGCTTTTATTCATGTTGTCCTCACTTGGATCGGGCGAGGGCTGTCATTGCTGTACCTGCCATGTTTTTGCCTTGAAAAAAAAAAAGTTTCATTATTCTCTGTGACAGTCTGCAAATGAAATTGAGTGTGGGGTTATCGAGAGTTCATGTGGCAAGTTTTGGTAATTATTTGGAACCCATTCGTCGATGGCAACAAAAATATTCGTTTAGTTTATTGATTTCAAATGGAACAGTAATTTGTGACAGATACATCACACAATTTTAACAATGTCTCAAGATCCCTCGTGATTACCCCAGAATTCCTTTGAAATAGACCTTAGAGTTCCTTTGAAGTAGAATTACTCAGGGAGTTTGTCCATCTTACTTTCTAAGCTCAGACCTTAATTCTCCTCACTCAGGTTTTATCTAATATAATTCCAAAATACTCTACAGTACTAGTGGTTATGAACCGCTGTATGCAGGAGGCTCCACCCATCCACAAAACTGCAGCAGCACCAGCAACTGGAAAAAATCATGTTAACTACAGTAGGCCCATGTCTGATTTTCTACCACATCCATTTTTTAATAAGTTCATCCATTGAAGTATGAGATAGGGCTGACGTTCCATCTGAGTTGGAAGAAATTCATAATCTTTTTAATTGACACTGTACCTACTCAAATTGCGATGATAGAGAAGGCTAAAATCCTACAACAATTCACACCATTCGCCATTTTTCCAGTGGCGCTGCCTATTCAAATAACATGGAAGGGTTTCTTTACGAGTGGTTCTATTGGATGAACTCCATTTTTGTCACCCAGTCGGTTTTTTATGTAGCCTAATTAGGGCTAAGATGTTTTTTTTTTTTTTATCCAATCCATTTATCCTGATGCTCACAGGGGTCACGGGAGTGATAGGGTGCACTCTAAACTGGTCGCCATTTAATTACACATAGAAACAAACAACTGTTTCTCATATTCACACCTCCAGACAATTTAGAGTCTTCAATTGACCCCTCCGTACAGGGCACTTAACCACGCCTCCTGAAGTGATGTCACGCCACGTGCGCTCACGTAAGACAAACAGTAAAAATGGCAAATACAATACAATACATTCTGAACTGAGACAGACTCTATGCTTCTGATTTCATTCAAATCAACGATATATTATAGATTCTAAATACAATACATTCGTAACTGAGAGAGACGCCATGCTTCTGATTTAATTCAATCATTCACACGTAGCAATGTTATGGTAGCGGAGAACGTCTCATTCATTTATACGAGACGTGTATTAAAAATCAAATTTAGGGCATATCTTCGTGCAAACACAGTCTGGTTAAGCTTTGGCCGCGAGCCAGCAAGAAAGCGACACGTTTGTGCAGTCCGATCATCGCTAAATATCGTTTAACAAAGAATAAGTGTGTCAATCGTTCACACGCAGCAGTGTTATGCTAGCGAAGAACTTTGAATTCATTTATACAAGACGTGTATTAAAAATCAAATTTAGGGCATATCTTCGTGCAAACACCGTCTGGTTAAGCTTCTGGCCGCGAGCCAGCAAGAAATCAATACGTTTGTGCAGTCCGATCATCGCTAAATATCGCTCAACAAAGAATAAGTGTGTCAATCGTTCACACGCAGCAGTGTTATGCTAGCGAAGACCTTCGAATTCATTTATACGAGACATGTATTGAAAATCAAATATAGGGCATACCTTCGTGCAAACATATGTGTTCCGGTTGATATTAGATGGATTTAGTTGATGATGCGGTCTTCCACCAAGTTTGATCCATCGAAGGCATTTTTCGTACTGGGTCTTCCGTTTTGGAAAGGGTACGAATCGAACTCCACCAACTCGCCTTTCAGGATACCTGTCGTCACTATTACAAAGTCCGTGACTACACCTCTTAACCATATTTTTTGTTAAATAACCCAAATACGTGATAAAACGCTAACTAAACCAATACTGGACCATTCAATGTTGTCAGAGAAAATGGTGGGAGCAAAAATGGGCTTTGGTCAATGCAGATCTCTGGCCTCTGATTGGTCAGTGACGCGGATTGCGCAATATCCACGGAGGGGTCAATTAGT